>NC_091744.1:10405221-10770221 GCF_043380555.1 Nothobranchius furzeri | reverse complement strand
GGAGGACACGGGTATTTATGAGAGTGGCGGAGGAAAACAAAAGGAAGTAAATAAATGTTGTGTGATCAGTATAATTTGACATAACCACGGCAAACATGCTTTCTCGACAATCCTTGTTAATGTGAGAAAAAAAGTGTAGAAATTAAAACGGACGTGTGTTAATAAGGAAACAGCTGGCGAGCCATGTTTGCGCATGCGCCGTGAGCGGTTCTGGTTCTGTTTGGGCCGCAGCCGCTCACATTTGTTTACTGTGAAGTAAAGTTGAAGTGCTGAAGTTTTGAAAACTAATTTTGAATAAAACTTGAAGAATAACTGGCAACTGCTTTCTCATTTTCAAGAGGTCTTTCATATTTTATAACATGCTATTTGATATAATGGTTTAAAAATGCAAAAGGGTAATTTATTAGAGTATTCAATTAATCGATAAAGGATTCGATAGAGTACTCCATTACAAAAATATTCGATAGCTGCAGCCCTAGTAACCTCGCTTCTGCCATTGCGCCCCAGGGCTTATCACCAACGATTTGTGAATAAGGAAAAGGCGATATGGCCTAAAATCCATGTTGCGATGTATTTTAAAGCACGTGAGTTAATTATATATATATAAATCGCAATAACCACTACCATTCTTGTCTTCTGTTTTTTAACATTCTCAGATAAATTGCAACTGAGGAAATACTTGTAAAAGGTATACAATACTTTTTAAAGAAAATTTTAAGAATCCACTTTAGTGCTACTATTGTGTTTATATAATCCAGAGACATTATTGTGCCACATTTTTCTCCACCTTCTACCTTTTCATGCAGTCGCTACCTCTGAACCCATGTTTTCTGCATTTTCCTTCCATGAATAGATAGTTTACTGCAAATCTTTATGCTATTTTATTCATAAACATTCATATCGTCAGAATTTATTTTTTTGCAAAACGTTCTCCGAATTGTGCAGTGGACGCTCGTTTAATTATTTTTTTCCAGAGGGAATGGCCGTTCTTTTGATGAGAAAGTGACATCCTGACCAATCACAGGCTTGCCATCTCTATCACTTTCGACAGACAGTTAAAAAAAACTGGTCGTAGATGCATCATGGCATTGTATGTCTCCGTGCCAACGCAGATGGGTGCTTTAGAAAAGCACTGTTCAAATGTTCGATGCTCAAAAATCAGCATCTCAACTTTATTTATTTTTTATTTTTTCCCCCGTGTCCTGTCTGGCTGTGAAGCAAACACAATTTATGTCTGAATGCTGGTGACAAGCCTTACAGATTTACTCTCAGGTGAAGCATCTAAAGATTGGTTTATGCTTGACACGTCCGCGAGGTCCGCACGGCTCCGCGTGGAAAATTTGCATCATTTTGCGTCATTTTAACAACCACGCCCCTCCACCGCGCCTCCGCACGGCCCAGAATTTCCGTAACGCGCACCTCGGAAAATTTCTAACCACGCGGACGGACGGACGGACGAGGAAAAACATGGCGGACCGGCAATAACTAGTATGGCAGAGGTTCGTAAATACAGACATTTGTATGATTCAGCTCTCAGAGATCACCGTGATCAACATGTTCAAATCAAATCAAAGCTTTATTTATAAAGCTTGGAGAGAAATAGCTCGCACTGTCGGAAAAGACGAGAACGCTGTTAAAAATGCTGAAATACCATGTTGTAAACAGTAATTTCTACTTCTACTATGGTGTAGTGTTGGGTTCATGCCGTAGAGCTCCATGCTGCCCCGTTCAGTTTGGGAGAATATTGGCTCACCGCAGAGACGAGCCGCACGAACCATAAAAGCTGCGAGTTGTGAAGCGCGTTCCATCCGCGAGCCGCATCACCGCGCGGAAAGTGAATGCGTCAAGCATAAACCAAGCTTAAGCTTCTGCTTTAGTGCCTGATACTTAAAACTTTATTGTTATTGCTTTTTGGATGCTTTTTAATTCTGGTCAGACATAATGACAGAGGTGGAAATGGGATAGGGATGGGGGTTCCACAAAAATAATTAATCAATGATGATCAAGAGTCTCAGAGCATCTCAGCTTTTACAGTGGGCCTTTTTCCTCAAAGTTATGTCTTTAAATTGAGTAAACCTTGCGTGAGTGTTGGTATTCTATCGTGAAAAGATACATATTGGAGAGATCAGAGTCACAATGTGCATTAAAAACGAACGCCTTAATCATTAATTGGCCTATCTGATATCAATGCACAATTTTTAAGCAAAAATTAAAAATCTGACTGTTTTCATTGTCCATGAACACAACATCACTAATGAACACCGAATCTAGGATTGGCTACTTGAACCAGGGTATAAATCCCTGCTCCTGGAGTTTCATCTTTAATTTGGTCACTGTTTAACTTTTCATCTTTGTTTCTAGCTCCGTAGCCTTCAGGCCTTAATTGTTTTGCTGGTCTCCTCTGCAACAATCTCCCCTCTCCCAGGTCTGGGTGAGGCGGTGGCTGTGGCTTCTGTTCTCTGATGAAAAACTGTTTCATCATCTACATTAAGTATGCCCATAATCTGGCATCTTCTCTGCTCCTTTTCTCCACTCTTTTCTTCCTCTCTGCCTCTCTCCTCAAGCATTCTTTTAACCATAATTCTGAAAATTCGTATTGTAATTTTCTTAACTCCTTCCTCTTTTTACTGGTCTCCTTCACTATCTCTACTGTAAGGTTGCTCTGTAAGCGCAACACGTCAGTATTAGATTACCAGAAAAATCATGTTTTTTGATCTATCTCCTGATAATCTCCTCATGTCCCGGATGTTTCCTTTCCATAAATGCACCATCTTTACTCAAAAGGTGTTTGTGAGGTTTTATTTCCCATTTTTAAATTTTACACCGTCTTTTCTTCGGTATGAGGCCAGATTTAGGCTTACAAATCTGCCCTTCGACTGTGTATCTAAACACAGCGGGACTCGATTTACGACGTGTCCGCCAACCTGCTTAAAAATCTGGCCTCCGATACGTGAGACAGGTGTGTAATGAGTTGCGATATCCTTCTTTCTACAAGGATAAGGCAAATCCATGCACTCTCTCATCCATTCAAACAACAATTAAAGCAGACAACATGAAAACAAACAACCAACAACAAGATAACTAGAGCAGCATTTCTATTTCTCTGGCAATGCGCTCAAAAAACCAAGCCAAATACAGACAGCATTCAGAGACTTTGTCAAAAACCATCCTATTCAAGGCGGATGTCACCACTTTAAAATCTTATAGTTACCACACCGGTCTACTTCATTTCTTACACCAGAGCTGCATTTCTAATTCCGGCTAAAATGCAGAAGACCAAGCCAAATACAGACAGCATTCAGAGAATCTGTCAAAAACCATCCTATTCAAGGCGGACATCACCACTTTGGTCTCTGGTCACCTAGGGTTTCTCTCAAACGTTAAGGTTTAGGAGCGGTTAAATGAGCTGGTTCGGTGCCGCATCAGTAGATATCTCATCGCGTCAGTTTTACGCTGCATTGGGATCTGCAGTCAGAAAAGGGCAAAACCCCTTTTCACACATAAGTGACGAAAAAGGGCACTTTTGGCGTCAGGGGTCTGACGCGGAGGGTGGCTGACCAAGCTTTTGTTTTTGACGCGCTGGGAGTGAGAATGTGTTGGACAAACTCACCTCACACCGTCCAGAATTTGTTCTTTAAAGCTTCTATTAAATCCACTGTGTTGACGTATTTTAACAAGTTTTCTCTACGCTGCAGGAGTTAAAGTTTACATTACGGAGAAAAAGTTCGGCAGACGCGCTTGTTTATATTTGGCCGCTGCGTGTTGGCGTCGGGAGGGGGAGGGTGGGGGAACTCGGTGCTGCACACAGACAGCTGGTGTGATCAGCTCTGTAAAGCGTTGATCACAATTTGCAGATCACGTTTATTTTTCACAGAGATCGGCTGCAGATTCCTCTTCTGGTCGGCATTCTAGGAATCGAAACTTGGAATCAAAATAAAAAACTTGAAACGATTCCGAGAAAAACTAACAGTTGGAACCGGTTCCAATTGATGCTCGATGCCCAACCCTAGTCTTCTATTAACTGACCCTCGGCATTCTTTAAATATCCAAAAAAATGCCCGTACTTCCAACTTTGTCTTCTTTGAGGGATAATAAATGTCCTGAGCGCTGCCGTCTCCACCTTTGGCCATTATTTCAGCTTTAGCTTCAAGAAAGTTTTGGTTGTAAACAACAAAGTGCACATGTGCTGCCGCAACTTCAGCAGATGATACGGTGGCTGGTAAGGGTCACCGCGCCTACACCGCAGCCACGGTAATCCACGAGATAATATAGTTTTTAAAAAACAAGACGGTTATTTTTTTTGTCAGCTTTTCTTACAAAATCTGAGACCAAGCTTTTCACATTGCAAGACAAGTACCGGTAACAATAACAGAATAAACAACCAGCTGTTGTATCAGCGGAATGCGCAGCAGCGCGCCACGGTCTCCAGCAGAGAATGGCGGTGTTTCAAACCCTCCCAGCAGGCGGTGAGATCTTTCCTGGGCCGGAGCTGGCCGGCAGCAGGGTGCAGCAGTCTCCAGCAGGTGATGGCAGGGCAGGGGAGCTCATTCCTGGGTCGGAGTCGGCCGGCAGCAGCGCGGTATAGTCTACATAATTTGGTATATAAGTCGCAGGACCAGCCAGACTATGAAAAAAATTGTGACTTACAGTCCTGAAAATACGGTATATTTGTTCCTTCAGACTTTGATTTTTCTAATTTTGAAAACGAAACTTTTGTACCTCTTTTGACACGCTTGTCCCAATGAATATTCTATAGAAATGATATGTTTTAACATTAACTAGGGGTGCACTGATTACAGTTTTTGGCCGATCACCCAACATCTGGGCCGATAGATCGGTGCACCCTAGTGCCTAAAGGTTGGTTTATGCTTGACGCGTCCGCGAGGTCCGCACGGCTCCGCGCGGAAAAGTTGCGTCATTTTGCGTCATTTTAACAACCATGCCCCTCCACCGCGTCTCCGCATGGCCCAAGTTTTCCGCAACGCGCACCTCGGAAAATTTCTAACCACGCGGACGGTCGGACGCGGAAAAACATGGCGGACCGGCACGGCAGAGGTTCGTAAATACAGACATTTGTATGATTCAGCTCTCAGAGATCACCGTGATCAACATGTTGTTAATAATTCTTGGAGAGAAATAGCTCGCACTGTCGGAAAAGACGAGAACGCTGTTAAAAATGCTGAAATGCCATGTTGTAAACAGTGATTTCTACTTCTACTATGGTGTAGTGTTGGGTGCATGCTGTAGAGCTCCATGCTGCCCCGTTCAGTTTGGGAGAATATTGGCTCACCGCAGAGACGAGCCGCACAAACCATAAACGCTGCGAGTTGTGTAGCGCGTTCCAGCCGCGAGCCGCATCACCGCGCGGAAAGTGAATGCGTCAAGCATAAACCAAGCTTTAAGCTACTAGTGTCCTGCAGGTAAAAGTCACAGGATCGCGCGTCGCAGTCGCATAATGAGGACGTAAACTATTTGAAACATGAGGAACTCCACTACTAGGGATGAGCGAGTAAACCACTATCTGTATCTGTATCTGTTCAACCAACTAAATTATCTCTATCTGTATCTGTACTCGGAATGGGCGTGACATAACCTGGAAGTGGGTGTGGTTTACATCAATATATTATTTTAAGTCTGAAATTGATATGGATTGATCAGAAGTTGATATGTGTATTGTTTATTTGAAAACTATTTACAGAGCAGCCTCAGAATTTAGATTAAATATTTTTGATCACAATAGTAAAGGAACTATTACAGAACAAGTGTTTCAATAAAATCAGAACATTAATATGTGCATGGATTAATACATCTGAACTCATGCAGTAGGAACTAGGAAATATGAAATGCTAGAACCAGACACAACTTTATATATATTTTTTAATTTTAATAAACTTATTTTTTTTCTTAACGTTCTTGGCATTTTCCCACACAAAGTTACACAAAACAGTGTTGATTAAGGTGTGTGTGTATGAGAGAGAGAGGGAGAAAGAGGGAGTTAAAAAAAAAAAACAACCGGAGCGGAGGTAGTGACTGACGCAGCACGTCAGCTCTGTCTTGTCAAATGCACCATGTAAGTTACGAAAAAAGTTACTTTAAATATTCAACCAAAAAGAGGCGAGCTGAAGAAAACCTAGGGAAAACTGAAGAAACGTGAGCAACAGTGAAGCAATCACAGCGAGATCCGTTACTGTCTGTGTGTGTGTGCGTGGATGAGCCGGACAGACTGCGCTCCCGGCCGGCTGCAGAGTTTTGTGTGTAGGGAGGGGCGGGCGCTCTATGTGACTGGCCAATCACAGTGAGAAGACAGTGAGTTACCCAATGAGGATTTTGCTTCAGCACGATTACAGATATTTACGAGTTTTACTCGTTTCATGCTCGTATTCGTCAAAAATGCTTTATCCGTACCGGATACTCGTCTGAAACGAGTACCCGGCTCATCCCTATCCACTACTTTTAAATATATTCATAATATTAACTCGTCATTTATTTATTTATTTATTGACTTATATTTAATGAGGATAAAAACCACTTGGGATGAATCATCTAGTTTACAAGTGGGTCCTCCTGGAAACAAAGATGCAAATACAAAGACAAGAGAACAGAGCAATAATTTGAATTCAAAACAAAATGGCAAATTATTAGTACCACTATTAAAATAATAATAATAACAATAATAATAAAGAAAGAAAGAAAGAAAGAAAGAAAGAAAGAAAGAAAGAAAGAAAGAAAGAAAGAAAGAAAGAAAAAAACAAAGAAGTTGGCTAATCAAATAGCATTTTTATCAATGTACTTCCTAAACAAGTGATATTTTTTGGCAGATAAACTAAGGAGATGGCATAAATACAGAAAAAAGAAATACCTAAATAATTATTTTAAAAGAAATTAAAGAAGAACTTGGATGTGTTTTCCCTTTTTCTTCTTATTTTATAGCTTTGCTGAAGTATCGGATGAGGACTCGATATCGGCACATACTCAGAATCAAATGACTCGGAGTCGGATTAGGAGCAAAAACATGTGATTGAAACATCCCTATTAAATATGGCATTTTACAGCGTTTCTCTGTAATGACCCCTGAATTAACATCACCCTGAAGGGTTCTACAAAGAGACCATATATTCTCAATCCTGAAAACACCCTTTCTCTTTTCAGTCTCTGGTTCTGCCGTCTCTCATTTTATTGCTCGTCCGTCTCTGCATCATCCCCCTTTCTTCCTCCCTCCTTCTCTCTATCTATCACCCTTTCTGTTCCTGCACTCCTCTGTTTATAGCTAGTGACTCCATTGAGCGGGGGTTAATGGAGGCCCCATCCAGGACCCTGCTGATAAATAATGTAGCTTCTTCATAATGCCCCGTCTCTGGGGAGGGTCCAGAGAGCATCATTACTGCCTCCTCATCCTACACAGCACAGGCTTAAATTGATTAACAGGCACTGGAGCAGTGCAAAATGATCCATGTGGCTAGTGTAGTGGCTAACAGCTCGCACCAGGTGGGTCAAAGCTCCCGCCTCTCAGTGTCGCATGATCCCACTCTGCGCTGGCTTTAGCTCCTGTCTTTTTCCGGTGGGCTAACAGATGGCTGTAACCAGTTAACGCAATAGTGGAAGAGCAGTGCTCAGAGTCGGCAGTGGGGAATGTCAGAAGGGTTTTTTATGGGGCTATTGTGTAAATGATGGTGAGTGTTTCAAATTTTATTGAGGAGAGAGCAGCAACAAGGCCACTGCAGCCATTTGTATGACTCTTCATTGACTGCCTATGAAGCTTAAAGTTTGATTACTTTAGGATTGCATGCAATTTGAATAAGTGCAATTTTTAATCTGCCACAGAAATTCCTGCAACAACAGAAAGAAAATCAGCTAAAAATAGGGAATGAGTTATTCAAAAGAGAAATGTAAAAATAAATAAGGAACCAGCTTTACTGCTTAGAAAGAGAGTTGGAAATTATTTAAATTGAGTATATTAGATTATTTCCAAAAACCAACCCGTGGGCTTTCAATTCATTTATGAAAGTCGGTTATTTACTTTCATTCATCAAGGTATTTAGAAGAGATTTCGGCAGTGGCTGTCAGTTAATAAGTCATCATTTTGTGACTTTTATAATAGAAAAGGATCAACTAAACAGTTTAACACCATTAGATGAACAGGGTTTTTCCTGGCTCAAATTGAGGCAGAGGTGCTACCATCCTGACCATGCGCCAGCACATGCATACTCTGCATTAAACTGCCTCACTTTTTTAAAGGCAAAGTATTATAAAAGGCTCAATAATATGCATTAGATTGGTGTTTAGTTACCTTTTTCCCATCTGATATTTATAGTTAAAAATATTTTTAAATATTTGACCTACATTTTAATAACATTTTAGGTTTGTATTAATAACATCTTAGTCAAAATAACACATAAATATATCCAGTAAAATATAATGCATTTCATTAACATGTATTTGTATTGGAAATGGTAATAACATTGAATTTCTGCTGCTAATAATGTAATGGTGACATGTCTATTATGTACAGTTTAGGGTTAGGGGGGTATTCATTATTTAAAAAATGAAAGTGACGGGGATAAATGTATCACATGACCTCTGGCAGCGAGCAAATGCTGCCTCCTCAGAGTGCTTCCAAACGCAGCAGCGATTCATTCCATCCCCTACTTAGAAAAGAAAGAACCCAGAAGTTTTTGTTCAGAAAGAAACATTTTACTTACGAGTCTTCTTTTTAACACTTTAACTGTGTTCATTACGGGCCGTTTATACGTCACTCTACCACTAGGCCACTGAGAAGGTATTAATAATGTTGAAATTGTCAGTAAAAGTTCAGAAAGTTGATGCACAAAAAAGCCACACAGAGATTTAATCTATAGTTATGCGAAGGTCAGCACATGCTGGTGAATTGATATTTTCAGAATCCCACAATCAGCTCCAAACCATCATTGTTCTATAAGCTGGAACATACTGCCATATGAGTTTCTTTAAATAAGCATGTGGCGAGACAAGCAGTCAGATATGATTGACTGTCATGGATGAAAACATCCAGGAAGCATGGCCTCCAGCTGCAGCTGAATCATAGCTGAAGATTTTGAAGCCTGCCCCAGATGTTCCAGTATGAAACAGATTTTTTATGCAATCAGTCTTAATTTTTGCTGGCTGTAAGTGAGAAGTCATCAAAGCACCTCAGAGGCTTCTTCTGTGGCTGGGTGGTGATCCTGATATGAATATGATTAGGGCTGAAACGATTCCTCGAGTACCTCGAATAATTCGAGTACAAAAAATCCTCGAGTCAAATTCTCTGCCTCGAGGCTTCGTTTAATTCATGTTTAATTAATTCATGCCTTTGCAATCACCCGGGGTCATGTTTCACCCGGACCAAAATAAGTGACGCACATACACACTGCACTGAATGCACACGCAAGTAGCGAACGTAACTTAACTTTCTCTTAAGCCATGGCGGACAACGTGGACCCCGGTGGAGTGCGAAAAAGACAGAAAATGTCAAAGGTGTGGGACCATTTTTCACGTCGTAAGGCGGAAAACGTAGTCCAGTTTAAAAACTGTAAAATGGATTTAGCCTACCACAACACCACATCCTCCAAGCTGCAGCACCTGACCAGGAAACATCCACATGTAAACGTCACTTCTGCAAGCGGACTCGGAGCCTCTACAAGATAATGCATTTTAGCCTGTATTTCTATATATTCTGCAGACACTGTGCGACTTTTTCGTTTGTAGCACTCAGTTTCAGCTCACACCGTACGTCTGGTAGCAACACGTCGGTCTTAAAATGTGCTAAAAATAGCAGTTTTTACAACACGTCGGACTTTTTACTGTGTTGTTGATGTCCGTTGTCCCTCGGGATTGCTGCAGGAGGACACAGGTATTTATGAGAGTGACGGAGGAAAACGAAAGTAAGTAAATGTGTGATCAGTATAATTTGACATAACCACGGCAAACATGCTTTCTCGACAATCCTTGTTAATGTGAGGGAAAAAAAGTGTAGAAATTAAAACGGACGTGTGTTAATAGGGAAACAGCTGGCGAGCTATGTTTGCGCATGCGCCCTGAGCGGTTCTGGTTCTGTTTGGGCCGCAGCCGCTCGCATTTGTTTACTGTGAAGTAAAGTTGAAGCGCTGAAGTTTTGAAAACTAATTTTGAATAAAACTTGAAGAATAACTGGCAATTGCGTGCTCATTTTAAGAGGTCTTTCATATTTTATAACATGCTATTTGATATAATGGTTTACAAACACAAAAGGGTAATTTATTAGAGTACTCGATTCATCGATAAAATATTCGATAGAGTACTCAATTACAAAAATATTTGATAGCTGCAGCCCTAAATATGATATTTCTGCTGCAGCACCTGGAGGTGTTCTGAATCAGCTTTCCATCAGAACACCCGCAAGGTCACAGTTAGAGATAATGCCAGTGTTCTGGGCATTTAAATTATCGTGGTAACATGAAAAAAAAGTCATGCATTTATAGCACACACCAACAATGATAAAAAGAGCACAAGTTGTTCTGTTTTGTTAACCAAATAAATGTGACATTGTTTCAAGGATATTAAAAGAGAGAACTCCAAAAATAATAAGTCTGGTCATGCTTATAACCTCGTTTGCTTGGTGTTTTATCAGCCATTGTCTAGTTTTCTAGTTTTTTTGTAAAGTTTGCTAATTCTGCAAAAAGAATGTGATAGTATTGAACTTCTCCTGCCTGTTGGCCAATGAGCTGTGCTTAACACAAGCTGTGGTTGATAAAGATAGAAATTACTCTTGATCTCATAATCTCCAGAGCCAGGAATAACTGCAGAGTAGCGTCTGTGATGTGTTTATTTCTGCTGGTATGGAATCCGACGGAGAGTAAGAGGGACCCGTCCTCACTGTTGAATCGGTACTGGATAGATGCTGTGGATTCCTGACAAGCTGTTTGATTATTAGACTCAGAGACTGCCTTTCAACATTCATCCAGGACCAAACCTTAGTCATAACGAAACTCAATTTCTGTAATTGCTTTGAAACAAAATTTGAAGTGGCCGTGGTAACAAGGAGCCTAAGTCACGCCCATCTACTTCTGGACCAATGGTCCCCAACTGCCCAAAAAAATGAATGGGAGCCTATGAGAGGATAAAAGTTATTTTCTGATCCTAATCCCAGAAGGAATTCTGCAGGGATGTCATATATGCGATGTCTGATCTGTAGTCATTTTAATGATGAATTTTTACAAGCAAATAAATCTGTAATCTGTAAATCACCCAGGAATTTCAAGATCCCGTGTGATTTGGCCAGTTCACATGTCAAACAAGGAGAAAGACGGCAACACATATCCAAAAAGCTCACTGTTTCTTTTTTCACAACTGGAAATGTGCATGTGACTTTTATTTTGAAAGCTGCCAGCTATTTCCCAATTTTTCTATGTTTAACTTCCTTTCTGGCTCAGTCTGAATTGCAGACTGTGACAATTTTTGGTTGCATAGCATGTGGAAAGTAGACTCAATTATAAATTTAGCAGTGCAACGCAACACTATGCCTCTGAGACATGTCCAAAAACACGATGCTTAGTGGCCAGTGGAAATCCATCCATCCACTGTAATGGTGACTAATTGCTGCTACATATTACACTTTGCAAATGTTACGCAATGCTTATGCGTCCGGTGGAAAGGCCGGGTTATAGTCAAAGGCACAGTGAAGCATTTTGTCATGGTGCTCTGCTAAATTTACGCCCAAGTTTTATACACCCCACGCTTCCAGAACACATTCACCCAGTTAGTTCAGATCAGGCCTGAAAGGAAATCAGACAGGTGAGCTGAGTAAAACATCTGGCAAACTTCAAAATAAAAGTGCAGATTTCCCATCGCTTAACTGAAATAAATGTGGCAAGGTGGATAAACGAGGGCCCGGGCGGGATTCGATCCCCAGACTCCCGGGTGAGAGTCATGCACTCTAACCAGTCAGCCAAAGGGACATCCCCTTGGCGAAGTAGCCAGGGCGCATTATCTATCGGGACACTGACAGGACGCTCACACTGTCACATAAAGAAAATATGTCTCTACCTGTGACACCTCCAATGAATCACGTGTGTCAACAACACATCATGAATATAGTTTATTCTTACACTTTCATCAAATATGAGTTCAGAGCATGCGTGCGTGTAACGTCATATCTACGATGGGTGCTGTATGTCAGATTCCTCAGCGGCCTAGTTCGGAAGGTTGCTGTGTAGAGAATGTGAGGTCCTTTCCTGTAAATGACATTAGTAATTGGTTGTAATGTGACGAGTCACACAGACAGGAAGCTATCTGGGGAATGTGTTGTTGAGGCTGATGTTCACAGGAGGGAGTCTAAAGTGACACCTACTAATTTCCCAGAAGTCCTGACTGACACCATCTTCACCATTCGTTCCACTAAAAACTGCAGCAGACATCATTGCAGCTGATGTTTCATCATTGCTGAAGCTCTGCATGAAACTGGGTGGTGATTGCTTTAACTTATATGCATTTTTTTTTCTTTTCTTCCAGAGATTGATCAGGACAGAGGAAGTCAAGACGTACCAAACATTTTTGTTTCCTGAGTCTTGACGGTCTTCCACCACTGCTCACTCTTTCTTAGGAGATTGGAGGAGGGCGACTTGTGCACCATGAATGTTACATCGCTCTTCTCCTTCACTAGCCCTGCAGTCAAGCGTCTGCTGGGTTGGAAGCAGGGGGACGAGGAGGAGAAATGGGCAGAAAAAGCTGTGGATGCACTGGTTAAGAAACTGAAAAAGAAGAAGGGAGCCATGGAGGAGCTGGAGAGGGCTCTCAGCTGTCCGGGTCAGCCCAGTAACTGCGTGACCATCCCTCGCTCGCTGGATGGACGGCTCCAGGTGTCCCATAGGAAGGGTCTGCCACATGTCATTTACTGTCGGGTGTGGCGCTGGCCTGACCTGCAGTCCCACCACGAGCTGAAGGCGCTGGAATGCTGCGAGTACCCCTTCGGCTCCAAACAGAAGGATGTGTGCATCAACCCCTACCACTACAAACGGGTCGATAGTCCAGGTGAGGCCTCATGTTTTGTGGCATAACATCAGATTTTCTGATTTTGAAGAAAATATTGATTGCTTTGGTACATACAAGTAGACTGGGTGGAGATATTACTTCAGTTAAAATGGTTTAAAAAGTTTATTCCATTATACATTTTTTCCAACAAAGCAAAACAAAATACTTTTTAAAATGTTTTAGTTTTCTGAGGCTTTACCAAATGGTTGGGAGGCTCAAGCCAGCAAATTTTCTCCACAACTGAACAAACTTTCCAGCCGTCGGGATGTTGGTTCACTGCTGACACGTTCCAGCACCATGTTCAGTGACAAATTGTACAGGATAAGGACTAATTTCTACTAATAAGTTTATTTTACAACAGTATTTACCGGTAGAACATCTTGTGGGCTCAGAATCAGCTGCTTCACTTGCCGAGCAGACTTTTTATCGCAACGGTGCCCTCTAGTGGCTGTAAACGTAAACCCTGTGTGCCCGGCTGAATAAATTTTTTTTAATTTATTTTAATATAGCTTTTAAAGGAGAAAATGCACATCCGTTCTGCACACCTCTAAACACCCCATGGATGTATTATTTTTTTTAGAAATATAGCTTTTTATTAAAATGTTCCATATTCTAACTTTAAGATGCACCTCATGTAAATAAATAGTTATAAACTCTTGTTTGAACAAGAACAAGCAGCAGGCTTGGTTTTGACATGATTTTCTTAACTCATTCACTGCCTGATCACTAACTGCCAGCGTTTCTCACCGTTTTTACAGTCTTTTTAAGAGTCGCAGAACGTTGTGCGCTAGCATGATATCAATGCCAAAACAACCAAAACAAAGAGGAGACTCACCTCTTACATCAGGAAGAAGCCGTGTGTTTTGAGCGTTATCCGTTCTTTCATAATCCGTTGTCGAATTGTGATCGGCAGACGCTTTTCCGGTTCGCGCCTCACTTTTTTTACAGGAACGGCCCAAAACGATCTCCAAACACATGGATGTGTTGCTTCCTGATCATGTGATCTGTGACGTATGTGGATGAAGATCGGCTTCAGGGTTTAGATGTTTGTTCTATCAGCGCGGGGGCTCGTTCAAACAGTAAAAAAATGCAAATGACGACTTTAGTCGTCATTGGCAGTGAACGGTTGGATCTAAAATGACGACTTTAGTCGTCATTGGCAGTGAATGAGTTAATCTGGACTCCAGGAGTTCTGACAGCATCGGCTCTGCAGAAGACAGGTAAACAAATCACCACACAGTGAGGGTCAGCTGACAACTGAAACAACTGTGCTAAATTAGTAAAGGTGTGTGTGTGTGTGTGTGTGTGTGTGTGTGTGTGTGTGTGTGTGTGTGTGTGTGTGTGTGTGTGTGTGTGTGTGTGTGTGTGAGGAGATTCCATTTGTGGGAGAACTGGGGCTTTGTTTTAGGCATGCCCTGTATTGTAGGCCCTATTTTTTTTGTGCACACGTGTTTTCACACACTTGACTGTGAGTTTCTCTTGGGGACGCTGAAACAGGAAGACGCTCACTCACACACAATGAGAGGAAAGACTTGTTGCCTGCCTTGCACACTTTTTGTTTTAGCAAGGCACAGGGCTGAGGTGATTTAACCCAGCACCACCTGTTTGCTCACAATTTCCCTTCCACACACGCACACACATCCTGTCAATCTCCCCTCACTATTCTCCATAACACCCCAGCTGTCCGCCTGCTCCACTTTTAACCTCTGTAATAAATTTCTACACTGATGTATCGGCCTGTTGCAGCACACGCAGACCACCTTCAGGACAGCAGAGCTAGCCTCATCTAAAATTTCAGCACCAGCTTTATTTATCTGCACAGGTATTTATAGGCACAAGTGGAGCACATCACTGTGGTTTCTGCTGCACCTGAATAGCCCACAGCCATGATTTTTACCCCAAGTGATGAATTCCACTGGAAAGGCTGGTCTCATAACGCCTCTTAGTGCAGAAACTCGAGAGTCAGAGCCAAATAATGCTGGCTAAGACTGGCTGTCTGGAAGCTGACGTTAGAAAAATGCAGCGACATCTGTTCTCAGAATGTTAAAATCATAAAGTGTGCCAGAAAGTGGTTTGTTTAACCTGAATATTCAATTTTCATCTACCATTGCATATATACAGTCGCTCCAGCTGTCCGGGATCACAGAAATAGATTAGGTCTTCAATTCTTCTTCAATCCCAAGAAGAATAAATGTGTTCAGTGACTGACAGAACATGTAGGTAATAACTCAGTCACAAACTAACTGGATTCGTGTTGGTGTGTGAGAGAACTATAGTGGTGTGTTTGTGTGAAATAAAGGTGGAAATCTTTAGACTGCTCAGGTTTTGATTTAATTACGATTCAGAGGGTTTTGATACAATTATAGAACAATTATCCATGCATCTGTAAAAGGCACAGTATGGATGAATTTTACACTGGAATAATCACAACACAGTCTGTCTCCATCATGTTGGAAGGAATGCTACATTATAACAGATTTCCTCCTCAGCCAGCTGAAAGTTGTCAGTTTTTCTTCTTTCAAAAAAGCTAAAGAGGGACGCAGTCTTTGTTTACAGTCTGTGAACTCACGGGGTTGCCGAGTCGGTGCTGCAGCGCCAGAATTTTTAGTCCGACACCAGAATTTTCCTGAAGAAAAATACATTTTAACTCCTGACTGCCAACATTGGCTGATTCGTAGTGTATATTCTTATTAGAACTGAAACAATTCATTTGATTCTGAACTAGTAAACAGCTGGGTTTGTGCATGATTATCCCAATACTAGAGCATTGTGTGGATCATTCAATTTAATACTTGATAGTCCTAATTCTCCAGACCTGCCAACCTGTACGCAGTTTGGCATCTATTTAAGCTGGTACGACTCACCCCTCTAAACTACGCAAAAAGCTGCGGTTACACGAGTTGAGTTCTGTGGCAAATATGCACATGTGGTACTCATGACTGACAACACGACTCAGAGGCGTGGTGAAGAAGTTTAAGCCAATCATCATAGAAAAGCAGAGAAAAACTATCCTGCCTAACCTATAGCGTAACGCCCCCGCCCCCCTTCCCCCTGCTTCATCCTGCCCGCTGCTCCTCTCTCCGGTTCGCCACTCGCTGCTGTTCTGGTAAGGTAAACTCTTTGTGTGTGTGTGTGTGTGTGTGTGTGTGTGTGTGTGTGTGTGTGTGTGTACGCGTGTGTGTGTGTGTGTGTGTCAGCGAGCCGGACCGGACATCTTTTGGTGAACGCGGAACGTTACTTTCACTGTTCAATGTTCAAGCCGAAATCTGAGTGAAAAATATTTAAAATCTGCGACTAAAGAGAAAGAGGCAAGCTGTGTGTGTGTGTGTGTGTGTGTGTGCGTGCGTGCGTGCGTGCGTGTGCGTGTAAAGTTTTCCATCCAGTGAATGGGGCGATTGCAGTGAGAAAAGCAATGGAGTTGCAAAGGTCCGCGACAAAATGCAGCACAAGTGGTACTCAAAAACTTTTGACTAGGTTGGCAGGTCTGATTCTCTTATCACTAGTCAGACAGAGAAAAATAACCTCCTATGGAAGAAAATAATAAAATTCACAGCTTTCATTCTTTTAACATGGTTTGATGTAGAGGCCGACCCATGTGGGTTTTTTTAAGGCCGATGCTGATACACATTTTAGCAGCACATTTATTGTGAAAGACAACTGAACACTCACTGTGTGCAATATAAATTAAAGAAGTCAATAAATCTGTTAATATTTATTGAATTTCAAATATAAAACAAACTCAAAACATAAAAAAAAACACAAGTGCTTGATTTATTTTTATCGGCTTAAAAAATAATTTCGACTGATGGACGATAAAGAAAAACTTGAATAAATCGGTTGGCCTCGAGTTTGATGTCTACATGATATAGAATATTTGTTTTTTATTCAAACACCATCACACTTGGTTATTATTATTATTAATATTATTATTATTATTATTCCCCTAGTGTTACCTCCCGTTTTGGTGCCAAGGAACAGTGAGTTCAATCCCAAGATTTCCATGCTGCCTCGGTTCCGCAACCCTCTACAGCAGAACGAGCCACACATGCCCCAGAATGCCACCTTCCCAGAGTCTTTCGCTCTGGCAAACACTGTACCTTTCCCACATTCACCGGGAAATGGCTTTCCTAACTCACCAGGAAGTGGCAGCAGCGTCACTTTCCCACATTCGCCATCCAGCTCTGACCCTGGCAGTCCATTCCAGATGCCGGGTAAGATGAAGCAAATCTGTGTCGTTTTTTGTTTCCTCTGCACTGAACCACAGAAACTTACTTTGCTTATATTTGCATCCTTTCTGATGCAGAGACCCCCCCTCCTGCCTACATGCCCCCAGAGGAGCAGATGACTCAGGATTGCCCTCAGCCTATGGACACCAACCTCTTAGCACCACCCTTGCCTCTTGAGAACAACAACCGGGCAGGTAACTGTGGCTGTTTTGATCTCTCCTACACACACGCACACACACATTCTTGTGTTGCCAGCATTGGCTTGCCTTGATGTGCAGCTGCAAAGGAAGCCTGCATAGATGGATACAGTGTGTTTGGCAGACAAAACATTGGAATGCTAGTTTAAAGGGAAGCATTGTCTTTGGTGGGAACCCTGAAGCCAAAGCAAATTTTGCCAGTTCTCAACGAACTTTTTCGTATTTTTAAATAAGGATGCTCAATATGTCAGCATCAATATCGGTATCAGAAGATGTTAGTCATTTTTTAACATATCGATATTGGTCCGACACATAAAACTGGGCCGATGTTAACAAGCAATATCTTTTCCATCTTATTTTTACATTTGTTTATCTGTTTCAGAGGGTGGGGGGGGGGGGGGGGGGGGGGGGGATTTGTTTAAGTCACGTGACAGTGATTGTAATCATCTCAGAATTGTAAATGTGTGTTGTGTGTGTGTACATAATAATGTAAATTCAGCTTTAATGATTTTCATTTCATGCAAAATCTACTGCTTTTAGAAGCATTAATGTCAGTATATCGGAATCTGCAAATATCGGTTATCGGCCATAACGGTGATATTAATATTGGTATTGGCCCAGCTATTTCATGTCGGTACATCCCTATTTTTAAATCATCCTCTTGAACCAGTATGTGCTAAAATGACCCTTTACAGGGTTAATGAAATGTTACTCAGACACTCACTGCCCTTTGTGGCCAGAATATCGCATTTGCAGCTTCAGCCTGGCGGGCTGCTCTGTTGGGACTTAAAGGAGCTGACATACCTGGCGCTGCAGTCTGGTTCCAGCACGTTTCCTGCATGTTTTAGATCAGGGATTCCCAAAGTGTGGTGCGCGAGCTGCCGCTAGGGGGTGCGCGAGGTGAAAAGTGTAATGGCTGCGGAGCTCAGAGAAGTCTGTCACCATTAGCGTAGCCAGAAACTCATTTGTGGGTGGGCCAAAGAAAAAGTAAGTGGGCCCAATAAATTTAATTGAAAACAAGTATATTTTCGCGCGTGTGTCCTCCACATGTGCCCTAGCTTCGTAATAATAATGCGTCGAGCTTCAGCGCTCTGGCCTGCGCACGCCGATATGTTCCGTATTTGATCATTTTTAACGGTGTTGGAGAAATCTAAAGGTGGAGAGTTATTCTGGCAGATTGTAATTAACACCTGTCTCATGCAGGTGTTCTGACATTGTAAACCTCACACACAGAACATTGTGGATGTAACAAAATAAATCAAGAAATGATTCCCATTCAGGCTATTAACAGCGCGCTGAAGATCTGAAGTTCAGAGTGCGTCTGTCAGAGGTCAGACGCGTTCCTGCGGAACCACGGCTCACGGGTGCACATGTGAGCACATCTGGGCTGGGCAGAAGTAATTTTACAACGTTGGTTTAAATAGCGCCGATAACGAGACGCGGTGACTTAACGCTGCAAGTTGTGAAGCGCGTTCCATCCGCGAGCCGCATCACCAAGCGGAAAGTGAATGCGTCAAGCATAAACCAAGCTTCATGGAGCTGTGCCGCGCGCGCACGCACACACACACACACAGAGAGAGATTCAATAAGCACATGCCGCACAAACTCCGGTGCGCCGTCAGACTGAAGGCAGAAATGAGCGCTGCCTCCACTGTGATAAAAACTTTTAAGAGATTTTATAACATTTTTAATTCAAGGCCAAATTAAGATATTAGCTTCTATTTTGGGATGACGTATTAAAGTCGGGTCCGCTCCAGCAGTGACTCCGAACCTGAACTCATGTTACTGCAGCATTTGTTATTCCAGTCAGCGTGGCAGCGGATCGCAGATTCATCCACACCATAAAACAGCAATAAGTCGGTCTGAGGCAAAAGTGAACCTCATGGCTATATCGTTTCCATATTTCCCCCTATAGACATTTGATTACGCACAAGTAGGTGATCAGTTCAGGTTTACGCAGAGCAGAAGGAAGGAGAGCGCTCTGGCCTCACAGGTTAAACATTCCTACTTTAAGAAAACCGTTAAATTGCATTGTTTATGTGCTACCTGGACACTAAATATTTATTTAAAATGAAATCAAAGGAAATTGTAATGGTATCAAATGTTTATTAATTACTATTTAAAAAATGAAAGTGATGGGGAAAAAGGTCGATCATATTTTTTTTATCCCTGTCTGTTTAGCTTGACGTCTGATATATATATATATATATATATATATATATATATATATATATATATATATATATATATATATATATATATATATATATATATATATATATATATATATAGCCATGCCCTGATGTGGGGCTGGGGGGTGCGTCGACATGGTCGGGACATAGAAGGGGGTGCGCAGCTAAATAAGTTTGGGAACCACTGTTTTAGATCATGAACACAGCTGATTTGTATAATTTAGTGATGAACCGCTCCTTAGGAAGGCTGGGAGACATTTCAGCTGTTACATTAAGGTGTTGAAAAGATGAACGCACAGAGAGGGGAGAAGTTTTGGTTTTGATTTGATCACAGAGATTTGTTAATGGACATTGGTGGAGGAGTGGAGTTTAAGTATCTCGGGGTCTTGTTCACGAGTGAGGGTAGGAGGGATCGGGAGATCGACAGGCGGATTGGTTCGGCGTCTGCAGTAATGCGGACGCTGAGCCGATCTGTCGTGGGGAAGAGGGAGCTGAGCCAGAAAGCCAGGCTCTCGATTTACCGGTCGATCTACGTCCCAATCCTCACCTATGGTCATGAGCTTTGGGTAATGACCGAAAGAACGAGATCGCGGATACAAGCGGCCGAAATGAGTTTCCTCCGTAGGGTGGCCGAGCTCAGCCTTAGAGATAGGGTGAGGAGCTCGGACATTCGGGAGGGACTCGGAGTAGAACCGCTGCTCCTCCGGATCGAAAGGAGCCAGTTGAGGTGGTTTGGGCATCTGGTCAGGATGCCTCCTGGACGCCTCCCCGGGGAGGTGTTTCGGGCATGTCCTGCCGGCAGAAGGCCCCCGGGTCGACCCAGGACACGTTGGAGAGGTTACATCTCCAATCTGGTCCGGGAACGCCTTGGGGTCCTGCCGGAGGAGCTGGTGGAGGTGGCCGGGGAGAGGACGGCCTGGAGCTCCCTAGTTGGGATGCTGCCCCCGCGACCCGGACCCGGATAAGCGGAGGAAGACGACGACGACGACATTGGCGGTGCTAAAAGCATGCAAAACTGCCAAGTGTGCCTTTAATAAGGCCCGTAAAAATGGGAACTTATGTTATTTTTCTGGTGGCAGTGACATAACCCTGTTAATGATGACATTCACTTGTTAACTCCAGTCTAAAGTGAGGGGCAATAAAGGGTCCAATTTCAGCTTTGTGGTTCTACTTTTACAGTAAAGCAAACAACTGAGACCTGGTCCAGAGCTAAATGCCTTAGCATTTATAGTTTTTTACCCATGTCCCATTACTTACAATAAAATGTTGTGATCAAATTGAAGTATGGGCAATATATACAGTTTCCAAGGGATAGTCATCAGTCCAGCAAATGATGATGAGCAATATATTCACACAGTTAAGACATTTTGTGGGCACGCTGCACTCCATGTCCTCATCTTTACACATTTACATGTAAATTAACCCAAAAATTTGATACACGACTTTTGAATATCGATAAATAATTGGAAAAAATGTCACAATATATTGCCATATTGATATTTTCTTACATACATATAGATAAGCATATATCATTGGAATAACAAGAGTCCTAGTTTTATAATTAAGTATAATATGTATACGTACAAAGAATGTGTAGCAAAAAAAAAAGTAAAAAACACTGATTTGACCTGGACTAGTTAATAGACATAAGAAAAACTGGCGAAGGGGTTGACCTTTCAACAAATGTCTATAAATTTGTCCAATCGCCCAACCTAGATCAAATACCTACTAAAGTTAAGTTTCACAGAAAAAGATGCTTGGAAGCGAAAAAAATAAATTAAATAGGGTCAAAACTGTAAGAAATGTATTTACCCACAAACTTTCTCAACCATGATGCTCTCACAGGTTGTTTTCTTGTCCAGGATAGCAGTAGGAGGAAAAGCTGTTGAAAGTTTTGTTAGCTGGAAGTGGGAGTTTGAAGAGTTGTTTTTTTTTTTCCACAAGCTGCATCCTGTAAGGGGGAGCAGGTTTCTATTGTAGAGCAGCTCTGCGAGGGGGGGCAGACAAAACACACCTGCCAGCCAGTGCCACACAACACAGGAAGTTTGGGAGAGGTATTTGCCTAGATAAACATGATTTATCCGTCTCTCCAAAGGGGTGAGGCTGGATTGAAATAGTACAAGCTTGCACACAGCCCTCAGTCTAAAAATGCATTCAGATTTATTGATGTGAACCCAAATTTGCAGAAAAAGGTCAGTGAGTCTAAAATGTTTGGTGTTTAGCGAGACTGAACAAGTTAAATGTGGCTCCTTGCAGCTTGTGCTGTACATGCGGTGCACTCGGCTTGCTTGTTTGACCTGTTAATGTTTTTCCTGTGCAGATATGCAGCCTGTGGCCTATGAGGAGCCAAAACACTGGTGCTCTATTGTTTACTATGAGCTCAACAATCGTGTTGGTGAGGCGTTTCAGGCAACTTCCACCAGCGTGCTCGTCGATGGCTTCACAGATCCCTCCAACAACCGCAACCGATTCTGCCTTGGCCTGCTCTCCAACGTCAACCGCAACTCTACTATTGAGAACACCCGGCGGCACATCAGCAAAGGTAAGGTGTTTTTATAAATACAAAAAAAAAAGATTTGTCAACAACAATAATCCGCCAGTCATCAGTATATGAGTGAATTAATAATGCTCAGTGGTTGATTAAGATTTAGACTGGAACAAAACAACATCAAATTGGTTACATATATCAGTCTATTGATTTATGGTTAGCCACAGTGTTTCTGAGCGTTTGTGAAGTTTAATTTTAGAAAGGACAAATTTGCGAGTGTTATCACACTTCTCTTGTCTCGCAGGGGTCCACCTATACTATGTTGGAGGAGAGGTGTATGCGGAGTGTCTGAGCGACAGTAGCATCTTCGTCCAGAGCCGTAACTGTAACTACCATCACAGATTCCACCCCACAACGGTTTGCAAGATTCCCAGCAAATGTAGCCTGAAGATTTTCAACAACCAGGAGTTTGCTGAGTTGTTGGCCCAGTCTGTCAACAATGGCTTTGAAGCTGTTTATGAGCTCACCAAGATGTGCACCATCCGCATGAGCTTTGTCAAGGTAATCTGGTTTTATGAGAACACGGTACTGATACAGCAGTGTATTGTCGGTAATGAGAAGTGGCTTATTAGAGTTA
Source organism: Nothobranchius furzeri (assembly GCF_043380555.1). Lineage (NCBI taxonomy): Eukaryota > Metazoa > Chordata > Actinopteri > Cyprinodontiformes > Nothobranchiidae > Nothobranchius > Nothobranchius furzeri. Next base: position 10,747,461 of record NC_091744.1, on the reverse strand, counting down.
GAGTTATTGGTAATCTGCTAAGGTGGGACAATTGCACAAATTTATCGCCCATCGGTGATAGTCCGCACAATTCGCCAGTCGTTTTTATGAGCAATTTTTTTTTCCATGCCTGTGAATAAGTCTTGCAGGTGGGACATCAAAAACTCCCATATGAAATCAGCATCTTTTTTTTTGCATCACTCCTGTGTGCACTTGTGTACTATATATTGTTAGAAAGCAAGGTCTAATGATATATGCCAATCAAGGACACAACCATAACTGTAGACACAGTACACAATTTTGTTAAATCACTCAGAAATTCTAAATAATGTTTAATTTACTGTTTTTACGCCTCGGATCGTTGACTATCTTTCAAATTTACCTTCTCAAGGGTCTGGTTAACATCCTCATATGACATAGTTAGCCCACAATAAGTATGATGTCCATCATCCAACATATAAAACCCTGAAAGAAAAAGTACTTTGGGTGCATATTTTTCTCATTATGACCTCCTTTAGCACCCACATTAGTATATACAGTCCAGTGTAATAAGGACTGTCCAGACCTTTACATAGGAGAAGCTAAACAACAACTACACATATGCATGGCACAACACAGGAGAGCCACCTCTTCAGGTCAAGACTCTGCAGTCCACTTACCCCTGAAGGACAAGGAACACACGTCTGAAGATGACAACGTACAAATTCTGGACAGAGAAGATAGATGGGTTGAGATAGGAGTAAAGGAGGCCATCTATGTCAAATGGAAAAAACCTATATAGGAGGAGACCTCAGGTTTCACCTTTCCAACAGCTTTGAATCTAATTCCCAAACAGATTCAGTCTATGTCACACCCTCCTCCATCTAATCAATACAACAACTCATATATTATGTATTCATAGGTAGTTTCAGCTTATTAAGCAACAAACGAGAGCTATTCCTGTCAGAATTGACAAAGCTCCTCGGATGAGAAGCGAAACATCTTCAAGGAACCAAAGAAGTACAGTTGCCTTTCTCTAACCCATTTGGATCTCCATATTAGCTTCACACTTTTTACATCTTCCCTGACTCACAGGAGGCTGGGGCAAAATTGCTATCTATTGGCTGATAGGTCAGAAGTGCTGCCCCATATTTTTCACGTATCCCTGTAACTAAATGTGATGCATTATGTTGTTGATTGGCACATAATACAGCCAATGACATTTGTACAACAACGAAATCTCAGGTGGGCCTCTTCCTCGTGGTTGGCTTTGGCAAACTGTGTAAGAATGTTTCTAATTGTTGCATTGCTGTGTGCAGTGTATGTGTCAAGCCCACAAAACTTTTAAATGTCATGCACAAATATCGCTCATCGTCATTTTTTGGACTGACGAATATCGCTTGGAAAATTTTTATATATGACCCAATTTTAGTATCTACTAAAAAACCACCTAACTGTCCCATTTATTGTTGTTCTATGCAACAATTATATGTTTAACTGTGTTCTAGGGCTGGGGAGCAGAGTACCATCGTCAGGATGTGACCAGCACACCCTGCTGGATTGAGATCCACCTCCATGGTCCGCTCCAGTGGTTGGATAAAGTCCTGACCCAGATGGGCTCCCCCCCAGATGCTATATCATCCGTCTCCTAGGCTTCACTGACCCCAGGCCTCCAGCCCTGTGGCTGTCAGTACCCCAGCATTTTGATCCAAGAGGCAGGAATAGCAGCTAGCTGGTCCTGGACCAGTTTGTGTTTTAGTTGTTTGTCCACAACTGGTTAATTTTTGACTGAAACATGAACTGACCTGGGACCTGCAGGATTACGTGGGTTGTATTGTGGGTATTTCTACTTGAAGGACATCTGAAATGGGCACATTCACAGACTGGGAATGGAGTAAGCAAAGGGAGCGTGATGCATCTGAAAGATACTTGATCTTTGTGACCAACTGTATTAATTAGACCATCTCACACACAAGTATCCTCTCATTACGTGCTCCTACAAGTTCATGTTTGTTTCTTTTTATTGTATTGTTCCAATATTCTGACTCATACCTAATTTGTCTCTCAATATTCCTTTAGATATCCAGTTGTAATTGTAATGGGACATTCCAAGGTCATCATAAATTGCAGTTTGCTCATGTTTTCTGTTTGAATAAAGAAATATTGGCATAAATTGTACATAATGAATGTGCAGTGTTAGTAGGGATTTGGAGATTGACCAGTGTTAAATATATATTTAGGATATTTACAGAAAATGAAAAAGTAGGCTTGTTATTTTAGGTAAATAAATGAAACACATTCAGTGTAATCCCTAATCTTATGTAGTAATGCACGGTTTAACCGGTATACGTTTGATATGATATCAATTTACCAACCATGATTGTGCATGACTGTCATCAAAATGCAGCAGCAGCTGCTGCTGTAGCAGTTGCGTGGATTAAGACGTGCTCGTAAGGAAGATGGGGTAACAGCAATTATACGATTCTGGTTTGGGGTGAATGACTCAGATGTTGAGCAGAAAATCAACATCTGAGTCAACATCTGCGGTAATAGCTCGTCAAGGCTAATTACCTTAAATGTTCGTTTTTTAAAACACCGTGAACCCAAAGTTTTCCAAACTGTTTGGACATCTCCTGTGACTTAGTTTGAACAAATTTCCCTCTGCGGTTTCATCTGTTTCTCACATTTAGTAAAAAGGTCTATTCTGAAAGCAGCTCCTCCTGCCACTGTGCTGCCGGTGCGCACCGCCATGGACCAGACCTGCGGGTCAGCTAATCTGAATGCTGGTCTGAGCTCAGCTCAACAAAAGTAAAAGAAATTGGATAAGCCCTCGAACCTTATTTTATTGTTGTTGATAATAAAATGCAGCAAAGCATCATTTTACCTGCTGTTTTCAGTGAAGCAGCGCTCAACTTCTATGAGGAAAAGGAAAAACATGAAAAATGAACAAATTAAATCAGGAAAACAGGAAGAAATGTAATTCCTGTTTTACATTTTTCATCTCAGTTCAAACAATTAAGAGTTGTGTTTCCATCACATTTAGCTTTTATTTTATTTAAAATATCTTCATCTTTAATAATATTAGAAGAATTTTTGTGTTGCATTATTTGAAAAAGAATCCTAACACAACATAAAAATGATGAGATGCTTTGTATTTTTTTTAAATAAGTTTTGAAAATTTAGTATTCTTTAAATGGTATTGTGTACTATTTAGAAGATTTGTTCTGCTACAATTCATCTGAGAATATTCAAAAACAGTCATTTTGACAGGTATAAACAGAAGAAAATAATATACCACGATATATATCGTTACCACAAAGGCTTCCGAAAATATCGCAATATAAATTTCCGGTCGTAACGCCCATTCCTAATCTGACACGAGCAAAAAAAAAGGTTTTTCAATGGTAAAGCTTAGGGTTTAGGGGCACGGGATTAAAAAGGCATTTCATACATAAAAGAATTATCTTTCTCATCATGTTACACTTTAGTCTCTTATTAATTGAATAATGATTGAATTGTCTTTACTAGCTATGTTCACTATTAGAACATGTGCTGTGCTGTCTGGTTTTGCAAAGCGTAGTGTGGTTAGTGTAGCATTACGCCTAAAAGACCGGTAGCTGAACATGGGTGAGACTGAAGAAAACACGTCCCAACACCAGGACTGGAAATACGCCATCTTTCAAAAGTTTTAGAATAAGACCTTGTTTCTGGTTTAAAACTAAATTCCACCTCTGTTTTTGGGAATAAAAAACAAGGTCTTGCTGAATAATCAAAGGCTCCTCTCCAGCTCAAGCAAATCAGTCATTACTGATTGATGCAATGGATGTACCAGCATGATAATAAGTATCGATATTAGATTTAATGCAACAGACAGACCTGCTCAGCATTATGCTTGTATAAGTTATGAAATTAGTTTATACTAATGTTTTGAACTCCTACTTTGAAGTTTGGAGTTTTCTGCACTCTGAAGCGAACAGTCTGGAATTTGTCCTGACACTGTCGAAGCAGTTCAAAAATGTTGCACCTTTTTCTTTACTTCAACCCATCTGTCTCCTTCAAGAGTTCTGAGTATATTTTCTTTCTTTATTTTATTATTAGTATTTTTTTTTCCCCAGTTTTAGCTTATTGTACTGTTATTTTCCAATGTTTTCTGTCACTATCTTGCTGGAGGAAAAGCAATTGTGCAAACTAGCTGTTGTTTAACTTTCTATTTTCATTCACCCTTAATTTATCTCCATCATAATAATAAACATAATTATTTCCTGCTGTATTGTCCTGCTTCTAAAGCAGGTTTTTTTTCATAAATGTTCATTTTTACCAATTTATTGATTAACAAATGGCCAGTATGTTTACAAAAGTGACTTCCATTTTTATTTTTTCTGCCCTTGTTTTGTTTTCATTTCATAAACTTTAGGCTTTTCTGTTTACCACTGAATTATTCAAGGACATAATGGACCTTAACAGCTTAAATTGTCAAAAAAAACTTTTCAAAGTTTATTTTTCTTAAACTTTTGAAAGGTTGTGCAAATATTTCAATTACTCTCATTCTGTTAAGAGTAACTTGGACGAATGAATTTTAAGGGAAAATGTCTGTGTTAAGATTTTAATTGTTGACTGATAAATGGGTGTTCAGTAGTGAATTTTAGAAATTTTGTATTATTGTTAAATCTCTCTTGTTTAATTCCTTTGTGCTAGTAAATTGCTACAATCGAAAGATTCTGCTTTGTATTTTTAATTATGCAATTTGGTTTGTCTGCACTTTCACATTTATTTTTGGCTCAGTAAAACTCCCGGAAAAGCTGTTCTATTCCATGAATATCAAGTCTCTACTGGAAAAAAATGAATGCAATTGTTTAAATGATGGCTGGATGCGTTTTGTCTTTGTCTATACACAATTTCACTTATAACATAATACTATTTGTGTCATGCAGGGACTTTCAACAATCTCACCTGCTGTAATCGTTTAAAATTCACTTGATTTTTAAAATACATTTCCTGTGGTCTCTAGTATGAATATATGCTTTGTGCGTGGCAAAAAGCTCTGATGCTTGCTTCAGGTAGAAGTTAGTCTGAGGAGAGGGGAGCTGAAGGTGGCAGGATAGGAAGACTAATGGGGGTTTTCCAACTTCACTAAGCGTGATTTGGATGGGTGAAGTTCCGTTTGACAGCCTTTTCCAACAGCACCATTTGGTATTTCCCCCCAGCCTTCCAGTACCTGCTTTCCTAGCATGATGACCCGGTCCATAAATGTGACATCAGCAACTGTTTGTCACTGATTGGCTTGGGGGTGGACTCGATGGTTGTTCTGAAGCTCTCTGCCTGCTGCTGTTTTTGGGTCGAGAGTCTGACAAAAAGCCAGAGACTGAACAGAATGTTTAACCCCCACCGTTGTTGTGCTGAGTTGTGTTTTGTGAGACATACATCGACGTATAAAAAGGATGGACATACCCCGCCCATTGCTCTGTGGGAGGCAGGTTTGAAGCCAAATGGGAAGTTCCCACCACTGATATTTTGGCCGTGTCACAGATCTCGTCACTCCCAGACAATCCCAAAAGGAAAAAGAGCTGGAGCTGAGGGTGGGGCTGTTACGGTTCGAACAGGGTTAGAACAAACCAGTGTAGCTACTAGTTAGCTAACCCAAGAAGCTAAGGAGCTCCAGGTTAGCCAAACTATGTGGCCGTTTGGCTTCTGTGCGAGGCTGTAGTCATGCTGGTCACTGAAGCTATACTATGGACTTTTAAAATACAAGCAGAGCCTCAGACCGCTGCGATCGGAGCCGTCACCCTGGCCACTTACGTGAGGTCATGCTCCTCCTCAGTCGGAGTGGGTCAGAGTTTAGCGGGAGCTACATGCTATATCAAGCAAACTGAGGTTTTTTTGGGGTGTTTCTAGTGAGAGAAACAAGGTAGAGTGACACCAAAATCAACTCAAAGAGCAGCAGTGCTTCCGTAAACTCCCTCAGAGAGTTCCTTAGAGGAACAGCACAACTAAAACCTAGCATGGAAGCCAAGCCATGAGTGGTGCGTCTCGTACCCCTCGGAAGACGGGCGCCAAAATGTGTCTTTAAAATTCACAGACATCATATGTTGAATCAATGGCACATACAAAATGGGATAGGAAAATAACTTATTGGTTTGTGGACTCTGATTTCTCTTTTTTGACATTAGGGGACCCATGGACAGGAAGTAGATGGACGTGACTTAAGCTCCCTATTTGGAGTTTTACTTCCTGATGTTAAGACATCTCGACTCAGTAAAGCGACTCTATCACTGACTGTTCGGCAACGTTGATGTTTCTTCTCCAAAAATATCACAAGCTTGAAGGACTTCTGCCACATTGTGGAGCTGCTAATACTAATCTTCTACTACTAGCCAAGACTAAGGGGCAAACTCTGCCTGCCAAAATTCAAGCCAATGCAGAAGAGACAAAAATTGCAGTTCCCCCCTCGTATGTTAGGGGCTGGCTCCAGAAAGGAGCTAATTCCAATTGACTCCCATATTAAGAATGCCAACTTCACAGCCAAAATAAACATGTTTACAGCCTTATAGAAAAAATGTTTTGGTTTATTAGGTCAATTTTACATTCATGACAACTCTGAGGGAGTGATATTTTTTTGTAACTAATACATATAGATGTAATTAAAGCTTGAAGTTATGAAGAGTTAGGGGCATGTCCTTTCAATTTACAGGTGTTAAATGAGCCATAACTGTTAGGCCCAATCCCAAAACTCACACTGCGCCCTGCAGTCTTATGCAAAGTGCACTTGGAGAAATTGCGCAGTAAGGCTTCGAGTGTGTGGTACACAAGCGTGCAAACAACTGCCAAACTGAGACAGAGAGCATTGCGTAGTCGAACGCAACGCATGCCGGTATGCTGGTCGCTGATACTTTTTCAAAAAACCTTAATAAAATTCAAACAAATGTTTTTTTAAAATAAATTTACATTCATTGCTGCTTTGTCTAAAAGTTTCAGAACATCAACTAATCGTCCTAAAACGAACTACTTTCATTAGAAAATATCTGTTTTCTGAAAAGCCACTTGAGCCTTTTCTCCTGCAGCAATGGATTGTGGGTAATACACTTCACCCAAGTCCGTATCAATGCGTACTTGGGTGAAGTGCGGATAAAGGGTGCTTCCACACTTGAGAATCGAGACACCCCACTTGCACCCCTGGTAGGGATTGTGCAATCGAAAGGCTCAAGTGTGGCAGTGCAAATATTGGGATTGGGCCTCAGTGCTAGCAACTTGCCCTCCTGCTTGCTCTAGGGAAGGCCTCAGCCTTAGCCTCACTTTAAAACAGCCTAGAAGTCAGAGGGTAGCAGAGGTACTCAACCGTGGTTTTCTGGCCAAATGCTCCCGTCAACCTCGGTTAGCTTTGGTTAGCTCAGTTAGCTCATAGCAACATCATATCGGAGTTTGTTGGGTGTGAATCATCTGCCCCTACCCTCACAGCCCCATTGTCAGCTCTATTTTTGTAATTTAGGGGAGTCAGTGATAAGACGTATAACACAGCTAAGATGGCGGTGGTGAAAACCGCCAATTGAGCTTCAATTCAGCTCTTCAGAAACAGGTAACGGCGTGGAGGGTTTGTCCATATTTTCCACAGTCATTGGCCAAGATGTGCTCTGCTCTCTCCTGGACGCTAAATCAACAACAGCTTTCCCCTGTTTGCGAGACAAGATGGGTGAGTTAATGAATGCAAATTTTCAGTTTGACATAGCTGTGGAGTAGAGTTTCCTTGTCTATTTTCTGTCATCAACTAATGAAGGAAATAGGGGTAGAAGACAATTATCATGTTCAGCTGGCGTGTGAAACTCAGAAAGACCATATTTTAAATGAAACAAGTAAAAAACGGGTTCTCAGTGAACTGAGTAAAATGCAAAATTTAGAAATGAATGTAAAATCAACGAAACCATTTGCATTTATAGAATGAGTAATTTGGTCTCTTCAGTAGTCTGTTGATGTAGGTTGATACTTTTAATAATTTAGTTTATTTTTACTATAATTACAAATTACTATTTTGGACCTATATTAAGGAGTACAATAAAAATTATAATTTATTTTAGTAGTTTTCAAATGCAAAAATATAAATGTTTCTATATGTGTTTCATTTGTTTTATTTCACTATATTTTAGTATTTAAAATTTGTTTTATTTTGTCGAGGCTACTTGTGTGCTTTTCAAACAATGCAACGTAACAATTATCCTCTGCTGCCGCCTACTGGCAAAAACTGTCATCTTTTGTTGCCATCTTTTCGATTATTTATCTCTTTTTTTATTTATATGAGTTTAGTTTGTTTTTATAACGTGAAGAAGTTTGTTCGTTTATTTACACAGCAAACATGTATTTGACTATTTTATTACGTCACCGGAAACAGGAAGCGGTTGAATGCAATTCGGTGTACATATCACGCGAAACACCTCTTTACTGCTCATTCGAGGTCATAGTAAGTGTGTCTTTTGGATTTTCTGCATATTTTCTTTGAACATTTCTCTTGACAGTTTATGTGAAACTCAGTAACGTACGGAGTAGCTTACTGTGAGGTGAATAAACATGTCCGTAAACTAGCAAACCCTTTAAAAGGATACACTTAACAGATGCCGCTGTTAATCGCTGGTGTTATCTCATTTATCTGATTTTCTGTAAAGTATAAACGTTTTTCCTCTAGACGTCTTTACCATAAAATGAGAGGATTTGGCGTTCGCTTTCTTCGCCTCTTCTCCCGAGCTTCAACAGCTGTTCCCCAAATCACCACAACACCGTTAACATGCTGCCTTCACCGAAGGGTCTGGGTGTGTTCCCTCCCTTTCGTCTATCGGAGGAGTGTGAGCAGCGCAGCAGTCAGCCAGCACATCCAGGACCTGAGCGGGCCTGAGCAGAGACTGCTGAATAAACTATATGGTGGACTGATCTCAGGACAGCGAGCGTCTCTGGCGGAGTCCATCACTCTGGTGGAGACACAGCACCCCAGGAAGAAGGAGCTGGCCCAGGTGCTCCTGCAGAGGGTTCTGGCATACCAGAGGGAGCAGGAGAACCAGAATGGAGGGAAACCAGTGGCCTTCAGAGTAGGTCTGTGTTTTGTGAAGCTGAATTTAAATAGTTTGTGTCAAACCAGAAGACTGTTAAGCTCTGTAGGGAAGGTTCACAGAAAGGATGAGTGAAATTCTGAGATTTTGTCATAATCGCAGCTTTTCTGTGATTACTTGACAATGTCTGGACGTCTCCATTTTGTTATAACTACAATATCTAAAAAAAAAAAAAAAAAACAACTTTCCCACAACTGAAATCTGACGGGAATATTTTTTTCCTCCAGGCTTGTCTGGTCCTCCTGGAGCTGGGAAGTCCTCTTTCATTGAAGTGGTCGGTAAGATGTTAACAGGTCGTGGACATAAAGTGGCGGTGCTGGCTGTCGACCCTTCCTCCTGCACCACAGGGGGTAACTGACACACCGCTCATCTCATGTACATTGCTGTGAAGAAGGCATTTGTCTTACAGATCTCTTTGCTGGAATGTTTTAGCTTGGCTTACAAATTTCAGTATCGGACAAAGACAACTGGAGTAAATGCAGTTTTCTTTAATGAAGGGAACAAAGCTATCCAGACCAGCCTGGCTCTATGTGGAATTGTAGCTGACCCCTATACTTAATAAGTGGTGGTAATACTCATGCAGTAATTGACAGTGCTGGAATTTTGATCTGTTCTTCTATGTAAAATGTTTTTAATTAATCTACACTTGGGGGGGTTCCCAGCTTGGCTGGACGATCTCCTCTAGGATTTTCTTTGAGCCAACTGATACAAAATAAGCCACAAAATAAAAAGATCCACACTGTTGGACAAAAAAAAATATTACTTAAAAGTCCAGAAGCAACAAAGCCAGGCCACTATCAATCCGTGATTTTGTAGGCTACTTCTAAAGCCTGATTCCTACTTCTGTTTCTGCTTCGGTGTGGAGACGCGCAGCTCCATTATGCATCAACGCAAGGGCTCTCCAACAGGCTCACAGAGGGCGATGAGGACATGCCCAAATTTTTAAACATTCGTCAAAAGTGACGGAGACCGCTGGTAGGGTTGTCACGGTAACCGGTGTAGCAGTAAACCCCGGTAAAAATTTAAAAAGTTGACAATAATAATAACCGTCTTGTTTTTAAAAAACTACATTATCTCGGTGGGTTTACCGTGGCTGCGGTGTAGGCGCGGTGACCCTTACCAGCCACCGTATCATCTGCTGAAGTTACCGGTGGCACATGCGCACTTTGTTGTTTACAGCCAAAACTTTCTTGAAGCTAAAGCTGAAATAATGGCCAAAGGAGGAGACGGCAGCGCTCAGGACATTTATTATCCCTCAAAGAAGACAAAGTGGGAAGTACGGGCATTTTTGGGATATTTGAAGAATGCCGAGGGACAGTTGATAGAAGACGGCTATCCTGTTCGCAGCACGTGCAGAAAAAGTGTCTGTGAAAGGCAGCAAAGCTTCAAATCTCATGATACATCTGCGTGACCATCACCCACAACTCTACAGTCAACGCAAGGCAAGCTAACGTTAGCGTTTTAGCTAAAATGCGTGATCCGAGGATTTGGGTTGAGGGAGAGCGCAACAAGTCGCTATATAAAGCAGCCGCAGCGCCGCTACCTGCATATAAACCGTGTCGCGGACACCCCCATGTTGAAATGACGCTATGCATTACGGGGCTCCCAGGGGCAGATAAGAGTTGGTCTCTCTCCGAGAATAATTATGAATTTATGACATTTTCCCAAATCTGCAAAGCTCACCGGAAGGACACAAACCGAGGACAATATTTTCCTGATGTAGGGTTTATTACTCAAGTACGAGTAACTGATTAGAAGGCTACTTGAGTACTGAGTATCATCTGATCTAATATTTTTAAAATGATGACATCAAACAGACAAAACATAAGAAGTTATGGGCAAATATTGGTATTTTAAAGACTTAAGGGGAAAAATGTAAACAAATAAACAAGAGAATTACAAAATAACAAATTTTAGGCAAAATTTAGACACAAACTGAGGACAATATTTTCCTGATATACAGGGTTTATTTAGCTGTCTGAAAATGTAACACGTTTAAAAAAATACTGCGATAATACCGAAAACCGTGATATTTTGGTCTCGATAACCGTGAGGTTAAATTTTCACACCGTGACAACCCTAACTGCAGGTCATGATAGGTCAGGGCGCCGCTTCCTGTAAATTCATCAACAGCACCGCCATTGCCCCGTTGAAAAGTATAAAGGTATTTAATTTACAGACACAGAACAGATTGAAGAACACCTCATGGAAAATGTCTGAAAATATGAACGTCTATCCACCCACGACAAAATACAAAGCAAATGTTTTATTTGTTGGTGGAAATGACAGGAAACGTGGGTTTGGAGGTGGAGGAGAATGAAGGACTCATTTGTTTGTGTTTAAAGTCTGAAATACATAAACACATATCATGGAGCGGATACATGAGTGTAATGGTGGCATGATACCACAGAAAAGCGCTACGAGCTCTGTTGTGACGGACAAGTCCGAGAGCATAAAATCTGTCAATGCGTGTGCGTCTCTCCCTTGGAAAGCTGACAGAGATGTAGAAATCAGGCTAAAGGTGTGTAGGCCTCTTAGCTCTTAGCTTCTTCTCTAAGAACTTAATGACATCAGAATTGACGATAGAAAAACCCATCTTGGTCTATCTCTAGTGCAAAGTTAGCTTCACGCAAAAGGCAATGGGACAAAAAAACTTTCCAAATAGTAAAATTTTCTCACGATGGCTTTTTTCCGGAAGTCTTGAGGGATAGTCGAGATGTTCTCAACCCCTGTGAGAGGACCTTTGTACCCCCTCTCTTTGCTATTGATGAATTCTTACCCTAGCCATAAACCAAGTGAATTGCTTTTTGAAACCTTTTTGCTAATGTCATGTTGTCAGATTTTATTGGCAGTAACCGGGTCTAATGTGAATTATTTATTTCATTTATGACTTAAGGAGCTTTTTAACACAAGACCATGTTGGTTCGGATAGCTTTACCTGGCCTAGTGGTAGAGTGTCCTCTCTGACTGAGAGATTGGCGTTCAAGTCCCAGTCCGGTTATACCAAAGACTTTAACAATGGGACCCAATGCCTCCCCGCTTGACGCTCCGCTTTAAGAGGGGGGATAAACCACCAAATAGTTCCCGAGCGCGGCCAGAGCTGCCGTGCACCACAGCTGCAGCTCACCGCTCCCCACGGGGACGGGTCAAATGCAGAGATGAATTTCACCAGTGTGTGATGAATTAATGGGACTTTAACTTTAAACCCTGAAAACTGCTTTTTTGTTGTTTTTATTCAGGTTATCTTTGATATTGAAATGTATTTATTGATTATAAAAGTGTGACAAAAAGCCCAAACTAAGGGGGCAAGTACTTTTTCACAGCAGTCACCACCTTACATTCAGTTTAAGGTTTATTTCAAACACAAGCCTCACTTCTTTATCACAGATTATAAACTCATTTCGGCCTCTTTCGGCAGGGTCGCTGCTGGGTGATAAGACTCGTATGACTGAGCTTTCAAGAGACATGAATGCTTTCATCAGGCCGTCGCCAACCTCAGGAACGCTCGGCGGTGTCACTCGAACAACCAACGAGGCCATCGTTCTGTGTGAGGGGGCTGGATATGACATCATTCTAGTGGAAACTGTTGGTAAGATTTAGCAAGGTCCAACCCCAGCCACAATATTATTCCAAACTTGTCATTTTATCTGTTCAACTGTGATAAAAAAAATCTTTACATTTCATTTTAGCTACTCATTTATGCAAGTTGAATAGAAAGTCGGACTCCAGTTCCAGCGCTCAAAGTTTTTTCATTGTGATGGTGCTCTGAAAAAGTGACAGTCACACTAAGTATTTGTTGAAAGTGTCAGCACACACTTCTGGATTTTCAGTGACGCTGACACGCTTTGACGAGTGCGTTAAATCTGTGTTTCAGGGTAAAATTTATTCACTGTGATGAATCTCAAGTTTGTCGAAGTTCATGATTATTCAGAGGAGTTTGAGTTTTCAAACAGTCCGAAACACTTGTCTTCTACCCGCTTATTAGATATTTGTGTGTTTTTGTAGAAGTTTCATGTGTAAAAGACGCAGTATTCAGATCCCCTGGGCCTTATAATGTGTGCTTAGATGAAGACTGGGGAGGAGGAGTTGATACACGATAATCAGATTTTTCAGAACGTTTCGTGATACTTGGGTGATCCAATATGATGAGTTTAAAGTATTTTCATCACTTTTCAGGTGTTGGTCAGTCTGAATTCGCTGTGGCAGACATGGTTGACATGTTTGTGCTTTTGATTCCACCAGCAGGTGGCGACGAACTCCAGGTCAGTGAAACGCAACAGCAGATAAATTAAAAGTTAATACATGTTTGCCGTCATGCAACTACAAAAGTAAATTAATTTCACCTACATACATTTGGTTACAAATATTTTAAAAAAGTAAATAAAAATACAAAACTTAGCCCTGATTTGAATATGATCATTTTTTGACAAATTTTAAGTAAACAAGAAAGCAAAAATGTAACTTTAAAACTGCTTTAGTCATAACCTAACGCCATGGTATTAATGTCAAATTACGCTCATGAGTCTTTTTTTAAGTTGTTATTTATAAAAATGAAAATGCTGGCAAAAAACGGTATGCTAATTAGTTAATTAGCTTAATTAATGACTTAATGAGCACAGCTCATTATGATTCATATTATTGTGATTACAGCGAGACACTGAGGTGAGCTGGCATCTGTTTTAATAACAACCGTTGTGTTTTTTACTTCAGAAGCAAAGCTGTGAGTTTATTTAGCACAGAGGAAATGTGAAACAATGTCATTAAATCTTGGTTTCACATCAGATTTTCTTTACATTTATTATTATGAATTCAAACAGACATAAATTTGACCTGCGATGGATGCATTTAAAGTTTTTATTTTTTCAGAAAATTTTCTATGTGTGACAGTGCTGCTTTCCTCTTTCTGTCTTTTGGCATCAAATCAAACTGCATCATTTACCCGATTATAGCTTTCACTTTATTCTGGTATAAATACGTCATCAGTTCTAATACTAATTATTTAACCAGGGATTCAAGACTCTGTTAGGTGGCTGTTTGTTCTGTTTGTTTATTGGTGAGGCCAACCAGACATTTTAGTTGATGCCTTTAAATAAGGTACTTATTCTACTAATCATTACACTCCTGCCACCGTGCTTTACCACTAGGAGAGTGTATTAATCAGGTTATTTTAGCCAAACTGATGTTTGTGTATTTTTAGACCCTCCTACTCTCTCAGCAGAGCTTTTGTCATGCTCTGATGTCTCTCGCTGAAACTGATTCCCTCTAAACTCACAATGGATCCAAATCCCTGCCTTTAAAGCAACTTTAGTTCAAGTGCAGTTGAACGATTCTTTCTCTGCATTCAGTTTTCTGTCGCTAATGAATCTTATTAAATGTTAATTTGGTCACTTTTGTTCCGTAATGGGTTTGACCTCTTTTGTGCAGCGGAAATTGCAACTGAAGAATTGTCATATTCAACACTTTAAAGACCAAGTTCACAAAGAAACCGTTTTTTTACTTACAACCAGTCACTTTTGAGTTTCACATGTAGTCTAAATGTGAAAATAGTCTTTTACCCCTACTTCCTGCGTTAGCCGGAGAAAACGGGGAAACTCTGATTAGAAAAGCCAGTCTGATCTACGTAACGCTGAAAATTAGCATTCATGGACTCACCCATTTTAGCTTGTGATGGGAAAGGCAGTTGATGATTTTGCTCCCAGGAGAGAGCCAAGCACGTTTCCGCTAGCAGAAGCTAACTGTTAGCATTAGCAACTCCACCGCATGGCAGAACTCCTCCAGGCTTAAGTTATTTGTGGAGATAAAACATCACCGTTGCAAAGCAGAATCAGTGGTACAGTCATCTTGCTGTTAGCCAATCAGAGGCAAGATGTTGAAGTATCAGGAAACAAGACTCGATATCCTTCTGTCCTCTACTCACCACTTCTCTGGCTCACTTCTAGTTCCTGAAACAGGAGCCCCCCCCCCGAGATCAACTCACAAGTCATTCATGTTTTCTAGAACCACTGCTAATGTGTTGAAAACAATGAGTGACCTTGGTCTTTTGAACTCACAGACTTGATTTCAATAATGATTAGATAACCAAACATCTTTCAGGAGCTTAAATGTGTAGATGTCAGATGTAGAATAAAGTAATAAGTGACTTTGCTAAAATATTTCTCTAGGGTATCAAGAGGGGCATCATTGAGCGTGCTGATTTGGTGGTAGTGACAAAGTCTGATGGAGATCTGGTGGTGCCGGCCAGGAGGATCCAGAGCGAATACACCAGCGCCCTCAAGCTGCTCAGGAGAAACTCCAAGTCCTGGAACCCTGAGGTGTGTGTATGTGTGTGTGCGTGTGTGTGCGTGCGTGCGCGTGTGTGTGTGTGAAGTCATGACTAAAACATGAAAGCAGACGGAATCAAAGATATTAAAATAAGTGTGTGTGCCTGTGTTGCACATTTAACATGAGAATCCAGGAGAGGAGGAGGGTTGATGATGAAGCTGTCAGTATCATGGTAGTTCTGACGTAGCGTCTCACCCCTCCTCCCCCTCACCCCGCTTGTCCCAAATCACCCTCTGCTTGGCCTTGTCCCTTTGATTTCTCATCCCAGAGGAGAAACTGCCTACTGGGCGAGCTGCCAGACCCCCCCCCCCCCCTCTGACTACTCAGATGCTGTTTTAGCCTCTAAATGTCGCACAGAAGACTTTCTGCTTATGTGAGGTAGCAGCACTGATAGCAAAGTCTTATTATACAAATAATACATATAAATGAGTTATTTTCAGTTTCTTATCCTCATAGCCCTTAAAACCTCCAAGTAATGTTCTTTACAACAAATACAGTTTTACATTTACTATACAGATGTCTTTACTGAGATGTCTGCTATTTAACTGTCTGAAAGATCCCAGGAGCAGTGGGGTGTTTATTTTGTTTGTTTTTTTAAATATAAAGACTGTTTTATTAGTTATTCAACTCTGGTTTCATCAGAGCGTAATTGAATCCATGTGATTTATTCTCTCTTTGAGAGAGACTTTTCTTCATAAGTTCAGATTTATCCCTTCAGCTTCTGGCTAAAAGGAGCTCAGTTTGCAGAGAACAAACTAAACTGTGAAAACATTAAGTGTGAAAGTCTCCTAGAAGATTCTACCATGAATGGTTAAAAAGTTCATTTGACATTTGTCGTCATTTACCTAAAAAAGAAAAGAATCAGAACATAGGGATATTATTTCTTTGGTGTAGAAACTTCCTTTGGATGAACTGAAGCTTAAAATCCACACACAAAACTCGACCCTGTCCTCCCAAACCCCGTCCTCAGGTGGTGCGAGCCTCCTCACACAGCTCAGAGGGCATCCCAGAGGCCTGGGCCAAGATGGAGTCATTCAGGAACACTGTGTTGACCAGCGGGGAGCTTCAGGGCCGCCGGAGGGCCCAGCAGAAGGTGTGGATGTGGAGTTTGATCCAGGAGAATGTCCTGTGTCACTTCCAAAATCACCCGAGTGTCAGAGAGGCTCTGCCCCGCCTGGAGGAGCAGGTCACCAGAGGAGTGATCTCTCCAGGACTTGCTGCTGACCTGCTGCTTAAAGCTTTCTCAGCGTCGTCATAGCGATGGCTGCAGCTTCACTTTCGGGGGAGGACAGTTTCCTTGGTGTGTGGAGGACCGATCAAACAGCCGTGGGTCTAATCTTCTTATTTACACAAAAATAAAGTATTTAAATTTGAAATGACTGAGATAAAAGTCTCAGTAGAAACTTCTACTGAACAGTTTCAGACCACATGGAGAGAACTGCTGCTCATCCATGGAAGGAGGACACATTTGATTTGTGCTGTAAGAACCGAGAAGATGGCTTTCTCTGCAGATGGCACCCACCAAGTCAGGATTTTAAAGGTTTTATTATTACGACTGAAGAAATATTTTCACCGTTCTTCACTTTTAGAAACGATGACGCGTCGGCTTGTGTATCCTGTATGACAAACTGCTAAAGAGTGTTATAAAAGAATGTGTTTTACAGTTTTTGTCCCACTTTACTCACAGTCAACGCTGCAGAATATTTACCCTCTCCACAATAAGTCATGAATGGATTTCGCGTTCAGTGATGTGATTTAAAACGTTAGAAAAGCAACAAGCTTTTTTCAGGTGTTTATAATGTAACAGCTTTTCTCTGATTTATGCTAATGATAATAAAAAGAAGTGAGTGATTAAGTCTACCTGCGTTACTCCTGAGACCCTCAGTGATGTAATGACATGTATTCTCCTCTCTAGGGCCAGAAAGGCCACGATCGGAGTTCCACAGATACGTGTACTAATGTACATTTAACAAAAACACATCTGGAAATCAAAAATAGGTCGTCTCTTATTCTGTATACAGATAATTTGCTAGTTTTTCATGATTTTTCACAAAGTTTAAAAAAATGAAATAAATTTTAAATTGGAGTTAAATTGTTGCCATTTGGAAGGATGCATAAATCGGTAATGCTCATAAATACAAAATATTAGGTTGTGATGGCTAACAAACAGAGTTCTAGTTTGACTCTACAGTTTTCATTGCTGCTCCTTTGGAGACACATTTACATGCAAACAGTTTATTTAGCTTTACAATAAATCATCCTTGTCTGAAACGGGTTATTTTTTACATAAGGGGAATTTTATTTACATATAACATTTTGCATATAGGAACTACAAAGCGTTTCTGAATAAATCGAGGCTCAGTTCTAGGCCCTCTTTTATTTATCATCTATTTGCTCCCCCTTGGTTACAGTTTCCGCAAATACAACGTTGATTTTCACTGCTATGCTGATGACACCCAGCTGTACATTTCCTCCAATCCAAATGCATCCCTTCCACCAATCTCCCTCTCTAACTGTCTATCTGAAATTAGATCTTGGCTCTCTCAGAACCTACCAAAACTAAACGGCAATAAAACGGAACTCCTCCTCATTGACACCGCTTCTGTTTTAAAAAATTCTCCCAACTTCTCTATCAATATTGACGACTCCACAGTTCACCCATCCTTACAGGTAAAAAGTCTTGGTGTCATACTAGATGGTACACTTTCATTCCGATCTCACATTAACCGTGTTACTCGAGTCGCATATTACCATCTTCGCAATATCAACAGACTCCGTCCTTTTCTCACGCCTCATGCTGCTGCAATCCTCGTTCATAGTCTCATCACCTCTCGCATCGACTACTGTAACTCCCTTCTGTTTGGTCTCCCAACTAAGTCCCTTCATGAACTCCAACTTCTCCAGAACTCTGCAGCACACATCATTACTGGGACCCCCTCAAGAAATCACATCACTCCTGTTCTTAAAAACCTACAGTGGTTGCCAATAGAAACCAGGATATATACAAGATCCTACTACTTACATTTAAATCTGTACATAGCATGGCTCCACTTTATCTATGTAACTTACTAACTATTGCACCCATCCTCATCTGCACTTCATCTGGTTCAACCTCGAGCTCGCCTTACCACCATGGGGAGCAGCGCTTTCCGCTGCTCTGCTCCACAGCTCTGGAACTCACTTCCCTCTACCGTTAGAAATACGGACTCTTTTCCATTATTCAAGGCACACCTCAAAACCCACTTATTCAAACAAGTTTATTCCCTTTAGACCTAGACTTTAGAATTGTTTCAGATTTTTATGTATCTTGTTTGTTCTTATTGCCCTATCTAACCTCTGTTGTTTTTTGCTTTTATCTTTGTAAGGTGACCTTGGGTTTGAGAAAGGCGCCCTCAAATAAAATGTATTATTATTATTATTATTATTATTATTATTAAGAAAATGGGAAAAAAATCAAATAAAACTAACTAGAGTGTTTTAAGAGTGAGATTAAAACGCCAAGCTTTAAAAGCTTTCTAAAAACACACAAAATCAACATTTATGTCAAATAAAACAAACCTCCACGAGATGTTTATGTTTGTTTGTTCATTTAGCAGACGCTTTTATCCAAAGCGACTTACAATTTATAACCTACAGGGCGTGTTGTGATCTGTGGGGGAAACAGGAGCACCCGGAGGAAACCCACGCATGCATGGGAAGAACACGCAACTCCACGCAGAAAGGCCGCAGCCGAGTTTCGAACCTGCAACCTTCGTGCTGCGAGGCAACAGTGCTAACCACTGCGCCACCATGCAGATCTAGCCCTACAAGATAAAATAAACAAACAATTCTAGACATTACTTGTAAATATTTACTACAATTTAACCACGACTGTATCTGTCATCATTTTAAAGTGCAGTCCTGTTCTCCAAGGAAATCAGGAGTCTGATCGTGTAAATGAATCAGATTTGGATACAACTTTAGAAGTGCTGCACCCTTTTACAGTCAAAGCTGGTTTAAAGAGTTCGTCATTGCAGTCTTGTGTCTATCTGTTCACGCGGTGCTGCACAACGATGGTTCCTGCCACAACGTCACACAGGGCTCTGTTGTGTGGAGAGAGGTCGGTGAAGATGGGGAAGAATAAGGAAAATAAGTAGTTATTCGTTCAGACTCGCTCTATGGAGCTTTAAGACAAAGGAAACATTTAAAGCTTTAGTTCACTATGATGCAACACTTCTATCGCGTGCTTTCTGCTAAACGTAAGCCAGCATTAGCATGCAGTAGGACATAACTCATGTGGAAAAGGAGACGTTTGATGCAGGAACCACAAGAACCCGATGTGATTGCACTGTTGCACATCACCACTAACATTTTCCAGATATTAAGCCTAACTCAAATATGTTCTCTTGGACATGTTGCCAGGGACAGTGGGTACTTAGAGTAAAATGAGATTAAAAAAAAAACTTTTAAATTTACAAAAGAACAATATCTGTGATTTTCACAAACTAAAATGTTGGTCTGAGCTGAAGTGCCTGAATTTCCCAGAGCTCATTCCCATGTGGGGAAGCACAGCCGCTGTCGTAGACGTCCAACAAGAGCAACAATACGTGACGCCATCCACGAATGCGTTCTCCTCTATGGGAAACAACATTACGCCCCGCTGTCCCCGAACAGAATTTATTTAAATAGCATCTCAAGGAAGTAAAACTTGTGAGGTAATAGATTTTTATTTATTTTTTATTCTAGAGAGGGGAGTCGCAGATCTGAGCTGTGTACAAGCCATGTTAGCGTCCCATCATAGAGGGTGTGGTTTGGGATTGTCTTGCTAAAATAGTCAATGTTGCGTTGAGTGTGAGAGCATTTTCTAGAAGGAGGCTTATCATAAGAAATGCAACGTGAAAGAAGTTTGTTCCCATTCTTAATTTTTGATTTAGAACGGGCAATATCAAGCAGTTATTCCACCCTGAGCATCTTTGATCTGCTCCAACTGTAAAACTACAATACTCTTGAAACCTGGACTAGGTTATTCTACAGCAGACCTGCTGGACCAGTTCCAATGTGGTCCAGATGCAAGAAAAATGTAAAATAAATAAATAAACAATTAAATAAAAGCGGTCATCAACATGAGATGGCAACATCAGCAAAAAGGGACACGAGAAACTAGAGAAGTGCCAGGGCCTCAAAGAAGAACTTAAGAAAGCCTGGAGGGTGACGACTTTGCTGGTGCCCGTGGTCATCGGGGAACTCGGAGCAGTAACCCCCAAACTGGAAGAGTGGCTAAAGCAGATCTCAGGAAATGGATCAGACGTCTCAGCACAGAAAAGTGCAGTTCTAGGAACAGATACTGCAGATCCCTCGAGCTGCAGGGCCTCTGGTAGAGGACCCACGCTCGGAAGGATTAGACCACTGGCGGAGGGTGAGATAGGAATTTTTTTTTCATATATATTTATTTATTATTCAGCACTCTAAGTGGACTGGTACGCACTTCTTATTTGTACCTCTCTGTACCGGGACATTTTTCCTGGGTACGTTGAGTACCGGTAGTTTTTCCAGTCATTCGTTAATCGAAATCTTCGAGATTAATGAAAAACATCTCTTAAGTAAACACCAGCCATCCACAGTCCCCTCATCGCCTTTCTGGCTCACCAGCTCAGAAGTAACACAGCGTATGACCTCACTGATGACTTTGCATCCACAAAAAGGAGATGTGTGCATCTGTAAAAGGCTTCTTCCACTGCTGAAAGAGGCTGTTGGTTTTTTCTGTGTCTACTGAGTTGTGAACAAATAGCACTTTTCTATGGGAAGTACCGGCACTTATTTTTTTCCACTTGAAGCACTAATATTTACTTTCATAAATTAAAAAAGTTTTCAGAAATAGCAATCGTGTGTTTCATAGATTCTACTATTAGTGAAGACTCATCTGGTCCAGGTTTGAAGAGGCTGGGTGTTGTAGTTCTGGTGCTGGACCAGTTCTAATGAGCTCCACATCCAAAAACAAAGCACTGAAATTCATCATCTTTAAACTTTCACAAAGCTATATGGCAGAATATTCTAGCCTATGTTTGAAGAGTATGTGTTGCAGTTTTATAATTAGAGATGATTAAAGATGAAAATGGGGTGATAAACTGGTTGGAAGTGTTTTTTCCAAACCAGAAACCCAAAATGGGAACCAACTTCAGCATCAGAAGTGAATGTAATAAAAACACAAATTCAGATTATTTGGGTTTATAGTTTCTAGATTAGTTAAACAGCAACATACTCTGCTCACGTGACTTAAACAATAAAAACCTATGGGCATTTGGGAATTTTGCCAAAAGATGTCTTTTTATCTAAACTATGAGGGAAGTCTAACTTTTCTAAATCTGACGTCTCACCCACCTCACAGACGCCACGCTGCATCCTTTAGATCAGAGTCGCAACAAGTCGCTTCTGCAGGTCCTCTGTGTCTTTTATCCAAACAGTGAAAGCCCAGCACGCATCTCTTAAAAAGTAACCGTTCGTGTGAGTGAGGAACAGGAGCGATGTCGATATGAGTTCCCCCATCGAGATGCGTTTCTTTTCCACCCAGATGCGAGTTGGAACCATCCCCTCACAAAAAATAACCCTAGCCACCAAAAATGTATGTTTTGCATAATTATAATTTATGAAAAGAATCTGTGGAACACAGTTTCTATGTTTTGTATGGTTAGGGTAAGGGTTAGGACATGCGTTTTTTGCGAGTGGATGGTTCAGACTCGCGGCTGGGTAGAAAAGAAACCGATCTCAACGGGGGAACTCATATGGACATAACACCTGTTAATCAGTATAAGAAGAAACTTGCCAACTGGTAGATACCACAGTTTAGTTTTATTGGGAGATATGAAACACACGGGTCATATAACAGATAAAAACAGCACAAACTCAGTGGTTGTTATGAAATGTGTCCATTTACCCCTTCATCTACACTGCTTTTCCTTAATCCTCATTCTGTGCGTCTGGATCGCCTCAAATATTACAGTCACAGTTTACAGCCAGTCTGCAGTCAGCTCTAATCTGCACCATTTTTTATTAAGAGCCTTTTCACATGCTGAATTACATAGCCCAAATACCTTTTACAGCTATTGACTAATAGTCTAAAATCCCTTAAATTAGTTTTGTTTTACTGTAGTTCTCGTTTACCAGCTAAAATAAAACCACAAAGAAAACAATTCAGACTGCAGGATTTACAAAAAGAAAAGTGTGTAAGGAAACCGAATCTAAAGTGTGTGAACAGCTTGTCCAACAACAGATTATCGGAGCATGACTCAGGAGTGTAGCACAGATTTTATTATATTATTAGGATTTTATTTGGTTGATCTAATCCTGGACCTGCACTGATGGAACGAATGGATCGGATTCAATCTGGATGTTTGTGAGCTTCCAACCACTAGAGGTCTCTCAAACCCCACTCAGCATTGACTTTATTACCCTAATGGCAGGGCATACAGCACCAACCACCCGCCCTCTTCTTAACGCCCCCGCCTCCTGCCCTCCATTCATTCTTCATCGAGGTTGCACAGGGTGCCAGGTCACCCAGGGGTGAGGACATCAGCAGCTGCCACTCCTGGAGCCCAGGCTGTGCAGTAGTCCCAGCTCTGTTCCCAAACCCCTGCTCCGCCTTGGCAATACCCCCCCCCCAAAAAAACCCAGCACCAAAACTGTCCAGTACAGATGAAGAGGTGTGACTGTTCTGCTCATAACCTCAGCTCTCTTTCTGTGCGAGTGGTTTGGATTTGAACTGTAAAATATCAGGTGGATTGGATACTAATCTATGTACGTCCTTGGCCGCTCTGCTTTGGAAATATTAAGTCTCTAAGCCACCTCCCCAGTCAGTGGACGGGCTCCTAGGTCGCTGCTCGTTTGCTCCTGTCTGCATACGAGAGGAAGAATGTCCCCTGAATGCAGATGGATTCATTAGGTCTGAGTAACTCCCTTCTCCTCCATCATGCTGACACACACACACACACACACACACACACACACACACACACACACACACACACACACACACACACACACCAGTGTAAACAACACCATGCGGTTTCACTAAGGGAGATTAAATCAAATGCCGCTGCCTCGCGTTTGGCCATTTTAGCCTAAACACAGAGCCCAAGCACATGTGTTTAGCATTTCACTGGATCTCTTGAATGTAAGCACAGGACAGAGACTGGCTCTTTGATGAGGTTTTCTCTGTTTAACACACGGGCTTACGATTGACAGGATTTCTTTGTGTCAGCAGACTGAAGTCAGAAATGCTTCCCTGCTGCAGGACAAATCTAAATGGTGCCATCGTGCTGCTTTCATTTAAAAAACTCCGCTTTTTCCCAACAAAGCCTTAAAGTCTGTTGGAAAACAAGCTGCTACAAAAATGTCAAATCCTTGGAAACACATCTGTGTTTGTCTTCATGTTGGTTGTATTGGTGATTAGTTGCTTTAGGCTCAGATCTGGAGGAAAAGGGAGGCCTGACATCGGGGGTAATGTCAGACTGGTGCAGGTACTAGGGAGCTGCGAGGGGATGCTGATGCACAAAGCTCCAGTCTCGCATACAACATGCACATTTACCCTCCCCTCACACCCCTCTTTACACACATGATTAGCCATTCATCTCCCCACCCACACACATTGCTCACACATACAGATCATGTGCATACCCTGGAACATTCACACCATGTATGGCAAGCAAATTTGTTACATAACAGGACTCTTCAAACCCAGAATCTATAATAAAAAGTCTATTCAAAGCATATATTTCAGAAACTGAGAATTCCTGCCCGTAGGATAAGTGACCTCAAAATATAACAAAACTGAACTTTATGTGGAAAAGAATTTTTAAAATGTCTCAGTGTTCTCAAACGTTCTCAGCTTCCGTGTGTGAGTTTCATAGCCTCGCTCTTGTGTTGTTGGAATTTTGGTCATCTTCAAAACCATTTGCTTGAATTAACTTTGTTTCTCTCCGAAATTCAGAGTTATTGGACGTTCGTTAGCAGCCCGTCTGAGGTACTTTTAAGTTTAGTTCCTTTGAGAAATCTTTGGGAGGGCCTGGCAACCAAATGTTGGGTCATTTACTTTGTGACTGGACTGCAACAGCATTTGCATGATACCGGTAGTCACAGAACTATTACACACATGTAGCAATTGTTTGCAATCACATTTTTTACCCCACAGGACCTGATCGGATATTCAAATAGTCACAAATGTATTGATTTCTTCCCCCAAGTCCAACCAAATCCTAAAGTTTTGCTGTCTATTTTCTATCTGAAGGTAATGCAGGAGATAGGTGTAGGAGACTATTTTCATGTTCAGCCTGCATATAGAGTGACAGAATGTAATCAGAAATAATTATTAAACTTTTTTTTTCACATCTTTAAGCTAATAAATTATTTATTTTAATAACTTATACTGGCTTTAACTTTGGGTTGTGTGAATATGAATGCAACTTATTAAGGGGATGTTGAGTGTTGGTCTTCTTTGGGGAACAGCCAACAATTTTCCAGGGGTTACCATGGCCACCCCTTGCGGGCGCCACGGTGTTAATTGGAAGAAGGCAAGCCACAAAGGAAACCTGAAATGTTGAAAATTAGCAATTGTGAAAGTACTTGGTCCAGTCATGAAATATAAAATAAACCAACTTTAAAGGGGTTCTAGATACTGTATGTAATTTATAGACTTTTCCTCAGTTTTGACAAAAAAACAAACAAATTTTAACCAGCAGGAGCACTGTTACTGATGTAAGAAGAAATTGAACATGGCGCGTGTGCATTGTTTTTATGTAACAATGGCTTGCCATACATCTCATGACTCTTGCCCACCCAGTTCCTCCAACTGGGCCGCCTACCCCACCATTTCACTGCAGTGACAGATGAATGTGTGTTAAGCGTTTCCTCCAGGCTTGTGTCCAGACTTTGAAGACAGACACAAAATGATCTAGTGAGCTAATGGGGTTGGAGAGCTGCAGCGAAGCTTTGAGAGCTTGTGCGCACCCTTGTAGATGCAGCACCCCGCTCGTTATGCTGCTCTGATGGGTCACCGTGCAGCCTCTTTATAAGAAGACCCTTATGGCGACACGTCTTATTATATCAACTGCTCAGATGGATGTTAATACCAGGGTGTTCTGAGCACGCTGTGTGCTCTCTAGCCTGTAGAGTGATGAGACGCAGTTGGTATTCAAAGTGCATCTCATTGCTAATTCTATTTAACCTGATGAAGTCTGCCTCATGGTTCAGTCTGAATGCCCCAGGGAGTCCAGTTATGTACCTCTGCTTTATTACACACCTGGGGAGGCTCACTCTCCCACACATGTATACTTCACTGTTTGCTATGTGTAATTTACTGGGCTGCCTGTGGGCAAGGCCTTCATCTGCAGGAAGGCACGAATGCAGCCTTGGCGCCAGTAATTGGACTTTAGAACAGATTGGGGAACTTGATTGACCCCCAGTAATGGATTTGAGTGAATAATTATTTGTAGTTATGGTTGGAAGATGATATCAGGGAGAGACCAATCCCACCAGTGTGACTCACCCCTGCCGCCAGAGCAGAGCGCTGCCAGCACTCAATTAATGAAATCCAGCTGCTCAGACTCCCCACATGTAGTGGCTTATCAAAAAAAAAAAATCACACACACACACACACACACACACACACACACACACACTGGTCAGAGAAATGCTTATCTTCATCCAACCTTTCCCTTTTCACAAGACCGGCTGCCTGTGGCCCATCACAATAGTGGTTATAAAATCTTCTCCACTCCAGGTACAGGACATTAGTGTTGATAATGTCTCCATTATATTTGAACTGCCTGTGGCACTGCTCAGCACACAGCCCACAGCAGCCATGTTAATGAGACCTCTCAAGATGGCAGGCAGCGCCTCCTCAGGACACAAATTGCAATCACTCTTAATCCAGCACTTTAATTGCTTGCCAAGTCTTTCTGAGTGAATTCGTTTGTTCAGTCTCTGCAGGCGAGCCGATGCACATCAACTATGTTCCAGCAACAAAACTCTCAAAGATAAACTGGGCATCAAAACAAATGGGAAGTGGTGCAAGGTGGTCTGTCTTGTTGGAAGCAGTTTTTCTTGTTTGAGGGTGTCTGATAAAAACTGGGATGAGAGATTTTTGTTTTGTTTTTCTTTACTTTCCTAATTTGGTCGGTTACCACACCAGCTCAGTGAGAGATTACTACAGAAACCATCCTCTTCCCATATATTTTAGAAAAACACACTGACATGATGCAATACCTTGTGATACGATATACAGTACTAATACAGTACAGTGCAATTCAATCCAGTATAGTGGGATACAGTGTGTTACGGGTGGACCTGATGTAATATAGAACAATACCATTTGATTCAGTGGCTGTGTGGTGATGAGGATCAGGATCCTGGCTGCTGCGTTCAGACTGGTTGTATGTAGCTTGTCTCAATGGCCTGTGATGGAGCGGCGATCTGTCCTTTTGCCCAGTGACTGTTGTAGATGGGCAGCAGCTCCCTGTGACTCTTACAAGTTGAATGAAGTAACAACATGATACAATAAAATACAATTTGATAATACAACAGTAATTGCAGCTGTCTTCAACAGACTGCCAAGGCAAAGCTCTCGATTTAGCCTTCATTTTATGTTCAAACCTTCCCCTACGGTTATGACTCTTGGGTAATGACCAAAAGAAGGGAATTGCTAATACAGGCTGCCGAAACAAGTCTCCTCTGCAGCTGGCCTCTGCCTTACACCTCTTTCACACCAAGTGCAGAATAGATGCTGTCCAGTTTCCAGATGGCTTCCGAATGGACTGCCATTCACACTGACAGTGGTGCGTGTGCTGAATGATTCCAGAATCCCGTCCTGTCCGACTCATACATTCATGAAAATTCACATGTGGTGCCCGAAACAAATGGACTCCATGCGAAAACTTTCCACTCCCATGTTGAGAGGAGCCAGCTGAGGTGGTATATGTGAGTAACAGGGATGCCCCATGGATGTCTACAAATTCATGAGTTTTGAGCACATTCTGAGATTCCTGGGTTAGGGCTGAAGTTGTTGCAAAGACAACAGTCTGCACTTGACCGCTAGGGAGGATGTCCCCAGATACAGACCCAGATAATGGACCTACAATAGAACAATACAATACATCACTATATAATTCAATGCGATATTATACTGTGCAATACAATGTGTTACAATATCAGGGTCCGAAATTAACACTCGCCACTCGCCAAATGCGAGTAAATCGCTCCATTTGGCGAGTAAATTTTTGAGCTCTACCTGCCACCTGGCGAGTAAATGTTTGCACCAAATTAGTTATGTTTATCAGTCATCTTCCACGGATTTCTGATACTCCTCCCGCCTTCATGCAACTTACACAAATGTACTCGAAACGTGAACGCCGCATCCAACGTCATTTCCACCTATCCCATTCAATCAGTTTATCAAGTTAGCCGTTAGCTTCGTGTTAAAACTAGCGGTGAAATGTGGCGGTTTTTAACTGGAGTCAGCCAGCCTTCCAAAAGAAAACTCGTCGAACTGGAAGAAAAACCACCAGGACCAGTGGCAACCAGAAGATTTTGTGAAAAGTGGTGAACTGGAGACGGCGGAGTCGTGAGACAATGGCTACATTATGATGGCCACGTAGCGTTGCTGCCTTTCACAGACAACTGGCCCTCGGCATTCTTCACATTTCCAAAAAATGCCCGTACTTCCGACTTTGTCTTCTTTGAGGGATAATAAATGTCCCAAGTGCTGCCGTCTCCTGCTGCCATTATTTCAGCTTTAGCTTAAAGAAAGTTTTGGTCGTAAACAACAAAGTGCGCATGTGCCGCCGGCAACTTCAGCAGATGATACGGTGGCTGGTAAGGGTCACCGCGCCTACACCGCAGCCACGGTAATCCACCGAGATAATATATATATATATATATTTAAAACAAGACGGTTATTATTATTGTCTACTTTTTTACCGGGGTTTATTGCTACACCAGTTACCGTGACAACCCTAGCCCTGACACACTTTCAGATATTCTCATGGTGCAGCTGTGTTCTCCAGAGATCAAGGACTATGACCCAAATGAGGCTGTAATGCTTTGGCACAAAGACGGTGTCAGAAGCAGGAGGCCAGACTTCATGGACAGAGAAAACAAGGAGTCTGACTAGATTTCAGTGAAAGAGTTCATAAAAACATCTCTAAAACTAAAGAGTAAAAATGACAAAAGAGTTGTTTTCCTTATTAATTGGTGTTTTAATTATTTTGTCACTCTGTTTGGAATCAACATAATATAGAATTACATGCTTTAGGTAGATCTAAATCATTTAGAATTTTGTCCGGTAAAAAATATGCTTGGCCGGTAGATTTTCATCATCTACCGGCCAACTTGGCCGGTGAGTAAAAAATTTAATTTCGGACCCTGCAATATGTAGCAATTAATACATATTAATTATGACCAATAAAATGTGAGATTTCAAACGAATATGAAATATCAATCTGATTGATCTTTGAATGTTTAATCAGAAGATTCTAGGGTTCTTTGCTTATCATAAACACACTTCGTATTAATTCAGAGTCGGTATATAGTTTATAAAATAAATTTAATAATTTTTCCTAAACTAATAATTTATACATGACAAGATATGAATAATGAGATGTGATGTGGTGGATGTGAGTTGTTGTGATGAAAGCTAGATGTTGTAGCAACCGTTCTTTGTATCTGAGAGAAATTGTGAAATCTGGGTGTAAAAGAATTTGTTGTTTATTTTAAACTAGAGAGTTGGTTATTGATGAAAACCTCATCAGACACTAGCATGCAGGCTTACGATACCCTTATATGAGTTGCACCCGGCGGTCCGGAGGTTTGCGGTCAGAGTGGTGAGGTCACCGGACATTGAAACCACAATTCTCAGAGATTAGTAGCTTCCTCTGAGTTCAGCTTCCCCGGCCATGAGATGCAACCTGGGGTCTGCAGATTAGGTGTCCAAGGTGGATGTCTGAGTTGAAGTAGCTCTGAAAAGAGCTGTTGTGTCTGTAATCACTTGCAGCGTTGCAGAAAGGTTTTGACTTAAGGTCAAAGGAGTTTGTTTCAAAAGAGGCTTCTTTCCCCATTTGGCCGAAGCGGGAGTCAGCTGGAAACCGAATTACTCGGGAAGTAGTTCTTGTTTTATTAAACTACTTTGTTATGATTTCAGGCCAAGTTTGGCAAATCAGAATTTGACAAATTTCTGAGTATTTACCAACATCCCTCAGAAAGCCACGCCTTCCTTCAGATACAAAATTCTTAACCTTAATATGTATCTTATTGTAATGTGTGTGAGTGTAAACAGTGCCTACACCACACTCAGGACAATCCAGACTCTTCTCATGCATCGTTCCACAAATGTGGAATGACCTACCAAGCACTACCAGAACAGCAGCTTCCTTTTCGACTTTCAAGAAACTCCTGAAGACCCTGCTCTTCAGAGAGCATCTTCTAAACTAGCACCCTTCCCCCTCTCTACTGTCCACTCCTTGTTCCCTCCTCTCCATGATTCATCATGCTGCCTCACTGCCACCTACGACTAACTGGAAATTGGTGGTTGTTGTTGTTGTTGTTAGCCTCAAGGGCAACATGCCAATTATCACTTGTAAGTCGCTTTGGACAAAAGTGTCTGCTAAATACATAAACATAAACAATGATTAACTTGTTAAATCAAACACATAGTGATTTGTGATATAAATGGATCATCGTAAGAACAATATTCATTTCAAATTCATTGATTTAAGCACAGGTAATTCAAACATTTCATTTAAACATCTGGTTCATTCATCACATATGATTATTTAACTTATAGCTATAAAATCGTGGAGTCTTCACTTATTCAGAGTGAAGAATGTTGACGTCTGGCATTCACACAGTCAGTGCAAGAACCTGGGTGAGAATGTTTGTTTGAATGTTTTTTCTTCATGGAATGTCAACACGCGCTGAACTGAACCTTCTGGGTTTGGAAGGCCAAACAGAAAGTGGATTTATTTCTGTGGATGAAAGGTTATTATGCTGGTCAATATATAGGTGACAACTGACCCTTTTGGACGTTACAAATGGGATGTGATACGATGCGATATGATGCGATGTGATGTAATACGATGCAGTGTGATATGATGCAATGTGATACGATGTGATGTGATATGATACGATACATTGTGATGCATTGTGATATGATGCGATGTGATATCATGTGATGTCATACAATGCAATGTGATACGATGTGATGTGATATGATACGAAATGGTGCAATATGATGCAGTGCAATACAATCTAATACGATGCGATACAATGCAATAAGATGTGATATGATTCGATACGATGTGATGCAATACTGTACGATTGATGTGGTGCATTGCAATAAATACAATATGAAAACTCAAATGATACAATATCTTATGACATGAACAAATGCAATTCAATATCACACACAGGATATACAGTATTTTGATTTACAGTATAATACAAAATAATACAATATTCCTAATTGATATGGTATGATATGGTATGGTATGGTATGGTATGGTATGGTATGGTATGGTATTCTCTTGTGGAATTTAGCTTGAACTCCTGTCCCAATAACTGCATTCACAAAAACAAATATGAGCTGTGAAAACCATCTTACACAGCACATATATAGTGTACAATAAATGTACAGTATAGAGGCACAATATCCAAAGATATGTAAATGTACACTCATTAAAAGACAGTATGACACGCCCCCTACTGCTACTACTTTCTTCCCTTTACACCTTGATTGACCCACTTACCACTGACTTTGTGTTCTGCCTTCCTCTCACTCTGCTTCCTTCAATTCTCTGACTCCCTTTGTCATATGTCCCTGTCGCCGTCCACCCCCTCCTACTCCATCTGACCCCTCATTGCCCTCTTGCCAGGCTCTATTATTTCTGGCTGCCCAGTGGCCTGGTTCAGCCTGTTGCTCAGGGGCTTCAGGCAGCCCATGTTATGACAGGTAACACTGGGCCACACACTCTCTCTGGTAACACGTGGAGGTCAGCCTGTCATACCTGTCCACAGCTCATCCATGCACACGTCCACCTCAGCAGACTCGCACACAAATGCAATGATTCAGTGCTTATGGATAACTGCCAGGCGTACATCTTAGATTCAGCAAAAGTGAGCAGTTGAGGCACAGAGCAGTCAAAATATCTTTCCCTGCTCTGTTTCCTTGGTGGGTGCATAATGTCTTTTCTATTTATTTCTTTTAAAGGTCTTACGTTATGTGCTGTTTTTACGGCGCTGTCATTTGGTCAGAAATGCTGTAGTTGTTGTGTTTAGTGCAGACAAGGAGGATCTGACTGGATGGTGGCTGTTAACTACTGCTGGACTCCCCTCTTTCCTGGCATGGCCTACTCCCCGATTTAATAACCGCTCACAGTTTCAACCCTGAGGGGGCTACAGGACACACTCAGCCAACACATCACCTCCTAGACCTGACCTGCCAAGACAATGCACAATATATTCTGCATGTTATATTTATTTTAGATCCATTATTTTTGGTGTGAATAAGACAAGTTAGAATAAGTTCTCAGCTCTTGATGGTTCCTTTCTATCCACTGGCCAGCGCTCTGTACATCAGTAGCCAAGTTTTGTAAGGTTCAAGGCATGTAATGAGAGTGGTTCATCCTCTACCCAACCGGACAAGCTCTATTCACCCTGGACAAGATGGTAGCACCCCAGCAGTCCATCAGTGATTGTTGTAGTTGTGGCATGTAGCTGGCTCCCTGTCTGATCTGGGGCAGCACCCCACACCACCAGGCCTGTGAGGTCCGAGGGGTGGCATGGGTTTGTTACGCCAGGTTGACATTTCAGGGAGCTTTGCCAGGACCCCAGTGGTGTAGGAGAGAATACATCAACTTGGGCAGATGGGCTGGCATTAATGCCAACATCACTGGACTGTGTACCAGACCGCTGGCCTGGCAACCACACTGCCAGAACGCAGCACAGAGGACGTCTGGCACGTACAAGGGGGGGTCAGGTGTCTCCTCCAGCCGCAACTTTAAACAACACAGGCAGCTGAATTATGCCTCTGAACATGTAAGTTCAGCAAAAGATTAAACCATTCGAGATTATTCAGGACTTATGTGTATGAGCCATTTCTATAGTTTTATGTCTCAGGACATAATTGAAAAAAATCTACTTTAAATGAGTAAAATTAACATTTTCATTTAAATCAAAGCATAAATGCAAACACTTTGTATGAAATTTTTAAAACACGTGATTTAATCATTTTGAGCTAATTTTGACAGCAATAATTTGAAGGTACAATCTTAAGGTACAATCGTTTTTTATAGTTTTATTGGTACCAAAACCTTGAGAAAAAATTTGAACCTTTTCTTCAGTTATTAGAGATTTGTGGATATATGTCATGCTTGGTGTTCATTTCACTTTGGTTGGTATTTAATTATTTTTATTTCAGCGGGGAAATTCACTTGCTACAGCAGCATTAACACTTAAAGAAAAGAAAAACTAAAACATGTTTACAGGTAAACACACAAAGACAGTAAAGTGTTATTGTAACCTTCGATCTCTAAAAACAACAAATAAAAAGGAACCTTGTGTTTCCAGAACTGCAGCATAAGGGACACAGACATACTAATGTACACCTCGTATTGAACACATACTTGATATTGCATTGATTCTGATGTGTGACATAATAATGCCAGTACCAGTTAAATTGAGGAGTTAAGGTTGGTTTATGCTTGACGTGTCCGCGAGGTCCGCACGACTCTGCGCGGAAAAGTTGCGTCATTTAACAACCACGCCCCTCCACCGCGCCTCCGCACGGCCCAAAATTTCTGCACCGCGCACCTAGGAAATTTTCTAACCACGCGGACGGTTGGACGCGGAAAAACATGGTGGACTGGCAAGAACCAGTATGGCAGAGGTTCGTAAATACAGACATTTGTATGATTCAGCTCTCAGAGATCACCGTGATCAACATGTTGTTAATAATTCTTGGAGAGAAATAGCTCGCACTGTCGGAAAAGACGAGGATGCTGTTAAAAACTGCTGGAATGCCATGTTGTAAACAGTAATTTCTACTTCTACTATGGTGAAGTGTTGGATGCATGCTGTAGAGCTCCATGCTGCCCCGTTCAGTTAGGGAGAATATTGGCTCACCGCAGAGACAAGCCGCATGAACCATAAACGCTGCGCGTTGTGAAGCGCGTTCCAGCCGCGAGCCGCATCACCAAGCGGAAAGTGAATGTGTCAAGCATAAACCAAGCTTTATACACTCTTACTGCAGAGTGGATGAATGACCTATAGTAGCACTCTGTTTTACATCTGGGATGTCTCAGTCTGCCTCTGAAGGAGCTGTCCATGGTCTCTACAGTGGAACGCAGTGGATGGGTGCGGTTTTCCAATATGGATGATGGTCATCTTCCCCAGGATAAATCTTTCACACATCTCCTCAGTTGAATCTATTTGGCAGCCCAGAACCAACATTTAGGTTGCAGAACAATCCCATATCACCACTTCACCACCGCCATGCTGATAGTTGGTATCAAGTTTTATTTATTTATTTTACCAAATATGGTTTGTTGCATCATGACCAAATATCTCAAATTTGTGTATTCTGTCTAAGTGGGATTGCTTTTTGTATTTTAGTCATTTGTTCACATGCAACTTTTCAAAATCCACATTTGCTGGGTGTCACTAAAGGTACAATATTCAGGAAGTTTTTCTCCTTCTAAAATAGCTAAATAGGGATGTAGTCATAAGGAGTGTTTCCACTGTCTGATCTTCTGGGTAATTTTACCAAAACTTCCCAACATATGTGTTTCCACTTCAATGGGCCAGCTGAACAGGCTGTTTTCCGGGTACCTGATCAGGTGTAGGTAGTGGAATTGACTCGGTGGAAAAGCTGAGTGGAGCCTTTGGTTAACTACTGTCCAAAACAACCAGCATTAGTAAATTAGAATGCCACATTTTCACGCAGCTGCTCTCACTCACCAAATGCAGCTATGGTTGCTTTTTGGCACTGATCAGTGACATCATTCGCGGTTGAAGCAATCACGATATGCTGACATCTTGGCAAAGTCTTGAAAGACCTGAATTTGCTTGGAGAAACAACAGCTGAGGGCCAGCCATCAAATTTCTTGGTCAGTGTTCCCCTCCCAGAACTTACCCTGAAGTTCTGACATTGAAACACACATAGTGTTTACAATCTTTGCAACCACGGGGTTGCCAAGTCTGCCCTGGAAAGTGCTGCAGCGCCAGCATTTTTTAATCGGAAGTTTCTAAGCCAGTAACCGGAGCGACCCAGAAGTTATTTTATTATTATTATTTTTTGTACTCCTAAGAAGCCACGGCATCTTTTTGTTTTACTCTAATACCACGTTAAGAAGGCAGGAGGCTAACATTAGGCTAACAATGCTAACGGTCAATTAGCATCATATAGTCAGGAAAAAATATCTCAAGGTAGTCTTTCAATTACCAGCATTTCAAAATTACAGGTAAATGTTTTTATCTACAGGACAAAAGTTTGGACACATCTTCTCATTCAATGTGTTTTCATGACCATTTACATTGGTAGATTCTCACTGAAGGCATCAAAACTATGAATCAACACATGCAGTTATGTACTTAACCAAAAAAGGTGAAATAACTGAAAACATGCTTTATATGCTTTTTTCCTCAAAATAGCCACCGTTTGCTCTGATGACTGCTTTGCACACTCTTGGCATTCTCTTGATGAGCTTCAGGAGGTAGTCACCTGAAATGGTTTTCCAACATTCTAGAAGGAGTTCCCATAGCTGTTTAGCACTGGTTGGCCCCTTTGTAAATGGTCATGGCCATGACAATAAAGAAAACACATTAAATGAGAAGGTTTGTCCAAACTTTTGGCCTGTACTGTATATATCAACTTACCGTGTAGTACTCATCTTTGCTTGTCATCTTGAATCTTCTGGCGCTGAGGCACAGCTGCTAATAGCCATGAAACTGGTGGAACATTAGTGAGAAAATCACTTGTTTGTTTAGAAAATAGGCTGCAATACCCAGATCTGACCACAAGATGTCATTCTTCATTCCTACATAATGCACCTAAAAGAGATGAAGAAGAGAAGTTTTCATCTAAGAATATTTGAAGTCCAAATGGTTAAAAAAAGGGCCTTTTTAGACTTATTACACTTTCCAGCAACTAGTTTCCTTCTGAATACTCCAAACCAACAAAGTAACAAAATTTTACCTTTCACAAAAACGTTACTGATTATCAGTGGCAGGCGGCTTGCAATAGGAACAGAGACATTAGGAACTACTTCTGCATTTTGGTTAGAATTGTATTAAATATGTGTGGAGATTCTGGGGTTGCTTTGGCCTGATTTTAATGAGACTGTAAGCATATATTTTTATTATAAAAGAAGCACAGTGTTTTTCATTCATATATACTGAAAAAAAAATTGAAGCTGAATTTATTTTGAACTTATGTTTTGGACTCATTAGCCCTTTCAGTCATTAGTTATTAGATCAGTCAGGGTTTTTTGTGTTTTTATTCCTTTTTTATTCAGTTAAAGTAAATTTCAACTCACGTCTAGCATTTTAAAGGTGTTTTTTCAAATGGGTAACACATTTTACTTTGAAACATGTTCTTGACAAGTAAACATTTTAGAACTTTAACAGTAAATTGTTACTACATACAATGCCAGTGTATGTGGCAACACTGGAGTCCAATACTGTAGATTATGGACAAGTATACTGCTTTTTTATCATTTGAAAATCTGCTGAACTACTTTTATATACATTGTAGATTCTCTACCTATGCTGTGACTCACCTGTGCTTCTGCAGCAGGGGAGCCCGAGTTTAGCTGCACATCTGATCGGCTGTGCTGGGGCGGTTAATCTTAGCTAAATCAAATAAATCAAGTGCACTTTAGAAAAGAGCTGTCAGTGTCATTGTTGTGACAGCCATTCTGCTGCTACTCCGACTGGTGCTCTATAAAATCGTGCCAGGGAGCGCACACTCGCCTCTATCCCAAAAATGGAGAAAAAAGCCCTGCCCTGAGAAAAGATGCAGCCGGGGCTGATTGTTAATCTGAAGCTTCCTGGTTACATGCTGCCGTTGAACGTGATGAGACTGAAGTTTGCATCCATGATTTTAATTTTTCTTAACCATGAGTTTATCCTTGTGGGATGCTCGAACAAGGCCACTGCAGTGAAGCAGGCCTTTGTTTGTGTTTGATCTCACCCGTGGTTAAATATGACCAAACAAACCCTAACGCTCTGCTCCGCAGCTCAGACTACTGCTAAATGATTCTACTGAAAAGAAAACGGGGCTCTGCGGCGATAAAACATCAAACCTAATCTTCGGCCCACATCCAGTGCGTTCTGCACAGAAAGAGCACAGTTTGGTATTTCCCTTTAACAAAATGCTAAAACCCTTTCAAGGAAACCACAGCGGCGGGTGCAGGGATGAGAAGGAGAAGATAATGGGGATGGAAAGAGCAGCTTGTGAAAAGGCTGCACTGCCCTTGGGTTCCCTCTCAACCAATGAGGGTTAAATGACTATCTGGGCACCTTGGCAACCATTTCTGTTCTTTCTTCTCTCTCCTCTAATTCCACTCTGAACAGGTTAAACAAGCTGCATTCATCAACATTTTCTGACAAAAGTAACAGAGTTTTAAAGTCGTAAAACACGTTGGCTTTTGACCTCACGGAAAAGTATCTTTTTTTTTTAAATCAATGGCCAGTTTTATTTGAAACAATGCTTTTGTTGTCATTTAAAAATCCCATAAAGCTTCATTAACAAGCATTCCAGCAGATGGTGCCAAACAGTACGAGCATGTGTTTACATTAAGTTAATGTCCTTCAGTGTTTCCTCTGCCTCTCATTTTCCCGTTTGCTCCCACAAGCAGAGATCAGCAGGCTGAACTGTAATTGTCTGAGGTTGCAGCAGTAAGACCCACATGACTCACTCAGCACACGTAAAGTTGAGATGCAGTCTATGTTTAGTCGTCTTTTGTTTTAATCACAGCTGTGCAAAAAAAAGTGAGTGAGTCATCTTTTTTAACACATAAAAAGATGATTGAAAATACTTTTATTTTTGCAAGCTTGCTCTCATCTTTACTTACTTCTCTTGAATTACTCACTGGTACTTCGCCCAAAGGCTAGACTCATCTATCTTTTGGTGTTTTAAATTTTCAGGGCAAAAAAAAAAAAAAGATGAAAGAACAAATGCAAAACACACTGGCACAATATGTAAAAAATGCGTTGCTGTTCTCATTAAGAAGAAGAAAATATAATTTCTATAGCGCCTCTCAAGATAAAAATCACGAGGCGCTTCAAAAAAACAAAAAATGTAAAAATATAAAAATAATTTAGAAAATGATTAAAATTATATTTAAAATGAGCAAAAAATAGACAATTGTGATAAAAAATGTAAAGAAAGAGAGAGAGTGAATAGGAAAGAGGGAAATCAGTGGATCATGAGGAAGGTGGAATAGGTAGGGAGAGCAGAACAAGGAGAGGGTGATGAAGGTCACACAAAAGCCAGCCTGAACAAGTGAGTTTTCAGCTGCTTTTTAAAGGAGACCACTGAGTCCACTGATCTCAGGCTCAGGGGGAGAGAGTTCCAGAGTCTGGGGGCCACAGCAGCAAATGATCTGTCACCTTTGGTCTTTAGCCTGGTGCTGCACAACCAGTAGGCTTTGATCACTGGACGTCAGGGACCTGCTGGGGGTGTAGGGACCAAGAAGATCACCAATGTAAGATGGTGCTTGTCCATGTAAGTCCCTATAGACCAGAACCAGGATCTTGAAATAAACCCTGAAGTTGACTGGCAGCCAATGAAGCTGGAGGAGAAGTGGGGTGATGTGGGTGTGTTTGGAGGACTTGGTCAGAAGCCGAGCACAGGCATTCTGAACCACCTGTAGACGGTTCAGGGAGGTTCTGCTCAGACACGTGAAAAGAGAGTTACAGTAGTCTAAGCATGAGGAGATGAAGGTGTGGATAATGGTCTCAAGTT
This sequence comes from Nothobranchius furzeri, assembly GCF_043380555.1. Classification (NCBI taxonomy): domain Eukaryota; kingdom Metazoa; phylum Chordata; class Actinopteri; order Cyprinodontiformes; family Nothobranchiidae; genus Nothobranchius; species Nothobranchius furzeri. Next base: position 10,709,112 of record NC_091744.1, on the reverse strand, counting down.
CAGAGCAGGACAGAATGGGACTCAGCTTAGCAATGTTCCTGAGATGGAAGAAGGAAGAACGAACAAAAGAACTGACATGAGAATCCAGGTGAGAGCTGGGTCAAAGGTCACACCAAGATTCCTGACAGAAGGTTTGGTGTGAGAACCAAGCTAACGGAGTCTCTGACTTTAGGAACCAGCTTGTCTGGGGCACAGATGAGGATCTCAGTCTTATCTTCATTCAGCTGAAGAAATCTCCCAGCCATCCAGGTTTTAATATAGTCTAAGCAGGTGTGTAACAGCTGCAGCTTAGACATCTCATGGGGCTTAAAGGAGATGTACAGTTGGATGTCATCTGCATAAAGATGGTAGGATATTCCTTTGAAGGACCTCAGGATGTGCTGAAGAGGGAGCAGATAGAGGAGGAAGAGCAGAGGCCCCAGCACAGAACCTTGTGGGACACCATGGGTAAGAGAGGTGGTGGAGGACCTAAACTTGGAGACGGCCACAGAAAAGGAGCGCTCGGAAAGATAAGAGGAGAACCACTCCAGAGCAGTTCCTGAAAGGCCTACCCAGTCTCTCAGCCTCTCCAGTAGCAGGTGATGGTCAACAGTGTCAAAGGCTGCAGTCAGGTCCAGCAGGACCAGAACAGAACAGTACCCTGCATCACTGTGAGTCAGAAGGTCATTAGAGACCCTAAGAAGAGCTGTTTCAGTAGAATGAGCTGTACAAAAACCTGACTGGAAGCTATCCTAGGGGTTATGTTCATCAAGAGCAGCTGTGAGTTGTTTAGCCACAACTTTTTCCAAGATCTTGGAGATGAACGGAAGTTTAGAGATGGGTCTGAAGCTGCTATGGAGAGAGGGGTCAAGACTTGGTTTTTTAAGAAGCAGGTGGGTTACAGCGTTCTTAAAGTAAGCAGGGACCTGACCAGAAACCAGAGAAGCATTAATTATAGAGAGCACGCTGGGACTGATGGACTGAAAAGCACTTTTAAACAAAGATGAGGGTAAGATGTCGAGGGGGCATGCAGAGGTCTTCATAGAGTTAACTAGTTTGGTTAACTCAGGCAAAGAAACAGGAGGATGACGAATCGGGTTGGAGCCGGGAGAGGCAGCGATAAGGCTGAAGGAGAGATGTTAGATCTAACCTTATTGACTTTGTCCACAAAGAAAGACAGAAAGTTCTCACAGTCTGTAACAGAGTGGATGGAGGCTGTAGGAGAGGCAGGAGAGACGATACTGCTGATGGTGGTAAACAGCACCTTGGGGTTCCCTTTGCTCTGGGACACCAGGTTGGAAAAATAGGCAACCCTAGCGTCTCTGACTGCGGAGTTAAAGGATGTCAGAAGATCCTTTAGGTGCAGCAGATGGACGTGGAGATGGGTTTTCTTCCACAAACGCTCAATTTTTCTGCATTGGCGCATCAGGCTGTGAAGGCTGTCATTAAACCAGGGAGTAGGGTTCACTGCAGGAACTGATCTGGTTCTGACAGGACAGATGTTAGGGTTAGTCTAGGTCGTTATCAGAAGAACAGGGTGGATTAAAAGCAGCGGAAAAAATGCTAGCTGTGCTCTCATTAAGAAAACGAGAACTAACCAGATGGCAAGCAGGAGGTGGGGACGCAGAAATGGAAAAATTTAAGAAAATGCAATGGTGATCTGAAATATAAACTTCCTCAGGACAAACACTGTCAGCATTTAGACCCAGGGTAAAAACAAGGTCCAGAGTGTGTCCCCTGGTGTGTGTGGGGCCAGAAACATGCTGGGTAAAGCCGAAGGTGTCCATGAGGCTGGAGAAATTCATGGCGAAGTGGTCTGAGGGATCATCAATGTGGATGTTAAAGTCACCAACAATCACCAGTCTGGACAGCTTCACAGTGGAGGATAGAAAGTCACTAAACTCCTGAAGGAAAGAACTGTTTGGACCAGGTGGACGATAGACCACAGCACAGTAGAACGGGTTCTTACACCCGACTTTAATCAGCTGCAGTTCAAAGGAAGCAAAGTGATCAGAGGTTGTAGAGCTACATGGAAGATGGTCTCTGAAAACAACAGCTAGGCCTCCACCACGACCAGAACCCCGGGGCTGGCTAAGAAAAGAATAACCACTCGGGCAGAGTTCAACCAGACCAGAATAATCAGATGTTTGCTGCCAAACTTCAGTCAGAAACAGAAAATCCAGGTTTTTAGAGAGAATTAGATCATTGAGCAGGAAGGACTTATTGTTAACAGAGCGGGTGTTCAATAAAGCCATGCTGAGTGAGGTGGAGGAATCAGAAAGTACAGAAACAGCTGGAGTTAGTGGACGTAAATTAGCAGGGTTAGATCCACGGTGTTTATACAAACCACTTATGGAGGGAACAGGAGGAGAAACCACTGAAGAATGAGGATAAACAGACCTTAAAAAACTTGAATGGAGAAACCGTGCAGCAACGCGGCCTGGCGGGAATGCGGAAGTGGCGCTCAGGTCGCCAAACAAAGGACAAGAAGCTAGAAGATCACGCAGATGTTTATTAGATAAACCACGCTTTAAGAGAGGTCTTATTCTCACCTGGATTCCTGCTCGTTTACCTCTTTTCCTCCAACTTTTTCCCGGGACCGGATAAACATCGCTGGAGGCGCCCTGGTTGGAATCGTCGTTTGGCTCCGGGTCGGCGCGCCACTCAGGTAAACAAACAGGGAGGTACGTCCTCGGAGCATCTTGGGCGATCGTGAATGAACGGAAGGATAAAAGAGTCTGGCGATCATAGGAGATGGTAGCAGGGACACTACTGAAGAGGATAGCAGACAGGAGCAAGGTGGAAAAGAGGGGGTTAGTGGAGAAAAGTTTGAAAAAGTGGCCGGTCACTGCGGCTAAGCCAAGCACAGGTGCCATCTTATTAACGACCCAAATGATGCTCACACACAGTTGCTTAAGTGTTCTACTTATAAGTATCTACAATCCTGAAAAGACTAATTTTTTCCCTTATTGGTGCTCTGGGTACCCTTGAGCCAGGCGTACGCTGAACGACTTTCACTTTTTGAGCCGATTTCCCCCTAGTGTGAGAATCTACAAGATCGGGGTGAGTTTTGTGCTGAACATCGTGTAGTATACTGGGAGTTATGAGGGGCTATGAACTAATTAACTGTCAGCCGTTTCCTGAGCAGAAAAGTCCTTTGCTGTCAGCGTTTTTCAGCGTTTTCACTGTTTTTTTAAGAGTCATAGAACATTGCGCGCTAGGATGATGTCAATGCCAAAATTAACAAAACAAAGAGTAGACTCAACTCTTACATCAGGAAGAATCCACGCGTTTCGAGCGTTATCCGTTCTTTCATAATCCCTTGTCGAATTCTGATCGGCAGAAGCTTTTCCGGTTTGTGCCTCGCTTTTTTTTACAGCAACAGCCCAAAACAACCTAACACATGGATTTTCTGCTTCCTGATCACGTGACGTGTGACGTACGTGGATGAAGATCAGCTTTATAGCTGGAATGTTTGTTCTCACGGTGCAGGGGCTTGTTCCGATGCCCACACAGTAAAAAAAAAATGCAAATGACGACTTTAATTGTCAATGGCAATAAACGAGTTAACACCACGTGACCAGCTACCGATCAGCAATCGTAAGCTTGCACAAATTTCTGTCGTGTTTGATATTTTGCTCATCTCTTGTGAGGGTATCACACTGTTGAAGCTGCGTGCGAGTGGCTACGACCCAAAAAGTATCAGAACCGCTTACGGCACATGCACAAACATGCACCAAAACTGCTCGCTAGCTATTTCTCTAACACACGTTCTTCATTTTTATTTATACACTTTGTTTTTGCCCACATTGACAAGGATTGTCCTTGTCATGTGGTGTGAGCACATGACTCGTGAGATTTGCTCTGCGGGGAAGTCGTACAGTTTGAGCTGAAGCTGAACGCTACGGGTGAAAGTCGCACAGTGTCCGCCCAGCTTTAGCTCTTCTCTGTTTCTGAATGTTTCCTTCATGTTGTACATGACTAGGCAGGTTTGAATAATTTTATTAGTCTACATGTGTTTTTTAGGACCGCATATTAGTGTCGCCTAGAAAAAATGAGGATTTGTTGAGTTTAAAATTGAAACGTTGATGGGGAAAAAAAATGTGCCCCAAAAAAAAAAAAAGTGTTTTAAGAATAACTTGTGGAAGCAAACTGCACCCACACACACACAGTGAATGGTTTGCTCATTTTATTCTTTGGTAAAAGTGAAACCATTTTTATGCTTTAGATGTGTTGAAATTCACGTGTATGTTTCAGACTCTTATTGTGAAGGACTGAAGGAAGTTCCTTGAGTTCATCTGGTACAAAAGTAGCTGAAGTACAGCACCTCAAACTCAATAAAACATCTATTTTTAATAGTTTTCTCAGTAAAAACACACCCAGAAACTTCTGTTGCGATAGAAAAATTAAACCTGAATATTCAGGTAAATGGTAAAATGGTAAATGGCCTGTATTTGATATAGCGCCTTCTAGAGTCCTGGAACCCCCCAAGGCGCTTTACAACACAATCAGTCATCCACCCATTCACACACACATTCACACACTGGTGGGGATGAGCTACACTGTAGCCACAGCTGCCCTGGGGCGCACTGACAGAGGCGAGGCTGCCGAGCACTGGCGCCACCGGTCCCTCCGACCACCACCAGCAGGCAAGCTGGGTTAAGTGTCTTGCCCAAGGACACAACGACAGCGACGGACTGAGCGGGGCTCGAACCTGCAACCTTCCGATTACGGGGCGAGCACTTAACTCCTGTGCCGCCGTCGCCGTGGAAGAACACATTTGAGGTTTGCAACCAGCCTGGCAAGCCTTCCTGTATATTTAATAATTTGATCGCGATCTATAGACAGAGCTCTGTCGTAGGGGCTACAGTTGATTTTCAAAAAGTCTCTGCATGCAATTGGACAGTGATGGGACAGGGCAGTCCACAACGTTGAAAAATAAGTTGAAGGATCAAATACGTTTTTTTAAAACTCATGCCTTAAAGAAAAGCCCAAGTTTAAATTGTCCAAATTGATGCCAAAGTTGACGCCATCTTTGTAGTTTTTCCTCCATAGCAGCTCTGGCGCTAAGCCTGCCCAGTGTCTGTTTACAAGCACAGAGTGCTGTGATTGGCTCAACCTAAAATTGATTGGTGCAATGGTAGACCTGCTGAGGCTACAATGGAGCGTAGCTAGACTGACCTGCAGAGCAATATCAATTACCTCTGCTAAGGTTTGTCTAGATTTCTAGGCTAGTTCGAATCCTAAGGCAATTCTAGATTTATTTGTTTTATCTTGACATTTTCTCTTCTTTCTCATTAGTTTTAAGCATGTTTATGGTCGACCTATTGATTATAGGGTGATAAACTTAATTTTGTTGTTATAATTTCTAAGATTTATTCAACACGAAACAGCAAAAGTCTGCTACATCAGGGCCTACAGTGTTTTCCAGCTCTGTGAGTAATTGTCGCTCTAGTTTTAGGTCACCTGACGCAACCATTAGCATCCATCCTAGGCAACCATTTCCTCCACTCAGCAGTGACAAAGTAAACAAAGTGGGGGAAAAAACTGAGTGAACATAGATGGATGCAGCATCTTTTAATTTGTTTGACCCACTCTTTGGACAAATGAGAATGGATGGAGGGATTCCTGATGTCCCGATCGGAAGATGGATGAGCTTGCAACCATAGCTTTAATTGATTGAAGACAGGAATTTAGTTAGGGATAATTGAATCATGGAAATCATTAAAAGCTCAAGTGCATGAGATAATTAGGGTAGCTAACTGGGTTATAATCAACTCTGTTCTTCAGAAAAAGAAGTGAGAAGAAGCTTGTTATCTCACTAGACTTCATGTTTTCTGACAGAAGGTGCAAAACATCAAAGCTGGTTCTTTTCACGTAGGGGCACTTTGAAGCTGCTTTGTAGTCCGACTTGGATCTTATTTATTATTACACGACTGCTCCCTCATTTATTTATTTATTTATTAACGTTTCAGTTTACTTTAGGCTAATTGGTATCCAGGCCAGTTTTCTGCTACAGATTCTCCGGGTCGGCCAGAGGTCAGGTTCTACTTCATTACTCCATCCGGGGAAATGAGGAGCCTGATTAGTTTGGGTTTGACCTTGAGCTATTCTGTTAATGAAATATCTTCACTTTAGATTTCAACTGGATCACTAAGATGATTGCAAGAAAATTAAAAACTAAAGTGTGTGTTTTTGTCAGCTTTGTAGGTGATAGCTGTAGGTTCAGTGTCACTGTGGATCTGAAGAGCAGGTTTGGATCGTTACCCATAGAAACTAGAGTAACCTATAGCTGGTGGCTGTCACAGGACGCCATGGTAACAGCAGAGCCTAACAACGGGGGAGTTGGGAGGCTTGTTTCCTATCCATTTCAAAGGCATGATCGTACTTAAGTGGAGCTGCTCTCTTTGGCCCATTACCATCCACCTCCTCCTTCTCCTCCCCCCTTCTTCCTCTTCTTTTACAGTGTGCTTGTCATTCAGTTGGAGTGGCCAGGCATTAGCTTTATATTCCTGGCTGCAGCCAGTGGGGGGGCCAGTGTGGGGGGGGGGGGGGGGTCGCACGATCTGTCTCCCCTGCTGGTTCAGGCCATACCCAGAGACTTGTGGGTAAAATCCTCACCCCCTCCACTTCCTCCTCCACGAACACCCCCCGCAGTGCTTCCTGAATCAGATTGCTGCTGACCTCCCGCCGAGTGACGTCTCACCCTAGGGATTGGGGAGCGTGCACAGCGGGGGTGCGGGCGGGCACTGATGCTATGCCCTTATGGGACAGGCACCAAACACACATTTGGATGGCGGGTTTCCAGCTGTTAAGCGACACACCGCAGCAGATTTGTGTTTTTTTTTTCTCCACCTATGTGTGGATCAGCTTAGAGAGCTTCTTGCACTAAAAACTTTACGAGCTTCCAACAGCTCGGCTAAACTTCCACAGTTTATTACGCATTCAGTAAACATGGAATCTCAACTCTACCACTTTTCACTGTGTCTAATTTCTGTCCAAAACTGAAAAGATTTACAAATCAACAAGCTGCCTCGACGGAGCCTCGCTGCATGCAGTTTTAGCCCCGACTTCAACCCAAACCAAATCGATTCCAGGGGTCATTTTCCCTCCTTCATTTTCTCTTTCCGGCACACCAGCGGTCCTGCTCTGCAGACTGCACCGAAGGTCATCTATGGCACGACTTCTGCGTGTTTATTTTCTCTGTTAGAAAGTGAGAAAAAAAAGCAGGATCTGTCTACACTTAGCAAAGCCTTGGCTCCTTCACAGGCTCGAACCCTTGACGACGGATGAGTAAGCAGGGATGGATGGAGTTTAGAGACTATCCGAAAGAAAGCGGAGGAGAATCGGATGAACACAGGCACAAACAAGGAGTGAGGTATATGATGTGGGAGAGGAAAAAGAGACGGCGATGCAGCTGAGAGCCTCCACAGACACACACTTCTGTCTAAGCTGCTTTTCTCTCAGGGCAGGGTTGCAGCAGGTCATGGCGGGATTACACTTTTGGCAAACAAGAGGGAGCTCCAGTCTCTCAAAGCATTGCACGGCTCCCCCGTGACTTCTCAGCAGCTGTAATAAAGCCAAGGCAGCCTGAACCTACAAACAAAAAAGCTAACACGCTATTGATCGACAGCGGCCAAGTTTCGCGAGGATGTGTCGAAAGGTCGACACTGTGCAGACAGCTCGGCCCGGGGTGAAGGGCTGTTATTGGGATGAGGGAAAACTCCGGCGTTTGGTCTCATCGCAGAAACTTCTCACTTAGCTGGCAATTTCAGCAAACTGTCAGCAACAGGAGGGGGAGTTATTGTTATCCGCCAAATAAATAAAACCGGTTTACAGAGTGATATACCAACCCCCCAAAAAATCCTAATGAGTTTTTTTTCTATTCCTTCAATCAATAGCCATCCCCTGCAGCGCCTCGATGCCTTTTTACTTCCTAATCAACACTTCCACTCGTAGGGAGGTCGGTTGAGTCGGCGCACGGTGCCCCGAGCGCTGCTTTGAACTTAATTAAGCAGCTTTAAACACAGCCGAAAAGATTCATTAATGCACAGGCAAGATGAGCAGCTAGATGAGAGCATCTCCCCACAACAGAAGAGATTCAGCTTCCGATGGCTGTTGAACCCAGTTGGGTCAACATTGAGGGCACGTTGATGGGGGTCCCATGAGGACTGAACCAAATCCTTCAGATCTGATAAGGGTTTCTCGAAAACTCCTTCCACTGCCAACGTTCTAACCCCCCGCCGTCTAAAAGGTGTGAGCGAGACAGTGCCTAAATGGCAAAATGTACCAGGAAACGAGCGACGGATGATAGGGAAAAGAGAGGTAAAGATGGAAGGGTGCTTGTGTCAGGAAGGCTGCAGCAAGCCACTGGGGCGCTGAGAGGCAGGGCCTGTTAAAGGAGAGCTCCAGACCAAGGTGTTCTATAGCTCGGGGCCTAACGGTGATAAATGAGTCCCTTAATGTCGGCAAACACTTTATCTCTGCTTCATCTGTTTTCATTAGGCAGGGCCAACCTTTGGCTGGCCGAGAACGTGCTGTAACTTTCATTACTACAACACAGAGAGGAGAGGCAGCAAGACCTCTCATCGGTCTAATAAAAACAGCAGCTAGACACCGTGACAGATCCGATTCCTTATTATTATAATGGCATGCTTCTGTTATAAATGAGGAGAATGCCACATCCGTCAGAGATGATCGCTGCTTTTTCAGACCTGTTTCTATGGAAGCTCCCTGGTCGACCTAAAACTATTGGGTTGTTTCACCTCTTGTTTCCCTCTAACAGCGTTAGTGAGGAGCAACTTTTGGGCTTCCTACTAGATTGAGGCAGGAATCTGAGCTGAGTTTATTATCTAGAGGACTGATGTGACTATTCTGGCTTCATGAGGACTCCATTAAAAGAAATTCATACGGGTTAAAGCCTTTGTACTTTTTCCCTGTTTGGGGGTAATGATTTAGAAGCTCTAGTTTTTATGTGCAACTTGCTGGTCTTGTTGAAAGAAAGCAAAGACTAGGCATATCAGTGATGACCTAATGTATTCCAGTGGATCTGGGATTGCCATCACGCTCAACAAACAGTTTGGAAGTTCCACTGGGATAATTGGTAACAGTGCATTTCTCCTCATGCTGTGCATTTAAAGAGATCACTCGTTTATTCAATACATTTGCAGTAATGTAGGAGCCATATGTGTCATTTTCTTTTTGCGCACGTGAGAGGAGGCTTTGCCTCATGTTATTGGTTAATTGCTTGTGGAAGCACCAGCCTACTTAAGCCAACACAGATTGGACTCAGGTGTTGCTGGATGGGACAAACAGTTTTTTACTGTGTGGCGAGGACTGTGGCTGTGTGTAACGGACTCTGCGGATTGTCATTGGGGGCAAGTAACGCATTCACTGAAAACCACTTTAACTGCTGTAAAGGGATCATGGACATTTTGGAACAAGACGAAATAATAAACATCATCGGAAATAAACACAAGCTGCAATTCTTTTAAACACACGTAAAGACCACCACCCGCAACAGCAACCAGTAGTGCCAGTGTATAGGGCATTGGTATTACATTTCAAGGTAAAAAACTGTCCCGTCGGCCAAGGAAGGTTGGCGTCCTCTGCAATCAAGGCAGCAGAGGCGTAATTGGATCAGCTGTTTCCTGATCGCTGGAGGAACAGTGCGCTTCAATCTCTAGTAGAAATGAACGCTGTATTGGGGGGGGGGGGGAGAAGTCACAGAAGTTAGCTGAAGTTAGCTTCAGATGGCAGGATTATTATTTTCTGATATTTGGACATTTCACCTTTGATTGGTTAACAGCAGCAAGACTCCACCACTGACTGATTTCTTTGCAATGTTGATGTTTTATCTCCACAAATAATATACACTTGAAGAAGTTCTGCTGTGTGGAGTTGCTAATGCTAACAATTGGCTTCAACTAGCCAAGATGTTCTCTGCTGTTTCCTGGACGCTAAACCAACAACAGCCTTCCCCGTCATAAGCCAGGATGGGTGAGTCCATGAGTGTTAAGTGACAGTGTGATGTAGCTGTCAGGCTTCTCAAATCCTAGAGTTTCTATTTTCTATCAGAAGCTAATGCAGGAGAATGGTGTAGGAGACTATTTTCATGTTTAACCTGCATAAAAAAATGCAAGAGAGACCGATTATAATCAGAAATAATCATTAAAAATATGTTTTTCAGAGTTCCACACCCAAAATAGGAATACAACTGTTACTAGGAAGGTAGCCATACTGGATTTAGAGATTGGAGCTAGCCAGGACTCTGCATCTCTTTTATCTTCAATAAGCATGCCAACCCAGTTTTCTGATTAGAATTCAAGTATATACTACTTAGAGTAATTTGTAGGGATGTTTGATATCGGCTTAGTTTTTAACCACTATCTGATTTACCAATGTAGTCCGACGTCTTATTTCCAAGACCAATTTAAACCAATACACACATATGCAAGCCCCCATTCAAAAAAGAAAGAAAAAACCGGAATAATTTTATACAACTAAGTTATTTTATCTCCTACACTATATGTGCAAAATATGACAACTACTTCAGTTTAAGACATGCCAGTTGTGCCACACCCAAAAAATCTCCAAAACTAGACTTCAAAGCTGTCGCGTATTTTGTGATTTTGAGTTAGAGCAGAAGTAGCTTAGCAGTTTGATATATAATATGTGCATGGTGTGTTGTGTTATTAAGAGTTTAAACCAATATCGATCATCTCTGATATCACAGTCGGCCAATGAGTGTAGGCCGATAATATCAGACATCCCTGGTAATTAGTCTAATCATATTAAAACATTTTTAGAGAAAACATCTAATGTGCCAAGAGTAGAGGTGATGTCAACTCTGAGCTCTGTGCAATAAGAAAGAGATGCACAGAGGGTTTGTAGCTAAAGTTCTCCAGTCGTACTCCTGTGATGGGAATTTATTGGGAGGTCGCATCAATCCTAATCACAAATTTAACAGGAGCTCAGATCAATCAGATTCAGTTTTGAGTTAAGCCATTTGAACATGCAAATGCACAAAGAACCATGAAATCAATCACTAATATTCCTATTTGAGTAAATCTGAAGGATTAAAGAGTAACCTCTCTGAATCAGTTTTGCATTGGCGTGTTTGTGTCTGATGGCCGCTTCTCTCGACCTTTGAGTAGATGTAAAAGCACAGGTACTTGTGTGCAACATGATGGCTGCAGATTCCCCGGCTATTTAAAGCCCATTCCAACATTTTCCCCAAACTACTTGCAAAAAAAGCAACAATTTGGAGCTTGATTTTAGTCCTTTTTAAAAAGCTAGTGCAATTTATATTTATTTCTAAATTGTCAGAATCCCATCTCCATCTGAGCATGTTTGTAATGAGAGACCTTCAAAAATCTAGCACCGACCAGATCTCTCACTTATATTACAGCAACACACACAAATACGCAGCGTTATACTGCTTTTGACTAAATGCACAAGCAAGATCGAACATAAATAAAAGTGGACACGTGATTGGTGCTGCTGGTTAATTAGAAATAATGAAATTGTATTCTATGGGAAAGCACTGGGAAAACCTCATAGGAGGAGGTGATGGGGGTTGGGATTGGGAAAGCGGAGGCTCAACTGGATTATCAGGACCAACCAGTTCAGTCTGGTTAATATTGCTCAGTAGACCACCGGGAGGCTTTTTAGATCCACTGTTTCCATTTAGCAGTTTTTCTACCATCTGCTGTGTTTTAGCATCCGTCTCTTTGTAGGAAGCTCCATTTTTCAAAACAGTAATTTTCAAGCAAACCCACTTTTACACACCACCTGTTTGATGTGAATGTTGTATGATCAGCCAACAGCTATCAACAGCAGGGTGTTCCGTAGGAGACTGATGAAAAATTAATAACTTTTCTGTAGGTAGGTCTTTGAATGACCTCAGTTTGGAGAAACAGAGATTAGTTCTGAGCAGATCAACAAGCTAGTGGTTAGTCACTGTGGGGTCCAGACAAGGACGACTGCTATCTTAAAGCGACTTTAATGTGAAACGTTTAAGTGGTTCATGCTGCTTCACACCATTTATTTCATGTTGTACTTAAGTATGTAGAAATATGAAGGCTCCAGTTGCTTGGGTTTTATATAAATAACCACATAATGTAATGTTGACGGGTATGCAAGGGCCTGTGCGAGTAAGAGCGTTAAATGGCTAATACATTTTTAAATTTGGGATTAGTTTTTCAGACATGGTCTGACTACCCGTTAGCTTGTTAATCCAGTCCAAATCCATTTTTCTATGAGTCAATTGATTACATAGTTTTTTCCCCATGTAACCCTCTTGATGAAGCCACTCAGCTGTTTAAAACTTCCTAAATAGTAAATTTAATAAACTGTCTAGTCATTTTCACCTTATTCATAAGAAAAGGAACACGTTAGCCTAGTGAACTAGACCAAATTCTTGCTTTGCAAAGGTTGGTCTAGGAACGCTCCACTGGAACCTCTGCAGCCCCTAACAGCATTCTGGCTGGCCAATCACAGCTCTCTAGAGGGGTTTCAAATACATAAAAAACTGTGATTGGTTCTTAATGGTGGGCCAATCATAGTGCTCTATCTGCTTAGTGAACAAATCACAGAGCTTTATCTGCTTTGTGGGCCAATCAGGGCACTCTCTATGCCTGGTGGGTGGGATGATGCAACAGAGTGAAACAAGATGGCGACAGCTCGTTAGAAACGGCTTTTACATCAATTTTGGACTATTAGAACTTGGGCTTCATCAGAATCAGGAGCATACAGTACGTTTACATGCAGCCAATATCCGGGTTATGATCGGGTTAAGGTCGGTATTCGGGTTTCTGAGTTGATCAGAGTAACCCGTTTACAAGCATAAATAGAAAGAGTTACCCCTAACTTGCATAACCCGATTTAAATGCGGACGTTGGGGTAGCGTCAGGACGTATGGACTACGTCCAGACGCAATATGCGTCATTTCCGGTTCTTCTTGTACCGGTATCCGTGAAAACAACATTTTTCCCAGTTCGCAAGAGATAGCGACCGCGTTTGTTTGCGCTTTAGTTTCCTCGTCACTCCAAAAGTGTGGTGCTGTGCCGCGACTCGCCATGTTGCTCCCAACTTGTTGTTTACTTCCGGTGTTCAGGCGCATACAAGACGTCTTGCTACTCAAAAGACCAAGATTCCTTGCGAACAGAGCATGCGCAGAACACACGCTTTGATGGGGATATCCCGATATGCGTTTACACGACCAAACATTCAGGTTAGAAAAGGGTTACCCCAGGTGTAGTAACCGGGTTTTTAAAAACCCGGTTATGAGCATATCCGGGTTTTTGGCAGTGTTTACATGGACCTGCGGAACCGGGTTATTGTGAATATTCGGGTTTTAAAAGGGTTACTGGCTGCATGAAAATGCACTGATAGATGTATTAAGTGCTTTTTTTTTTTTTTTTTTTTTTTAGAAAAAATAATGTGTTTTCTCCTTCTTCAACTGTGGACCACCTCATTTACCGATGGCTGTTGCGGTGAGTATGTCACATTCATCGTCCAGTAGCATGCAGAGATCATTTGAAAGACAACGGTAGAACCCGCCCTAACATCGCAGAGCCGTCAAGGGAGCATTGCCAGACTAAATAATACATTTATTTAATCTGGCTTGCCAGGCTAGGAACACGTGGTCATTATTGAAAAACTGATGGTAAAATTCTGCAGCTTTACTGTAGATTTTATTTATCTTTTGGTTTCAGAAGTTTTGTGTTTCATATGTTGTTGAAGATAATTGAGTTATGGCTTTAAACAGTCACCTGGAGGGTGCGTAGGAGTTCGCCCAGCCAATCTACATGTGTTTAGTGGATTTAGGGAAAGCGTTTGACCGCATCCCTCTGGGAACCTGGGGGTGGGTTATTCCGGCAGAATGGGGTACCAGGTCCTTGGATACGGGCTGTTGGGTTCCTGTATGATCGGTGTTAGAGCTTAGTCCGCATTGCGGTAAGTATCAGGTAAAAGTTGGACTCTGCCAAGGTGGCCCTTTATCACAGATTCTGTTCATAACTTTTATGGACAGGATTTCTCTACCAAGGTGCTGAGGGGATCTGTTTTGGTGGTCTGAGGATCAGGTCTCTGCTTTTTGCAGATGATGTGGTCCTGTTGGCTTCATCAGACCGTGATCTCCAGCTTTTGTGGAGTGGTTCACAGCCGAGTGTGAACCAGCCTCTCTAAATCCGAGGCCATGGTTTTGAGTCAGAAAAGGGTAGAATGCCTTCTCCTGCATCAAGAGGAGTTGAAGTTTATTGTGTTCTTGTTCACAGGTGGGGGAAAGATGAGAGATTGGTGCTGCGTCTGCAGCGAAGCGGGCATTATACCGATCTGTCGTGATGAAGAGAGAGCTGAGCCGGAAGGCAAAGCTCTCGATTTACTGTTCGATCTACGTTCCTACCCTCACCTATGGTCACGAGCTTTGGGTAGTGACCGAAAGAACTAGATTGTAGATACGAGCAGCCCAAATTAGCTTTCTCTGCAAGGTGTCTGGGCTTTCCTTTAGAGGGTGAGGAGCTCTGTAATCTGGGATCCGCTGCTCCTCCGCGTCAAGAGAAGCCAGTTGAGGTGACTCGGGCATCTAGTTAGGATGCCTCCTAGATGCCTCCCTGGTGAAGTTTTCTGGGCCTAAAGGAAGACCTAGGACACGCTGGAGGGACAATGTCTCGGCTGGCCAGGGAACGCCTTGGGATTTCCTCAGCGGAGCTGTGGGAGAGGGTTGTCTTGGCCTCTCTGCTTAAGCTGCTGCCCCTGCGACCCGACCCTGGATAATCGGAGGAAAGTGGAGGAATAGATGGACAAATATAGCCTTTAAATTTAGAAAAAGAGACCCTTTTTCAAAAGTTGTGCTGGTGTGTGTTTCATACACCACTTAACGACCACGAAGAGAAAAAAACACATGCACTGAAATGATATCTTATGTAAGCTTTACTTTCAAATCCTGTTACATTTAGATCTGGCAAGTTGAACATAAAATAATGCCAAACAAGGAAAAACAAGTACAAAAAACAAAAAATAAAGTACAAATGATCTATTTACCAGTTATCGTCACAACCCTGTACAGCCTTAACAATGGAGTAATAAAAAAAAGCTTTGTACAGCACATACCAATCTTTACCAAGTGCCAAAAGTTAAGAGAGTTGCGCCTTTTTTCACTTCTCTAATCAGAAAATACAGCCAAACTTAAAGCTAACCGACTGTAGACAGTGCAGTGAGATACCGACTAAATGCAACCAAGGGAGTTGGTCTGAAACACAATTAAGTGCTAAAGGACCAGAGAGAAACATATCATGCATACTCTGAAGTGCAGAAAAGGTAGTCAAGCTCAAAGAAAAGGTCATTGTGCTGCATCCAGCTGGGTAAAACAAACAGGATAAGTGCTCCAGAACACTGCTTTCCTAAGGATTAAGAGTCCCGTTACCTTTTTAAAACATTTATTGAGGGGGACAGAAACAAGTGCAGCCATTCATGATTATTAAAAAGGCAGACGTTTGAGAAAAGAGCAGACACATTCTTTTTTTTTTTTGTTTCTCTTTATGTTTAGAACTACTGGACCCTGACAATTAGTTTGACTCATTCTCAGAAGTCTCAGGTGGTTTCCTTCCACCAAGTGGCACTAGAGTATAAAAGATAACAAAGATAGTCCAGAAAGTGTGTTTGGAGGGGGATGCTCCTTTCTCTTCAGACACATCATGCTAGACATTAACAGATCAAAAAGGTTTAAACAAACAGCCGTGTTAATGAGGAGGCGGTGGCGGGGGGAATTACCAAGGGCGTGACGGATTCAATCCTAACATCACATCCTGTATCGAGTCAGAATTTGGTCTCAACAATTCAGGATCTCTGTCCAGCCTACGTTTATTAAGGACAGTGCATCAAAAGTACAACAGCCACTCGCAAATATAAGAAAATTTTAAAAATACCAACAAAAAATAAGGGATTTTGGCTTGAAGACCACTTAGGAACACAAGCGCAAACAAGTAAAGCCTTTATTAGAAAATAAAAAAATAAACTCATTCTTGAACTACGCTGCCTGATCTCACTAAAACAAATGTCCTTTATCAGCATTTTATGGATAAATACATATTCTCATTATCAAAAAGTGCAGCAATGTGCAAAATTGGCTAGAACAATTTAGCCTGGGACCTTTTAATTCCCAGGAGGGGAGCTTGACCTCTACTGTCTAATTCTTGCAATTTGTGTTCATTGACTTTCTCCGATTTCACAGAGGCAGACCTTTTATGCACCGTCAGAAATGACCAGAAACTCAAGGGCGGGGGGGGGGTAAGTCGAGTCGTTTTCCAGCAACAATTGCACACTCGCATTATGGTTAACTTGGTAGACGGAAGGTTGTACTTAAAAAAGAAAGAAGTGCTTTTGGCTTAATGAGTAACAATAGTAAGTGCGATTAAAAAAATAAAATATAATTTGACAGACAGGGAGAGGGTAGTTGAAAACAATCTAAAGCAGTACCATGTCTGGCAGCCTAACAGAAGCCAGTGTCACTGTACAAATGCACGGCTTCGCTTCATCATTGCACCTACCAGAGCTTCTCGATGAATGTTAGAAAAGGTTTTACGTGATGCAGAGGGCTAAGTTTTAACAAATAAAGTCAAACACACAAAAAACATGAAAAAAGACAAAGGCCACCGAACAAACAACGTCCTTGTCCCTGTTCACACTTCTGTATCGCATCTTTACATGTACATAAACAAAAATACATTCATTCAAGTCATTTTGGAACAGTTTTTTTTTCCTTCTTTTGTACACAAAAATTACAAAAAGCTCCAAAAAGCACCATTGAATCGGCCTGTGGTGACTGACGGTGGGCAGCGCGCTGACCCAGAGCAGCTCACCTCCACAAAACGGGTTTCTCATAGATCTCTTCTACATATGGGAGCGTGACAGAGTTCTGCATGCAATGCTGCACTGATATCAACCTGGTCTCAGAAATAATAACTAAAAGTCACATATTAAGCATCTGGAACAGGGATCCCCAACCACTCAGCTGCAGCGTGTTTGCTACGAACCAAAAACAGCACATTCATACCGTAACAACAGCAAATATCGCTAACGTTGACCTGGATCATTGCTGAGATTTCACCATCCTTACCTGAGCTTCAGCTGCATTACTTACAGGTAAACAATGCTCATTTGTTCCACTAATTTACTAGTTTTCTAGATTTGGAACCATGTTTACTCATGCTCAAATTCTCACACAATCAATATTTCTAATTTCTTACCCGATCTTGATGCAATCACTGTAAATATTCAATGGAGTTACATGCACCCTATAGTCTGGATGATTAGATTTTTGCTACGTTTTTGGTTAAAATCTGAAGTCCTGTTATGGATCATCTATAAATAATGTGTAATACTTTACACAGGAGCTAATTAACAGAATATATCAGTTTTTAGTAATTAGAAAAACTAAGACACTGACGGTGTGAACTTTAAACACAGACACAGAAAATACTAAAGACAAACTTTGCTTGATAACAAATATGACAAACTCCTTACTACCCTCTTTTTTTACCCTAATTACCCTAATCCGAATGCATCCTGACTCCTCGCCACCCTGTGACGTGAGAGTTTTGTCTGCATGAAGCCGGGTTAGGGATCCCCGTTTAACATTTCACTGCCGTTCTCCACCTGCGAGTGCAAAAGCATCGGCGAGTCTTTGCATTTATCTTTAGATTATCTGATAATAAATGTATCTTTGCTCACATGTTAGTTCAGGTTGAAGATATTTACATCATCACAGCTTATTGTCCGAGCTTTTTAACAAAAATCTATCAGACTTACTTTTGACTCTGAGACACAACTGAGATCAGTCAAGGGCAACGCAGACACGGCAACGCTTTTACCATCGTAAAAAAACTTAAATCCAAAAAGATGAGCAGGGGACAAGGGCTACAAAACTATGTACAAGGTTGATAAGTAAGTGCATGATCTGAGGCGTCACTTTGGGAATGTGGCCTTTCCGATGAACAGCGTTCCATTTCATTGGTTGTGTCCACATTGCACGGCTAACACTTCAGGACATCTCGAATTCAGCTTCCTAATGACGTCAAAGCTAGCTGAAACACTCAAACGGGCATGCTATTGTGATGCATACTAGCCAGGGACAAAAATGCACTAAAATATAGCATTTGCAAAGTTTGTTTTGTCTTTTTCAATGTTTTATCTTGTCAAACGACTAAAGAAAATATCTATAAAACTCAGATACGTTAGTCTGGACTGGGTCCGGGCCGTTCGGATGCTTCCAAACGGAAACAAAAAGGTAATAGAGTGTAGTACTTGTAGTAGTAATAACAATCCATAGAACTGATAAGAAAAGCAGCTTTTTGATATAAATGCATTTTAGCATGTACAGAATTTTTCTCTTAATAAACATTTTTTTCAGTTTTTCTTGAATATGTTTGTCTGGTCCAGCTTCCTCTGCTGGTCTGATTGGAAAAGACGTTGCCCCCGCGGTCACGAGTCATTCACACCACCGTCTGACGGGGAGAGGGGGAGAAAAAGGGGGGAGGTCAGACAGTTTTGGCCCTCTCCATCAGTCCCAGGTAAGCTAAGAAGGAGTGTTTGTGGGAGGAGGGTGAGGAGGAGGAGAGGGACACTGGGTTGGAGGAGAAGAGGAAAGGAGGCGTTGCTGGTCGCCATCTTGGGTGAAGGTGTGAGTGGAATGTGGGGCGGCTGTTGTGGGTGAAAAGGGTGGTGAGGGGGATCAGGTGGGCTGGGCTGCAGTTCCTGTATTCCTCCAACAAGTGGCGTGACGAGGGGGGGAAGAGGGAGGAGCTGGCGCTGCTCACACCCCCGCAGGTTCTGATGGCGTCACCACCATTGGTGCTGATGCACAGATGGCTGCCGGGGTCCAGCTGGTGGGACGTACCCAGCGTGAGTGACAGCGCCACCGACTGGAGCGCCTGAGAAGCTGTTAGACTCATGAGGGGGCTGTTACTCCCACTCCCCCCGCTGCTGCCTCCCCCACTGAACAGGAAGCCCTCCTGGCTCCTCTGGAGAGAAGAACGCTCCAGTGATGCTCCTTCCTCTCCTCCTGCCTCCTCATCCTCATCTTCTTCTCCACCTCCCCCTCCTTCGAAGCCTCCGTCCAGCCTCACCATTCCTCCCCTCTGGTGTTTCTTGAGGTGGCGGCTGAAGACGAAAGGGTGTGTGGTGGTGAACGGGCACTCGTGGCAGCCGAAAGTCTGGCGCGGTGCGTGCTTCAGCTTCTTGTGCAGATTGAGGTTGTCCTTGCGCTTGCAGCTATAAGAGCAGTGGTCGCAGTGGAAGGGCCGCTCGCCCGTGTGCACGCGCACGTGCTCGATCAGCTTGTTGGCTGTTTTGGACAGGTAGCCACACTGCTCACACTTGTAGTGGTTGCCGAGGCGATGCCCCCGCATGTGCGCCTCCAGTGAGGCCTGGTCAGGCCACAGTCCCTGGCAGATGCGGCAGCGGTACTCCATCTTACAGTGCGTCTTCAGGTGGCACTCCATGGCCGCTGGACGGTTGGTGGAGTAGATGCAAAAAGGGCACCTGGTTAATGCAACAAAAAGGGGGGAGGGAGGGGGAGGACATAACACACACACACACACACAGAAGCAGAAGACAGTTGAAAGGAAAGTGTATGCTCACAACCACGTAACACACCTCAACGTCCAGTAAACACAAAATGATGATGAGGAGGACAGATAAAGGGAGATGTGTACAATGTACAGGTGTGTGTGTGTGTGTGTGTGTGTGTGTGTGTGTGTGTGTGTGTGTGTGTGTGTGTGTGTGTGAGGCGGTGGAGAAAGATGGGAGCAGTAGGATCATGAAGGGAAATGAAGGAATGAGTGGCACTTACATTTAAATAGCACCTTTCATCTGCTCTGGGCCCCAAAGCGCTTCACAAACCCTGCAGAACAGAATCACCTGAGAAAAACCTCACAATGATCAAGGCCCCGTCTCCCTCGCACTTCACATCACTCGTCTGTCACACCTGCTCGTCTCATTCCTGCTGGTTCTGATATTAAACCCATAAAAAGACTAGACTTGGCTAAACATATCAACAAAAATAAAAACATTTAAACTGCTTGATTTCCCTTTATTCCTCCTCTGAGTAAAACAAATCTACAGAATAACGATCTTGGCCCGGTCTTCAGAAACATTTACACCGGACAGAAGAAACCTTTAGCCTTTAGCTCATTCTGAGCAGGGCTTCCAGTGGATTTCGTGTTCTGTTGTCTGCAGGTTGTCAGTAGCAGCTTCCTACTCTCATCCACACTGATGTCTGCACACAAACAAACACGTGGACTTGTGCTCGTGACACGATGAGGCGGCAGCCATAATACTTAATGGTTCTTGAACATGGAAACAAAAACATGACTCATGTAGCTTGAGATGAATCTTTACAAAAACTATTTATTTTATATTTATATAAAGGTGTTAGTGAATTATATGCTACAACGGCTTGCCACAGAGTCTGCGGTGGATGGAGCAGACTCGTAGCAACCACCAGACGGCAGCTGCAGCAGCTCTGCTCCACACCGCTGCAGAGATCCACAAATGAACGGGATGGTGGGGATTTTCCTTTCGCTTGTAGAGGTTAGTCATTCACAACCATCGCGTTTTTTCCGAACCACACTTGCTCGTGAGAATGCTACCCGCTAGCTCAGCATTAGCCAACCTACCCATAGTTTAACTCTGATCCCAAACTTTGGATGGTCTCTCTATTTTCCTCCACAGCTCCTAGATCACCATGTAGTGCACCAGTAACATGTGTTCAGACTGTGGAACGCACATTTAACGACGCTTCGAATAATTAAAAGTGAATTGAGGAATTTAATGAATTGAACCATTCAAATCATTCGATGATTCGTTTCAGCCCTAGTCACAACCCTGAACTTCAGATGCGAACTTGCATTTAAATCAGCTGTTTGGTTCCAGGAATGAGTGATCAGATGTACAGTGGGGCAAAAAGTATTTAGTCAGCCACCGATTGTGCAAGTTCTCCCACTTAAAATGATGACAGAGGTCAGTAATTTTCATCATAGGTACACTTCAACTGTGAGAGACAGAATGTGAAAAAAAAATCCATGAATTCACATGGCAGGATTTTTAAAGAATTTATTTGTAAATCAGGGTGGAAAATAAGTATTTGGTCAATAACAAAAATTCAACTCAATACTTTAACATAACCTTTGTTGGCAATAACAGAGGTCAAACGATTACTATAGGTCTTTACCAGGTTTGCACACAGTAGCTGGTATTTTGGCCCATTCCTCCATGCAGATCTTCTCGAGAGCAGTGATGTTTTGGGGCTGTCGCCGAGCAACACGGACTTTCAACTCCCGCCACAGATTTTCTATGGGGTTGAGGTCTGGAGACTGGCTAGGCCACTCCAGGACTTTCAAATGCTTCTTACGGAGCCACTCCTTTGTTGCCCGGGCGGTGTGTTTGGGATCATTGTCGTGTTGGAAGACCCAGCCACGTTTCATCTTCAAAGCTCTCACTGATGGAAGGAGGTTTTGGCTCAGAATCTCACGATACATGGCCCCATTCATTCTGTCCCTAACACGGATCAGTCCTCCTGTCCCCTTAGCAGAAAAACAGCCCCAAAGCATGATGTTCCCACCCCATCCTTCACAGTAGGTATGGTGTTCATGGGATGCAACTCCGTATTCTTCTTCCTCCAAACACGAGAAGTTGAGTTTTTACCAAAAAGTTCTACTTTGGTTTCATCTGACCACATGACATTCTCCCAATCCTCTGCTGTATCATCCATGTGCTCTCTGGCAAACTTCAGACGGGCCTGGACATGCACCGGCTTCAGCAGCGGAACACGTCTGGCACTGCAGGATTTGATTCCCTGCCGTTGTAGTGTGTTACTGATGGTGACCTTTGTTACTGTGGTCCCAGCTCTCTGCAGGTCATTCACCAGGTCCCCCCGTGTGGTTCTGGGATTCTTGCTCACCGTTCTCATGATCATTTTGACCCCACAGGATAAGATCTTGCGTGGAGCCCCAGATCGAGGGAGATTATCAGCGGTCTTGTATGTCTTCCATTTTCTGATAATTGCTCCCACAGTTGATTTTTTCACACCAAGCTGCTTGCCTAGTGTAGATTCACTCTTCCCAGTCTGGTGCAGGTCTACAATTCTTTTCCTGGTGTCCTTCGAAAGCTCTTTGGTCTTGGCCATAGTGGAGTTTGGAGTCTGACTGTTTGAGGCTGTGGACAGGTGTCTTTTATACAGATAATGAGTTCAAACAGGTGCCATTAATACAGGTAACGAGTGGAGGACAGAAAAGCTTCTTAAAGAAGACGTTACAGGTCTGTGAGAGCCAGAGATTTTCCTTGTTTGAAGTGACCAAATACTTACTTTTCACCCTGATTTACAAATAAATTCTTTAAAAATCCTGCCATGTGAATTCATGGATTTTTTTTTTCACATTCTGTCTCTCACAGTTGAAGTGTACCTATGATGAAAATTACTGACCTCTGTCATCATTTTAAGTGGGAGAACTTGCACAATCGGTGGCTGACTAAATACTTTTTTGCCCCACTGTATATTTGTCCTTACACTAGTCAGGCCTGTGCCAACAGATTTTCTATAATCAACTGTACAGTATATACCAACGTAAGTGTCTGGAATCCAGATTTCCTCTGATATTTTGTCGTTGGCATGGCTGGAAGCTGTGGGCAGAGGAACAACAGACCCTGAGGGGAAGCCTGTTTCCATCTCCCTTCTGTTCAGCACAGCCACTGCAGATCCGCGGACCGCTGCCTAATAAGTCCCGCTCGCCAAGAGAAGCCGTCGAGCAGCACATCTACAGCTTGTATCGTTTGGTTTTCCTGGCTGCAGATAGTGAACATAGAAGTGGGGTTAACTGATTAAAGCCACATGGCTAAAATCATCTTCAGACTGACCCTGCATCTGCGTCTCTGTCCCAGTAAATCGGCACTTACAGGTGTCATCTGTGTGGCTGGAACCACTTGTTCTTTTTCCTCCAGGCGACGTGATCAGTGCTGCTAGACTACAACGCTCAGACTCTGGAGATGATCACAGGTTGCTGCTTTTAACAGACACGTTGACGTAGATACAATTATACTTAATTTTTCTACTGAGTTAATAAAGAGTGCCGGTACCTAATCAATGAAGTGTTCTCGTGGTTAGCGATCAGTTTCGGATCGTATCTCCTGTAGCTTTGGAAAGACCCACACAAAAGATCTGACGCCCTAATGACCCACTGGCAGCAGCTTTAACATTTCTGTTATACATAAAAATGTAGAGATTTGAAGTTTAGATTAACAAAAGTTAGTCGCTCTATCAACACCCTTTGAAACGTGTTCAGGAATGTTCTAGTTTAACAAAAGTGTCCTGACTCAGGTAGACACACACATACAGTCCTTGTGCGATTTCCTTTAACCCAAAGTAACCTAGCTGGTGCACCTCTGATAAGCCTGCTTGTCTTTTTAATGTGGTGAACTGAGACGATGATGGAGGGGGAAGGAGCGGTGGTGGAGGTAGGAACCTGTGTCTGTACTTGCTTTCCTTACTTGAGCCCTCCGGAAGGGACGGTGTGGCACTTCTTGTGCTCCAGCAGCTGCTCGGGCGTCTTGAGGAACTTGTGGCAAACGTCGCACTCAAACATTCGTGTGATGAGGTGGATCTGGAGGTGGCGCTCGTACATGCTGCGGGTCTTGCACACAAAGTTGCAGAATACGCACTCAAAACCTGGAGAGAGCAAGAAAAAGAGTCAAGCAGTGAGACACAGCTGGACAGGATTTTTATAAGTAACCCACTCACAAAGAGTCAGAACACATCCAGATTGAAGTCTCCTCACTTGAATTCTGATATTTCTGAAATTATCTGCAGTGTTTTTGGACTTTCTAGATTTAGCACCTTCATAATTAATTTAGTCTCTTAGCAGCTTCAAAGTAAAAAAAAAGTCTTTCTGAATTTATAAAAGCTGCATTCTCAGCCATCTGCTTACTGAGAAAACTACAGCAGCACAAACACATGCAGGAGTCTCACTTTGGATCCGTTACTGGGTTTAAAACTGACAGGAGGAGTTAGAAAACGCTGCTATGGCCACTTTGTTATGTTTTAAGACTTTATGAGTTTAATAATGATGAAGTGGGCGTGGCTGCCAGCAGTTCCCACAATCCCTTGCCTTTGTCTGATTTATCCTCAGTTCCTGATCCTGAGTGACTTCCAGAGCTGGCCTGGCTGCCTGCGGAGGAGGGCGGGGCTAGCAGGTTCTTGAGTTCCTCGTTTCCGTGGGTGATGTCGCCACCCTCAGAGCTGTTGAGCGAATCGCTGAGGGCCGAGAGGGACGATGAGGTGCTCTTGGTCTCGCTGAGGGGACTTCTGGAGTTCAGACCTGGACATAAGAGGGCGAGCTTTAATTAACAGAGTAATGAAAATGTGGTGATGGGGACTTGAATTCTAAATAAGAGGGTAAATCTGCGGAAACTCTGAGGTGTGTGTTGAGCAGTAGATCTATTTCTGGTTCCCATTGTTACACACACACACACACACACACACACACACACACACACACACACACACACACACACACACACACACAGAAGCAGGCAGTCTGAACTGAGAGCCCTGCTGCCAGTCCAATCAAGATGCAGTGTGCTTTTATTGATCCTCTTCTCTAAGTACACAATTCACCAGGAAGAGAGGGGGAATTAGGAGGGGGAGGGGGCAGCAGGGAGCGCCGAGGAGCACGGGTCACGGCCGAAGGATCCAAGATGGCGGGAGCGTCTCAGGGCACACAACTCAACAAAGGGCAGAGGGAGTGAATGGAGAGAGAGAGAGAGAGAGAAATGGTTGACCTGTCTTTAATACAGGTGCACACAAACAGATGTGGGTCTGCTCTTTCAAAGGGGGAAATTATTCTGAAATGTAAGATTAATAACTCGATCAGATCCATCCATACACCTAAAGAAGCTCCAGTCACAGACGGGCCTCTGCAGCATTTTAATAAAGGACTGAACCAACCTTTCCTGCTGGCTCCTCAACAGCCATCCTCCATTCTGAAGCAAAAACACAACAACATGCTCCTCTGACCCACACTTCCATTTTAATCACACTTTAAACCAAACACCTTTGTGTACGATCACATTTGTGATATTAGAGCACAATTAGGAATTAAGCAGAGAACTCCGACTCTTTCTGAACTCGGCCCTCCTTTAAGGCACGTCCAAACTTCTGGAACATTAAGGCCTTCACCCACCGGCCAAAGCCCCGACATCTTGTTGAAATCATCAGGAGAAAGACACGTTTGTTTGGGTGGTGGTGTGAGACAGCGATAAATGCCACATCAGGATGAGAGACCTAAAAGTTGGCCACAGTGGCGTTGTAAACCCAGCCTGTCTCCAAAGGACCCGAGGCCTATTGATTTTCACCCCCCCTCAGGCACATAAGGGCCAACCTTCTCAGATAAACAAGGCCACTGTGGCCTTATGAAAGACCCTTCAGCTGTATGGGCCGGACAGTCCCACCTACCGATGCGCACGCACACACACGCACGCGCGCACACACACACACACACACACACACACACAGAGAGCTAAAACAAGCACCTTAGGTTCAGCGGATGAGGAAGAACATCAGCAATAAACTGAACAAAGTTGTTTTAGACAAAACGCTGATATCGACCGGGGGACTCACAGCAGCAGCTTTAAAAGTCCAAATGTGGTCGATTAGAGGAGGTTGGTCTGGGGAACACGGTTCTACTGCTCGTCCTCTATGCTGACCTCTGACTCGCTGTTTATAATCCTGAACACTCGCTGATGAGACCCTTCACTGGGCTGCAGCGGTTAGCAACCAGTTAGAGACAAAGTATAAAATTATGCTAATCATCAGTAACAGTTAAAGGTTAAAAATAAGACAAGGTCATGTAGGGTATCCGGTACAAACACTTTTACTCGTTTTTGTCTCAGTCTCAACACAATTTAATTAATTCTTTTGCCTTTGTGTTTTTTCTAGTTCCTAACAACGTAGCCTCAAACAGACGTATTCTTCTAAAAGCTTCCAGAAGCAAACAAGACAACTCTGACCATTTCAAGTGAAAATTTGTTGCACGAATTGCCAGAAACACGAGAGCAAGTCCATGTGACTCACACAAGCAAATAAAGAAGTCAAAAACTTTGAGATGTTTTAGAAACTCCCTCATGAAAGCTGTTTGCTATTCCTCACCAAATGGCTTCAAATTTGCCTGAAATGGAACAAAAACTTAGAAAAACAAGATGTTCTAGGGTTGGATTTGGAATAATTAAAAACACCATTAAAACTCCCTAAAACTCTTAGAGTTGTTTAAATCTGAATCTCGGGTGTACGAGGACTCGAGCAAAGCATAATGTTGCTGTTCAGAAGTTACACAGCATTTCTATTCTGAGCCTGGAAGACGAGCCGCGATGTGTAAAGCTGCCGCCCACTCTTACATGTGTGAGTAATCTTCTAAATAACTCTGTAAATCCCTTTTTTGAGGAATCCAAACATACTTTTCTACAGGGTATATACAGCAATCCTTAAGTAAAATTTACTACTTTTAATACTTTTTTTTACTACCTTCAGAATTTTTTTAAAACCGTCACAACACTAAATTGCAAGTGTTAATCAGCGACCTATTTACACATATTTTAACATATATAACATACAAAAAGCATAGACTTAGAGACTCACTGATGTTGACAACGTATTGCACATATTTATTTTACTTAGAAAATATGCCAGGCACTTCTTTTCAGCGGTTCAGACAGTTGACCACGAGGCCTGAAATGATGCAGAACGACCACTGAATAGGACGTTATCATTATGTGACCGGATATGCTAAAGTAGGGCTGCTCAATTATGGCAAAAACAATAATCACGATTATTGTGACTGAAATTGAGATCTCGATTATTTAAGACGATTTTTCAATTTATGTAGATTTTTTTAATTTATTTTTATTCAGTCATAAAACTGCTCAGGGCACAATCAGGGCAAAAATAAACAAGAAACAAGATGATCACTAAAATAACTCCTGATTCCCAGTATAAAAAGACCAATATACTTATAGCTCATAGTTTATGACCCAAGGGCTATATACCTTGGTTTAACTCATTTAAGTCTAACCCGTACAGACCCAAATACCAATATCTTGCAAATACTGACAGCAAGAATTATACAGTGGCATTTATAACAAATAAATGCAAATAAATTGATGTTCACAAAATGTTGCATAACATTTATTGAGTCATGTCAAGGTGCTGTAGGAGAGTGCACTAGCACCGTGTCCTCAGAGAGATAAGTTATTAGTTATCAGCGTGAGGAACTTATTTCTACCTTATTTATAAACTATTTATTTACAAGTCCATCAGTTAATGTAATAATTGTCCCAACCACAGCTGCACCCCCACCCCCCAACCCGGTCTCACAGCAATCGGGGCAAGCTGCACGTGTGTTTAGCGCGCCGCACGCGCAGTTTAGTGGCTCAGGAGCCCGCAGGTACGGTGTGTGTCACTCACTCTGGTTACTCCAACAGGGAGCCGGCTCCGAGAGCTGTTTCTTTAGCGACTGACACATCACTACATCATTCCCTTTCCTAATGTCCTGAAGAACGGTCCGGAGCGCAGGCGGAGTGTTTAGCTAACCTGCAGCAGGAAATGTCGACGATAGTTATCCAGAAAGTAGCTAAGGGTTACCAGAGATGTTTCTGAGGTGTTCGCTAGGTACTTTTAAGATTTAAAAAGTCAAGAAGGGGGTCTGAAAAGCTGTTAGAAATAGCGTCAAAGTCGCTAAGTTGGCAACGGAGCGCTTCATTTGTAACTCAGGGCAGCTCAAGCGGGAGGAGCAAATAATCGGCTTGTTTTGTTTTTATAATCGTTCAAAACATTTCATTCGGAATATATTTCTATGTCGATGTTCAGAATACGACACCTGATAGTCTGAAAAAAATAATACCTAACTTGGAAAAAATAATACCTCTGAGACCAAATTTAACACTTTTAATGGCCTTAAATTTGACTATTTTTATTTATCACTTTTTAATACTTTTTAAAACCCCGCGGACACCCTGTTCTACTATCCGGCACATGAAGAATGTAAAAAAAAAACTGAATTAAAAGTGGGTTTTGCTGAAGTAAGAACTCAGAGTGGCTTCAGCTCACAGGAAGCCGTTTACCTGCATGTCCGGTGCTGATGTGGCTCTTCATGTCACTCTCCTCCATGCAGACGTAGTCACAGACGCTGCAGCAGAGCGAGAACATCCACTGCTCCTTGTCCACATGAAGCGACATGTGGCTAACAAACTGGGCGTTCAGCTCGGTCTGGAAACCGCACACATGGCAGCTGGACAGCAAACAGACCGAGAGGGGAAAGAAAAAGATGGTGAGAAAGAGGAAAGAGCCAGTCCGCTTTAGTGTTACATTGGGCCTGCATAAACTGATGAGTGCAAGCTGCGTCTACGGTCCTTTTACATACGAATACGATTGATTGGAAACCGCTGATTCTGTAATTCAGAACCAGTCAGGCTGACTGACTTTTCAGAAGAAAACTTTAAAGCATCACGTTGGAAAAACTAAATTCCTTTCTTTCAAAGGGTTTGACGTCAAGATTGGAACCGGTTGTGTCTGTAAGCTGTCGATATACCGCTACAGTCCGCCAGGATTAGTTTAGCTTTACAGAGCAGCGGGAAGGAAACCGCACGGCTTTTTGACGACTTAAAACAAAAAAACCTAAACTGTGTAATCATTGTGAGGTGATATGGGCGACATGGAAAAAACAATCATATCACAACAGATTTTTTTGAAAATATCACGATCTTACCACGATTTAGACAATTCAGGCGTTTTGGAAGTTATTTACAAATAAATTACATCAATTTAAAAGCATACCTCTTCATCATCCATCCATCTCAGCCGAGAGCTAGAGACACAAGTCTCAAATGTCCCACAGGTACTTTTATGTAATTATATTTATAATTAATGTAAACTAATTTGATAAAAGGTGGTTTGGTGCTGCGTCTGCAGTGGCGCGGCCGCTGTGCCGGTCTGTCGTGGTGAACTACAACTTTTACCAACTCTCTTTTGTTAAACCAAACTTCTCCGTTGCTTTGAGTTCCGAGGACATTTATTAAGATGGTATTATCTGATTAATCCTCTCAACCAACCTTTGAGAAAAAACAGAACCAACAACAAACAACTAGCTAAACAACACAATGACTATAAAAATAAATAGAAAAAGCACAGCTGCAATAAAAATGGCATTATCCTAAAGAAGCGTCATCAGTGTT
Organism: Nothobranchius furzeri; assembly: GCF_043380555.1. Lineage (NCBI taxonomy): Eukaryota > Metazoa > Chordata > Actinopteri > Cyprinodontiformes > Nothobranchiidae > Nothobranchius > Nothobranchius furzeri. The sequence continues at coordinate 10,679,856 of NC_091744.1, read as the reverse complement.
CGTCCATCTAATGGTAGTAATTATTCTGCGCCGTCATAAAGAGATGTAGTGTTTGTGTTTAGCTTGCAGTTGCCACCTGTAGTAGTACGGACAGTTCTTGCGCTCCGTGGAGTCGGCTGTGACGGCGCTGACGATCTGCTCAGCGTCTGTATTCACCAGCTTGACAGAGTGGATGGTCAGGTGTTGATTGAGGTTAGCCCTGCACTTGGCTGCATAAGGACACAGGTGACACTTGTACTTCCTCTCTTCTGCAACAAAACACACAGATGATGGCTCGTAAAGCAGAAGTCCCTTAGCTTCATGAGCAAATCTGAACCTAAAGACTAGAAGAGCGAGTCACTCCTAAATTAACTGTTTTTCTAGATAAACTGTATGAGTGTGTATTGGTGCTGTAGACACGTCAGGGCATTTAGGCAGTTTAGTGCATCTTATGTAAAATATAAATACTCTGCCTAAAACAGTCAGTGTAGCGCCCTCTTCAGGTTAAAAGTCTGCTCTACATTTGAACTTGAATCAGCCATTGCTATTGGCTAAGGTATCATCTACGTTAGCCAGCTATCCTGACACGGCTGCTCTGCACTAGAGCCGAGTCTCAGCCACGCCTCCGTCTGCTTCGACCACTCACGGGCCGATACGAAACGATACGACTCAGAGCCTGTCTCCCCCTCCTTTGATTCCACCTCCCTTTACTTTTCTTCTGGTGAAGAAATACTCCATACTAGGAAACCTGTTATTGTCTCTATTTCCGAGCGATGTGTGTATGTGTGTGTGTTTGTTGGCCAAACTGTAAATAACATCCTCAGAAAAAATAACAACGTCCATCTGACACTAAACGTAGAAATCAGTAAGGACATGGATACATAAAACATCCTCACATTTCTGACCGATGAAGAACTTCCACAAAACAAGATCTCTCTCTCTCTCTCACACACACACACACCCCAAGGACATGAAGCCAGGCAACCTTTATGTCGCCGGGGAAACCAAAAAGACCATCACACTGACATATGCCCCTGCTTCTGCTCTCTGTGGTGTGGCCAAGCTGTTCTCAGCCAACACTCTCAGATGGTGTGTGTGTGCACGTGTGCGTGTGTGCGAGCTTGTTCAATTGTGTGGGGGCATTTTGTACAAGTCTCTGTTTGTGAGCTGAGTGAGTGACTTATTCTGTTCCTCATGTCCAGAGTTAATTTGCCTTAAATAAAACAGCAAGGGGCAGGATTATCATTAGATGCTTTTAACTAACGAGGACCGAGAGCAGGACAGCAGAGGACAGGGATGGGGCCGAAAGGATCAATGGGAAGTGAGGAGGGGCTGAGCTCGGAAACCCGGCGTAATCAGGTCATCGGGGAGGGAGGAAGCCTTGTGTGTCCGTGTGCGTAAAAGAGAAAATGAAAGAGTGAATCAGCCTCAGCAGCATCGGAATTACGTGTGTGTGTGTGTGTGTGTGTGTGTGTGTACACTGTGCGGCATCCTTCATGCTGGCTAATTAGACGGCGGTTTTCCCAGTGAGACTAATCATGCTAGTAATCTCTTTAAAAGACGGGTAATCTAGTCTGGTCAAACTTGTTTATTTACAGCAGGAAGTACAAACACAACTAACAAACAAGTATACATGAACAAAAAATCTGTTACTAACCTGTGTGTAGAGACAGGTGTCTAGAAAGGGTCTGCTGTCTACCGAACACCTTGCCACAGATGGGACAGGGGAAGAGCTGCTCGTGTAGTCTCCATTGGGCGATTCCATTTCCCGGTTCGCCGTCGTCTTTCTCTGAGTCTGAAACACACATACGCACGCACGCATGCACGCGCACACACACACACACACACACACACACACACACACACACACACACACACACACACAGATCGACAATAGTATAATTTCCTGCTGACACAATCAGCCACTACAAGATCAGAGCCAAACACTGCAGAGGTGTAGAGGTACACTACTGTGAGCCTAACTTAATTCAACATGGAATAACAATAAAAACATAACATTAAATTGATTAAACACTGCTGTGATGATGTGTTCACTAAAGTAATATGTAGCTTTAATTTGATCTGTGTTTCCCCAGCACTTTGCTTTTTATTAGAAGACTGAGAGAACAAGCAGTTGTATGTCTAAACCGCTCCTCAGACCCATCACTCATAAACAGCAGGAATGTAACAAAGGTGTCCAAGACAGAAAGCAGACTCCTCTAAATGTAAAAGACTCTGAGCACAAGTGAAGATACTTAATCCACATCAAATGGGGTTTTAAATAAAACTAGTATTCAAGTATAACCTCGCATTCCCTTGAAACGGAAACAAACTTGTATTTGTCTGATATCCAAAATCCTAAAGATATCTCTAATGGTTTAAAAAAGGGGGCTAAATTAATCTCTTTAATTTTGGGCCGACTATAGAGCTGTGGGCTGACCAGCCTGCAGGCTGGACACCATTTAAACGTGGTCCTTCATGCCTCATTCACACAAATCGGATATCGGAATGGACGCACTCCGATCCATAAAGACCAAAAAGCATGTGGTCCATTCTCACCAGCTGTGGCGCGGTGCAGATCTGGATGGGGCACTCCGGAAAGTTTCTGCATGGAGTCTATTTTGTCAAGATGCTGCATGCAGATTATGATGAAGTTAAAAAAATTACATGAGCCAGACAGGAAATTAAAGGGGGGCATCCGGTTTATTTCAAAATAAAGCCAGTGTTGTGTTTTATTATTATTAATAGCTGGGATATCCATTCACGTGTTTGATTGTTCACATTATTTTTGCAAGTAAATCTTTAAAAGCATTATGTCACATTTCTAATCATTTGGCGAGAGCAAATTTCTGAACCAAACCACAGTCGGTGTGAACGGCGGTACATCCGTAAGCCGTACCGCATCTGTTACGTTCTCTGTGTAAATGAGGCGTTACTCTGCAGCTACCACAGCTCCCTTCATCTGAACAAGAACGAGACCGAATGTGTGCAAACGCCTGAAAAACCCCTAAGAAAAGAATTTGCTGCTTTAAGTTTAACCCCAGCATATCAACAGATTCAAAAGGGAGAAAACATACTGTTCTTTCCACTATTGTGCGGCATAACTTCTAAAGATGAAACAGACCGTCCATGTTGTTCAGCGGCACAGGCTGGCCTTGAACCAAAGTGTGAGCATAGAAAGGACAAGAAGGTGCTCTTGGAGTTCCTTCAGAACACAGACAAGACATTTCAATAGACGAGGTATTTGTGGCAGTCTGAACACCTCCTTTAGGAAAAGCAAATACTTATTCCGGCGTTTGGGGGCAGGTTTTGTGGCAAGTGGTAAAGACCAGATGGTGTTGTGAGAAGACATTCAGCTGCTGTCGCACTGACTCACACAACCTTGAACATTTTTTTCTCTGTCTCACATATTTAATTTCCTCTTCCCTCTAAAAGTGCAAACTGCTAAATTTATGTTGTGTGCTTTTGTTAAATCATTTTGACTTGTGTAGCGTAGATCATCTACATAACTAGGATTTAACACTGTTTGCTATTCAGCTCTGCTAAATCCCGAGAAAGATCAAACAAATTAGCAAATGAAACTTATGTCATGTATAGATATCCATGGATATCTACTGTATATAATCGATAGAAGTTCATACACCAACTGGCTTGGTCTATATTTAATCCAAAGATTAATATTTAATTTAAGAGATTTAATTAATAGCAAAAGTTTATTTATTAAATCAGAAGACTTAAAGAAATCTTTGCTCGTTCAATGAACAAATATACACCACTCTGTGTTTCATTTCAAAGAAGAGTCGGGTTTAAAAAGTTAAGAATTTATTACTAACAATTTAAACATGACAATTTAAAAGACAATTCATGAATGACAATTTATAAAAGCTTTGATATTAAAACTTGGTATTAAAGCAACCTGTGTCTGGGTGAAAACTAAAATGAAATGTGTGTGTTGGATGTGTGAATGTAGTCTCAGAAGGTTTCTATCAGAGAGAGAAAACGCGTTCTGGGTGAAAGAGTTGTTTTGCAGCTAAGCTAAGTTATTTCTTAATAAGAAACAGGCATACGGATGCAATCTGTCGGAAGTGTCTACCTCACCCAGTTAGGAGACCCCCTTCTTGGATCCGAGATGTCAGGAGGAGATGATGACCTCCAAGCACGAGGTGGGTAGAAGAACCGTAGTGCGACCAAATCGGTCCTGAGATGTCTCCGGGTCCCAACGACTGATGAAACTGGTTGCGTCTCAAAAAATCAATAACTCTGAAGGAGTTTTGCATAGCTTGTTGCAGATGGCGTCTTGTTGGAGCAATTCTATCAGCGTGACAGAACAGCTTAGTGGAGGCTTCGAGAGGCCGACCCGATCCTCTGGGTGCCACCACGGAGAGATTTTGGTGAGCTCAAGAACTGAACTTGAAGTGAGGAGTTTTGGTTTTATTATAACTCAGAACACGCCCTCTCAGAGACAGAAAGCTTGTTGTCATGGAACACAGACATGTGAGTGCAGTTACCTTTAAGCGGATTTCAGTGTCCTGCATGGTGTGTATAAGTGCACATGACCTTCTGTCACTGATCAGCATTACTGATTATCATAAATAATATTTATTATTAACCAAAGAATAATAATTCATTTCAGTAATTAAATACATTTCTAATGAACCATGATGATTATTTATGAACCTTGCAATAGGACACTTAAAAGAGTTTATTAAAAATGATTCTTTTAAATCTTGAAGTGTCCTTTATCTTGCAGATGGAACAGCAGTCAGATTAAAGATGGTTTACAGCAGACTTCGTGTCTCCTGTGATGAATAATCTGTAAATACAAGTACAGCCAGGACAGCTTGACCCAGCTGAGGAAGTGTCACCTTTTGGTCACAGATGAGGCCATTGATGTCGCTACACTTGTGTTGCAGACTTCTTTGAACATTATTTGGGACTGGCAAAGCGAGCGACAGCACATTCAGGTTAAAGGACCAAAACACAATTACTGACATATTGGGATTGTTCTTTTTTTTTTGTAATGAATGAAAAATTCAGTTGATTTTCATATGAGAAGTGACTGATTTAGTCACTGAAAAGCAAGACAAAATGAGGGCAGGGTGCAGTCAGACGACCGTTAAAGTGCTACAGAAATTAAACAGAATTTTTATTTGATCAAATTCTGATTTTGTTTTACTAATCATCTATATTACTTGTCTCAGTTTAGGGAAAAAACAGGCGCTGACCTAAACTGTTTTGCCATAATTGACCCTTACCCGGATGTAGGCGATAAATCGATTTAATGAATTAATTAGAAATTTTTGTTGCAGGCGATTTAAAAGAAGTAAATCAAATTTTTATGTAATGGCTCCTTTTTGGCCCCCCAGAGCTTCTGTAGCATTAGTTTCACATAACCGAGACAACAATGTCACAGCACGCACATGAAACAGCAACAGCAAGCAACTCCACGGCCACCAGTGAGGGAGGAAGTTCATTCCTAAGAAAGGAATTAAATCTTCCATTGTTTGGAACTGGTTTGGGTTTGCTGCGACGGACGTGGAGCGTGGAACTTTTATTCCAAGAGGGTGTTCATTTATTCATTATTCTTCTCAGTATTACATTTGTCTTGCTTGTGATTAAATAATCTTAATAACTGAGGGGGAGAGAGAATCGGAAAAAAATCGTAAATCAAACAAAAAAAAAAAATTAATCTGAGATTTTATTTTTAGGCCGTATCGCCCAGCCCTATCCGGATGTGTAAGCGGAACAGACACATTTTCTTCATGACCTCAAGAGCTTTGCTTCCCACCAACATCTTTTCATATGTGAATCTTAAGCAAAATTGTTCCATGCAGCTGGTCCCGCAAGATCACCAAATCACTGGAGAATTGCAAAACCACGTATGACTTGCAAACAACGACAAAGGCGACGGCATATTTCCAAAAGGTCTTTGGTTTATCTTCTCTTCTGTTAACCTCAGCTGCAGAGGCATCACAGGTGATGACGCACTTTTAGTTAAGCAACTGGAAATCTGCATGTGTCTTATTTTGAAAGTCTCCAGATGTTTTACACTGCTGAGAGACATTCAGAGGAGCAGTTTGATTGGTGGGTTATGATCCAATCATTTAGAAGGGGGACCAGCACTGGATTGGATGAGGTTTTTCTAGGATTGTGCGTTTCAGAGGCGATTTTTATTTATTTTTTTTGACAAAACATTTCATTTATTGTTTTGCCATCGCTATGTGAACTGCATTTCAAGCAAAATGTCAAAAAATGTTCCAGGTGTTGTTTCAAGTAGTTGTTCAAGAATAAACCCTGCGTATCCTTTATGTGTAAAACATATTCCTGATGTTCTCACGTGAAACATTTCTGCGCTTTTAACCCATCGTGTTGCTGCCATGTTGTCACCCATATGTGCTTCCTGCTGCAGGTCTGTGGCTCATCTCAGTAATAACAAAACTCCAAGCAACTAAAACAACATCTGCCTGCAAACTACGTACAGCAAGTAATAAAAATTAAACGTGTTTTAGCAGTCCTGACTCAGACATGAAACTAGAGGACGGCCTGGTCACTCGAAGGGACGGGAAGTCAAACAAGCGAGGACAGTAAGCCATGACCCAGCAAACACACTCATGATTAAGCCAATTAGAGTGTATGGCTTTGAAGTGGTTAACGCTTTAATTAGCGCTGTTAGAGCGGAGAAGGGAAACGCAAACAAGAAATGAAGAAGAGAGTTGAATCCCAGACTGGATGCAGGAGACTCCTGGAGCCACACTGCTATCACATAAACGCTTACTCAATTATTTCTTTCTTGCTTGCTTTAAGGCGACTGTCAGCTACGTCTGTGTCTGTGTAAACACAGGAACAGAGACCGACAACAGCTATGATCCAGCAGTTATTTTTTATGTAACTTACTGAGAGTTCAACAGCAGTCAGAGCAACTTAAAACTGCTGATTAGACCAAGATAACTACCTGTGTTTGGATTAGTAGAGGGAAATAAAAACAGCAAATGACCAAAACAAGAGCAAAGAAGACGGAAAGCGGTTGAGGCTGGATGTGAACCTCAAACACACGGGGAAAGACCTGAGCGAATTAACTTTCAGGACACTGTTGACACCCAGAAGCCAATCAGATTTTCATTAACTGGCAGAGGGACAGGCAAAGCTGGCACAAGCTAATTAACCTCTGGATCTCTCACTGTCAAAGAATCACGGAGAGAAGTTCTAGGATGCCAGGGACGAGTGGTGGTGGGGGGTGTTAGGAGACGCCCGGGGCAGTGCTTTAGTAAATATGAAACCTGTAGAAGGGCCTGTGTGTTAACGCACCTGTGCAGTATGACCATAGCTGAGCTACAAAGAGTTTAGCATCTGTATCCATGAGAACATGTTAGCATTTCACTTCATTTTCTCTCAATAAAAATTATATTTTCATTTCCTTAGACACATGATCCTTATTGACAAACAAATCTATTTTGATTCATCTCTATGCCAATTCTTCTGACATCTAATTTACTAAAGAAAAAGATGGAGACCAAAATCAACCTAAAGATTCACGCAGAACTTTCTTCTGATCAGAACCTATGGATCTATAAAGTGTATTACAATAACGATAAAACATCACATTACTAATCATTTACTAAACATTTGTAGCACTGGAATGAAAAAACATCTGAAAATGATTCAATATTTTGATAAATCTTCTATTAAATAATTAAAACAAAGAACATGAATTCTCCAGCAGTTATTACTGAATCATCACTGTTCCCTCATTTCCCAGGCTTTGCTTCTGTACATATATGAAGTGTGTGTGTGTGTGTGTGTGTGTGTGTGTGTGTGTGTGTGTGTGTGTGTGTGTGTGTGTGTGTGTGTGTGTGCGTGCGTGCGTGCGTGTGTGCGTCTCACCGTGGAAAGCTGCCCTGGTAGAGGAGCTGGCCTCCGCGGGGGAAGAGCTCTTGGAGCGCGAGTTAAAGGGTGATTGTCTGAAGCATTCGTCCAGGAAAGAGCTGAAACAGAGAGACATGCTGGTGATGTTACAAACACTCACACGGCCACTAAAACTCCCACTTATGTAGGTTTTTAGTCCAACTACTAAGTCTATTTTTGTCTTTTTAATACATTTTAGAAAATGAAGAGTAACAGCGCCTTACCTGTTTATTCCAACCATGTTGCTGTCTTTGTGGTTGTTGGCTTTGCTGACTTTTTCTGAAAATAAATAAAAATAACCACAACAGGGTTAACCTTTCAAAACTGAAACATGCAAGTGTTTATTTTTTTAAATATAAACCCTGATGAGAAACAAAAATCATGCTGCTGGAGACAGCGGGTTGATGAAAGGACCTTTGGATTCACTTCAGATTTCTACTTTTCTGTAGTTGTTCACTTTCAGGTCTGTGGCTGCTGACACGTCTTCAGACCAGCAGACAGCTTCAGATCATTGTTGGTCAGTAGGGTTCCTAAAACTACAGTCATCGTTAAATGTCTGATGGTGATACAGTCTCACTGTTTTACTCAAAGTACAAATTCATCACTTAGATGAGGGAGGTTATTAGGTTTTTAAACACCGCTACGTTTGGACATGACCTTAGATACACCTGTGGGGCACTCATTAGCACCAGGTCTATTTTTATTTTAAAGACATATTACCAGACAAATGAGTGAAATTTGAAAGTTGCACAATGTATTTGTGTGCAAATAAAATGTTAATTTAGTCACTTCATCCACTACAATCACCAATACCGGCACTCCCCAGGGGTGTGTTCTCAGCCCCTTCTGTACAAACTCTACATTAATAACTGCACCAGCCCCTCACCTGTCACAACATAAATTCAAATACTCAGACAACACAGCCATCATAGCTCTTCTTAAGGAAATTAACTCCATAGAAAAGAAAAAAATCTTTTATATAGCACCTCTCAAGATAAAAATCACAAGGCGCTTCACAAAAACAAAACATGTAAAATATGAAAAAGATTTTTAAAAATGATGATCTGCTTCCTCTTCAGCACATTCTGAGCTCCTTTAAAGGAATCTCCTACCATCTTTATGCAGATGACATCCAACTGTGCATCTCCTTTAAGCCCCATGAGATGTCTAAGCTGCAGCTGTTTCACACCTGCTTAGACTCTATCAACACCTGGATGGCTGTGTATGGCTGCTAGTGGAACTGGTTCTCTTGTATTTATTGATGATGTGACTGCTGACAAAAGCAGCACAATGAATTCTGAAGTGTTTCGGGCAATTATCCGCTCATATTCAGCCAAATGCCTCAGAACTCATTGGACGGCGCTTCACAGTGCAGATGGACAAGGACCCAAAGCATACTGCAAAAGCAACCAAAGAGTTTTTGAAGGGAAAGAAGTGGACTGTTTTGCAATGGCCAAGTCAATCACCTGACCTGAATCCGATTGAGCATGCATTTCACTTGCTGAAGACAAAACTGAAGGGAAAATGCCCCAGGAACAAGAAGGAACTGAAGACTGTTGCTGTAGAGGCCTGGCAGAGCATCACCAGGGATGAAACCCAACGTCGGGTGATGTCTACGTGTTCCAGACTTCAGGCTGTAATTGACTGCAAAGGATTTGCAACCAAGTATTGAAATGTACACGTTTGATTTATGGTTCTTATTCTGTCCCATTACTTTTGGTCTCTTAACAAGTGGGAGGCACATATGCAAACTGTTGTAGTTCCTACACCGTTCACCTGATTAATCAATTTCCCTCTGGGATTAATAAAGTATTTTTGAATTGAATTGATCTGGATGTAAATACCTCAAATAAAAGATGACAGTCTGCAGTTAAAGCACATCTTGTTCGTTTCATTTGATATCTATTGTGGTGGTGTATAGAGCCAAAAATGTTAGCATTGTGTCGATGTCCCAATATTTATGGACCTGACTGTAGTGAATGTGTCAATAACTTACATGTTATTATAAACATCCACAAACGTTCTCAGTAGAAACGCTATATCCTTCACAAGCTCTGTTCGCTCTCTGTCACCCCAAAATGTCTTTATTGTAATTCACCAGCATTACCCAACCCAACCTTCTCTACTGCTTCCCCGTTACTTCAATATGCTGTCAATCACCAAAAGGAACAAACTAACCAAGGTTAACAACACTGCATTCAAAATCATCGGCATACCCATCTCAGATCTCTCCCACTCAAACAATAAAGCCATCACACGTATGGCCCTGACCATCAGCAGTGACCCAGACCACCCCCTCCATAGCCATTTCTGCCAGCTGCTCTCAGGCCGCAGATACAGGACTCTTAGGTGGAAGCGGGAATGCTTCAGTAAAGCTTCATCTCTTCTGCCATTGCTGCTCGACAGTTTAAAACGCCAATTCTCCCCATACCATTCATCCATCCATCCATCCATTCATCCATCCATCCATCACAAGACTGTATTACATTGTACCATCACCATATGCATAAAAGTTTTAAACAAACAAAAATTCTAGCAAATGTTCATTTATGTATTTTACAGCAATAAAGTTCTTCTTTGTCTGTCACCGACCAGTCAGAAGGTCAACTGTTTAATATCCAGCCTCCCTACATGTCCTTGGGTAATAAACCCAACCCCATATTGTCCCTGATGGACTCATTAGTATGTATGTAGTAGAAGAGTGGCTGAAACACAAAGAGCCTAGCTCAGGTAAGACGCTGCTGTATTCAGAGACTTTCTACCATTTACCCAAATCAGCTGATGGAAACTGGCTCTACATTTTCTCAAACCTGTAAAAACTCTGAAATTTTATTTTTGCTGACACCGCCAAGAGCCTTTAATATTAGTGGCTGTGAGATGACGCCACCCAGAGATTGAATAATCCATCAACTACTGAGATGAATCAAGACATTTAATGTAACAAGCTTAATATTAATTTTCACAAAAAGTCATTTCTCCCAACGAGCTTCACTCCCACAGTGAAGGAAGACGAGATCAACCTGCTAGCATGAAACAGTGAAACATCCTTTTTTTTCCCAGATACAGATGTTTTTGTTACATTATGGGTGAATAATTAGAAGACATGTGAAGACGTTGTGTGGAGCAGAAATGGTGAAGCCAGCCTCTACCTGTGCACAGATCAGGGCTCCTCAGTGTTCAGTAATAAAGGGCTCTACACAAAATGAATGAGAACAGAGCCATATGTGTGAGTTTCAAGGCGATGTACTGGAGTGAATTTCAAAGCTGCAATCATCTCAGTGTTCAGAGCGACCTTGCTGCTGATGTGTCTCTGAGGTCCTACTGCTCTGGGTAATTCATATTGATTGCTCATTGTGTGACAGCAGCCCACTCTGTTCCAGTCCCCCTCACATTCACACCAAGTTCTGAGGGGGCGGTCATCACTGCTGCCAGGCCAGCCATGCCCTGGCCTCTCTGGGTGGGCATACAGGGTGGCGCTGCCACCCCCCACACCCCTTCTACCCACCTTACCCACTGCCTCACCCCCTACACTCTCCTCATCGAAATCCACTACCACCCCCGTACCCAAAACACTCCGCTCAGTCACAGTGTTCGCCAAGGACAGAGGTCTCTCTCCATGTTGCCATGGAGATGCCGCACAGGAGAAATGTAAAGGGAAGAAGGGAGGGAAGGAGAAGGGGGGGGGGGGGGGGGGCATGTGCAGCCAAGTGTGCTTGAGCAGGCATGTCTGAAAACAAGTGAAGGGAGAGAAGAGAGAATGAGAGAAAGGAGGAGAGGGTGGAGGGAGGAGGGGGCATTTGTGCAGACACCACTCCCCATGGGGCCTTGTGCGAGTGTGTAAAGGTGTGTGTGAACGACGGTGTGGGAAAGAAAAATTGTCAATGTGTGAATTTGTGGCCGTGTGTGAGGGCAAGAAGTAAGAAAAGAGAGGGATTCAATACAAGCGTGCTCATCTGCACGGCATTTAAGCAAAGCAAATCAGACATTGGACAAAATACCCCCCCCCCCCCCCCCCCCCCCACACACACACACACACACACACACACACACCTGCCTTTTCTCAGGGGATGATGGAGACATGTCAAAGCACTGTCCTAATCTTAAAAAAAACAAGTAATGGTATCACCAACAGAGGAAAAAAACTGGATACTAGAACAGCAAGTATCCTTGACTTTAGTAAAAAGCAGTGAACAGAAAGAATCTACAGTGTGTGTGTGTGTGTGTGTGTGTGTGTGTGTGTGTGTGTGTGTGTGTGTGTGTGTGTGTGTGTGTGTGTGTGTGTGTGTGTGTGTGTGCACACGCACCTGACAATTTGAATAATAGTTCAGAAGCCATTTTGACCGATATGTCTTGGGAGAAGAGATCTTTCTGGGGGCAGGCCAACGTCTCGGAGAGGTTACTCACTGGCTCGCTCTTCTCACTCGCCCCTAAAGTGCTGAAGTTCAGCAGGTGGGAAGCAGGTGGGGTGAGTTCTGCTGGGGGCGGGTCCACTTCCATTGGTTCTGCCTTTACTTTCACCTTTTGGAAATGGGCATCTTTGTTGTTCTCTGGAGAGCACGTAAGAACACACAGTGGCTTGTTAGCATAATCATGACGCCACATAACCAAACCTCTACTGGACATTAACATCTGAACACCTGTGAAGTTTCTGTAAGCTTGATAAAATGGTAACACTTCCTCCTTACCCCGAAGAAACCTTCAAATATAAAATAAGTTACATTTTCTGCTTTTGTTCCAGAAAACATTTTAAAATTTTTTGAGGATGAACAAAAAAACTTTTAAAACCTGAAGCTAAGTAATGACCTCACACTAAATGTCTAAATGCACTGATGCATATTTACCAGGTGCTGAGAGAGGTTCATGACACTTTTTACATGAAACAAGTAAAATAAATTAAATTAAATTAAAAAAGGTCCAGGCTCATGTCTACTTCACCAAAAAAAGATTTTCCAACTTAGTTTTAAATTTTACAATTTCTCTGTATTTATTTGTCTTCATTATTGATGGTCCTTATAATGTGCGTGGACTATTATTTATTATCACCCTTTGCCAAAAGGGAAATGGTGAGATAGATTATGAACAACTGGAGGCACATCTAGAACGGGTTCACTCGTCAAAGATGGCCGCTTCAGCTTCAACTAACAAAACCATCCAGACCTCAGCCTACGTTAACGATAATAAGCTGCAGCACGCCGCTAACCAGTCATGCAGGCGAGAGAACGTGTGAGAACAGACTCGAGTTTTCTCCAAATCATTTCTCAACATTGAATGATTTAGTATGGGTGTGATGAATGCTAAGTGGATGATCTGACACTTTTAAACTGATTACACAGTAATGAGTCATGTCACTTGAATTTTCACTACTACTACTCTTATATTATCGTGTAATAACATTTGGATTACTAACCCTTCAGGGCCCTTTTTAAATACAAAACAGGAATAACTACATCAACATTTAGAACAAATAAAATGAAATAAAGAAGTAAAATAATTTTTGGTATGGATAAGATGTCACCTGGGGTTGTCAAACCTGAATATATGACTTAAGAAGCAATTTTGCAGAAGCTTGAAATGGGCCGTAGCGCCAGTGGGTTCTTAAGGGTTAAACAGTACAAACGTTACACCTACACATGTCAGTTTAATAAGTTGTGTGGTAAAAAAACATTTATATAATTCTTATTCGTGGTTCAATTTTGACCACACCAACACTCATAAATGTAGTTCTCATCTTTTTCTTTTGGTCGTCACTGTTTGTTTATCGAGGAAATTTCCCTCTGGGATCATTAAAGTATCTTTGATTGATTGGTTTGAAAAGTTGTTATGTTAGACAATCTGTGAAAACCTTTGGATGATGCACCAAATAATGGCGAAGAAATGAACATATTAATATAAAATTATTTTTTTTATTGAGGATAGGATGTATAAATAACTGAACCCATACAATTCAACAGAAAGGTAGCATGATATTGGTTATAGGATGATTCATGTAAAGCAGCATGAAGAAGCAGCAAAACATATGCACTCATAAATGTTGCATTTGTATGCAATAACTGCAATATCAGGCTGCACAGTTCAACTCTTATTTATCATTTCAATTTTGTTTCTACAAACTAACCCATAAGCAATCCATCCATCTAATGAGAGAGCGTTAATCTTTACCAGTGATAAAAAAGGCCAAACACTGCTGTTCTTCCCTCAGGTTCGTGATGAATAAACTCTACTCTGTGATTAAACCATCGGACAAAAACTAAACATAAAAAGGGGCTAAAGAAAAAAGAAGAATATTTACACACCCAGGGATGCTGCACGGATGAAATTAAATTTTAAGCACGAAAACCCAAATACACCTAAAAGATGAGCGCCGTCTCTAAAGCCGGACTGAGCCGGTTAGCATCTCATCGTGCGGTTATTAGGGCAAGAGTGCACTGGGGGGTCAGGCTGCTGCTCGAAGGAGGGATCCAGCAGCTCTTGTGGGTTCACCCAAGCAAACAAAAAGGCAGTAAAACCTTCTGAATGTTAACAAAGGGGCACAAAATCTATGTTTATTCATCTGAAAATTGTTTTACTTTTTTCCTCCTGGCACACAAAGCAATGGAGTAAAAGGTGAGAACGGCCGTTGCCTCGCTTCGCTCACAGGTTCTAACAGTTAGCGGGCTAAAAATAGCCGAGAGGGAAGCGACCACTTTTAGGAATGTCCCCGTCTCGTCTGTAGGCTTTGGTTTTATCTACGGATTTCACTAAAAACACAAAGTATTAAAAAAAATAGATGGGAATGATCTTAACAAAAAATACATGATTTAAATGTCTAAAGCTGGAATAAAGAAAACAACCTAAATCAGGGCGATGACAGGGGGTGGCGTCTTATTGTGATGACAAACAGGAGCAAAACAAAGCAGTTGGGCTGATCCACCGTGGCCGACACTGCCACTCAGCACGACTATGGGATATATGAAGTTGGCAGGCCATCAGGCGCAGTGGGAGGGGCAGGGACAGGTTAGGAGAGCAGGAGGAGGAGGGGGGAGAGAGGAGGGGAAAACTCAGTGTTACCCCCCCCCCCGATTTACTTTTTCCACTCATCTGTGAACAACTGCTACATCAATGTGTTTTTTGACAGGTTATGAGAATAAATTAAAGCTAAACCAAACCTCCCCATGCCTCCTCCCTTAGAGCCAGGTGTCTGGTTTATGGGGAGAAACAAGCATGGAGGGGGGCACTGACAACCATCAGCACCACTAATCCTTTAATCAGGTGGCTTGAGTTGGCTGAGTAACCTAGGAGAGGCTGATAGAGAAGAAGAGAGGAGAGGTGAGGCGGGAGGGGGGGATGCACTGTAAGGGTCAACCAAGGGACACGCGCGCTTCCATCACTGGATCACAGCTCTAACTGCAGAGGCGGCAACGACGGCAGAGCTGCGAAATCACTAAAAACGGGTTAAACACGCCAACTATCTCATAACATCACGTTACGCAAGAAAAAAAATACTTTTTTGATCATAAAAGCTCCACAGCAGGCCAGAGGAAAATACCTGTCCCTAAATAAAACATTAAAATACGGCCCTCGCTCCCACACTGATAGTAGCTGTGGCTTTTTGCTCAGGGTCGTGACCTAATGTTCTGCTGCCATAAAAAGCAGCCTTCAGTCTGCCTGTGTGCCCCATGTGTCCATGTGCAGTGTGTGTCATCCCCTCGGTGCACGAGCCTCCTCTGTGATATACCAACTGCCATTAGGCCACAGAATCAGCTTTGGAAAAATCCACCAGTGTAGGTGTTTGTACGCATGGAAAAGTGCCTTCCTAGATAAGCACGAAAACTTTTCCTTTTCGCTCAAAATTCTCCAACAAATATCGACATGGTAACGGCGTGATCAAAGGAGTCAACAATGTACGTTTTTTAAATAAGAATAAATTTGCACAGAACAGAATAATCTTTAACCGACGGGGTTTCTGTTGTCTAAAGAGGAGATGTTGGACTGCAGAGCGCTGACACCAGAACAACAGTTTAAAGTGAAGTTTCCCATTTCTGCAGAACTTCTTTTGTTTTTAAAGTCCTTGTTTTCACAAACCCATTTAACTGTGAACTCTTATGTTAATACCAGAGCAGGTTTAACATTCAAATCCACTTAGACTCATCGTTTTTCTTCCGGATGTCGTTTAAAGAAAAAGCCGCGAGCTTAAAGTTTTAGTTAGATTTATTTCCAGTGAGTGAGTAAATAAATTCACATGGGTTCTATTTATGGAGCAGGTTGGGACCAATTTGGCTGAAACGTTTTCGAATGTGACCATTAGCCACAGAAAAGGTTACAAACGAAACCCCACATCAGCTCTGTTAGGACTGTAATGGCAACCACGCTGTCTTGTTAATAGAAACACTCACGCAGCACTGCTTATTATCCGAGCTGGATTTAAAGCAACTAGGATTCGTGTGATGTTCTGTTTTTAGTGATCAACTTTGACCCCAGGTGTCAACTTGAATCTGCACGGCTGCCTCGCTCAGAATATTTGTTTCTGCAAAAGGTTTGTAACTGTGCTCAGGTGAAAACAGACGTGTGCAATTAGTGATTTAATGCACGCTAGCGCCAAATCATTGCACCTCTTCTTTGATGCCCTGAAAGCAAACAAAGCGAGTTCTGAGGCTGACAGTCAACGAGGAGGACAGAGTGAGAGGCAAAAGTGGAAGGGTGAAGAAAGAATCAAGAAACAAAAAAATTGTCAAAGAGTGCCAGAAAAAGAACACCCGAGGGTAAGACGGAGGAGAAGACAGCAGAATGAGAAAGAAGAGCTGGGGGAGGACAGCACGATGAGAGCTGGCTACAGCCTAAATGACAAATCTCCACCTCTCCCTCCAACCCCCACCCCGTTATCCCAGTCTTCCCCTCTTTCTCTGCTCTGTTATTTCACATCTCTCTCCATCCCTGCCCCCATCCTTCGCTCTCTCGATCGCTCTATTCTCCTGCTCTCTAGCCGACCTGCTCAGACAGGGGTGAAGAGTTCAGGCGCTTCAAAGGCTGCAGTGAGGAGACTGCATGTCATGTGGGAGCCACAGCAGCCTCGCCTGCAGACTTCACAGACAGCTGCTGCTACAATTGATCCTCAACCAGCTAGCTCTCAATGGCTAGGCTTTCTAGCAGTTATAAACTGCAGCTTCATCTGATTCCTAAAGGTGGGCTTGAGAAACAGCTCATACGGAGTTACATACAGCCCTTAGGAACTGGTACGAAGCAAAAAAAATGGTTAAGTAGATTTCAAATCGTAAAGAGCAAGAGAAACTGCCTCAATAATTTTGTCAATGACTCCGGGATATGAAGCTATGCACATGAAACGTGAAGCAGAAAGAACTACGCTAAATTTAGTGTAAACAGAACTATATGAAGCGATGAAAAGCCAAAGAGACAGAAGGTGTAGAGGGCGGGAGTAAGAGAGGTCGGCGAGCGGCCACTCGGAGGGGTCATGGCGAGGACACTATCAGAGCAGAGCAGAGCTTAATATGAGGTAATACCCCACAATGACGCCAATGTTGTGAATTAGAACGGTGAACTGCTCTCCGTATGCTGCAGGGAGATACAGTTAAGTGTGTTAGATTGACCTAAAAATACATTCATCGTCAATCCACGAGCGTGTTTGCCCATTTTTGGGCTCTGTGTCGTTAGGAAGCGTCTTCTTGGAGTTCATTTTAAAACAAAAGAACAAATGCTCCGAGACGAGACCTCTTTTAAAATAAAGATGGAGTTTAGCAAAACCAGGAAGCATTGTTAAAAAACACATTCTTTTTTTGGATATCGGTTTTTGGTCCCTGCAAATGAAAGAGTAAAACAAAATTTTAGATGGAGTCATAAAAATTTCAATTCAAATGGCAAAAACATAAAAATAAAAATGAAGGAAGATAAATAAAACCCCAGGAAAAGTGGTAAAATTACTGTGCACTTAACTCATTCGCTGCCAGCGTTTCTCACTGTTTTTACTGTTTTTTTAAGAGTCACAGAACATTGCGCGCTAGCATGATGTCGACGCCAAAACAAAGAGGATTCTCACCTCTTACATCAGGAAGAATCTGTGTGTTTCGAGCGTTATGCGTTCTTTCATAATCTGTTGTCGAATTGTGATCGGCAGACGCTTTTCCGGTTTGCGCCTTACTTTTTTTACAGGAACGGCCCAAAACGATCTCCAAACACATGGATGGTCTGCTTCTTGATCACGTGACGTGTGACGTATGCAGATGAAGATCTGCTTTAGAGCTGAGATGTTTGTTCTCTCAGTGCGGGGGCTCGTTCTGATGCTCAAACAGTAAAAAAAATGCAAATGACGACTTTAGTTGTCATTGGCAGTGAACGAGTTAAGTTTAGCTGTACTGGTGTCATTAACAACCTCCGTTTGACTTTATAACAGGATTCTTCAGCTGGTTAGATGGTAAGAGCAGATTTACCCACCAGAAATCTGGAATAACTAATAAACAATAATCTGCAAACTAATTAAATCTTTTATGAAAACTCAGAAAATAATCATCTAAATATAAAACTGATTAAATAGAAGAAATTAAATATTTCAAATTTAGTCAACTTGGATTTTTAAAAACTAAATGTAATTTGTGTGATGTCTTCATGCCACTGGGCCTTGAGAAAAGTGATGGTGAATGCCAGAGTCAAGCAGGTGCTTAAAAATGATTTGAACTAAATCACTCCACTTAAAAGGAAGTTCTCCACAATCGCTGTAAATAATTCATCCGGTCCTGACAGCCCCAACAAGTTCTGCCTAATGGATGGAAAAGGAAATCTCTACCAGTCTGTAGGAAAGTCTTATAATGTCTGTGTCAAAGTGCACGTGTCTACAAGTAGGAAGATATTTCACAGGTTTGACCTTGAAGGGAGGTATGGAATAATTAAACTGAAGCCTGTCCAAAAATGACAGGAAGGCAAAACTTACAGTTTATAGTGAGGGAGCCACTCAAAGAGCTCCTTTTAAAAACTAAAAATAACAGAGTCTCCGGGTTCTCGCCATGGTCACGTAATCATTTCTCTGCACAGATGTTAAGAAGTGGTAGAGTTTCATTTCCATCATACTTTCATCACACATAAAATGATTTCTATCCTTTAATGCTAATAAATGTTGCTTTAATTCAAGGCTAATGCCGTTTTGTCTCCACTGAAAGTCCAAATAGTTTCATTTCTGATACTATTACCTAAATTAGGCAATTAAACACATAAAAATTTGCTGCTGTCACTTCAGTTTAAAGTCTCTCTTTTCATAAATGTCAAATGTGGTTTGTGTAACTTGAATCAGCGAGATACGGAGCCCTGCTAAGGGGAGCTAAGTGAATACAAAGTGTGATTTCACACCTATAGAGAGGGTGGCTGGATAGTGAGTGGGTGGCACGGCTGTTACTCACACGATGCCAGTCTGCCAGGGCACCACCTTGGGCCCTGCAACCCACCCAGACCCCCCCCCCCCCCCCCCCCCCCCCCCCCGACGCCATGTTCCCCTTGCCCTGCAACACCAGTGCCCATCTGCTAGGACACGTTAACCGCTGGCGCTTGGGACTATTTAGCCTGGTGTAATTAGCCCCCAGACACCAACAGCCTGGTTTTAAACAGATGTGTGTGTATGTGTGTGTGTGTGTGTGGGGGGGGGGGGGGGGGGGGGGGGCTCTAGCAAGGCGACTCAACACCACCAACAAATGCTTTATGAAGAAGAAAACAGGGGCTTGGGGGGGATGTGAAGAAAAGAAGCGACCTAGTTAAAGGAGTGATGCAACATGTTACAGCACAATGGGCAGTAATGATGACAACATCACTGCTCCGACTGTCCGATGCCATGGTCGAAACAGGATGAGCAGCAGAAATTTAATTAGGCTGTATCCATTTGCTGCAACGCCAAACAAGAATGAGGAGATGGATGCTTTAACAGTCCGACTGGAGCTGTTCCTAAGACCTAATGCGGTTTCCCTATTCAAGCATCCTTACTGGCTCTGACCTTTACCAGAGGACAGGAAGAGGTTACAGTGTACGTGCCCTTGAACCTCATGACTGTAATCACACATGACTATAACGGCGCTGACCTTTCCACGGTTCTCTCCTTCCCTCCTCACTGTCTTTACCTCCCCCTCCCCCCCACAGGGTCATTTGAGGGTCCAGACTCTTGTCAAGGCTGTCACTCTAGACAGCCCTCTCCATCTACCGCCCCCACTGTTGCCATGGCAATGGACGGCACTGCGCTCCGAGGACTGTGTGAGGGGGCAGAGGGAGCTGGTGGATGGATGAACGCTGCGGCATCTTTCCCTAACCTAGGTCAACCTGCCAGAGCTGGTGTAAGTAATGGGAGGGGATAAACGCTGGAGATGCTGCTTCAACACTAAATAAACTGGCAGGATCACAGTGGAGTGGAAAAAGCAAGACAAGAAAGAGGAAATACAGAGATAAAACAAAAGGCAGTACAAGAAATACTACCTGTTTTTGTTTTGTTTTGTTTTGTTTTGTTTTGTTTAAGCTCTCAGGCCAACATCTTACATTGGGATTTTTTTCTGCCTTTCTTTAAAACACAGAAACATGCACACACACTGGGAAATGTGACCCGGGGGCAGGCAGTGGAGCAGCGCACGTGTAGTACCACCGAGCAACCAGCCAGCATGAGTCACTGTGAACACCAGTCGACCCAGAGAGAACAATGGTAACCGGTGTGCGAGGTGTCTGTCAAGCATGCACACACTGGCACAGGATGGAGAGCAGCGGATGGAGCAACGCCTCTCTGCAGCACCGTCACACTGCCTTTTGCTTCATGGTTTCTTTTACATACCGTGGATGCATTTTTGCCCCAAAGTACAAAAATGGTCATTTTACCGAGACACGGAGGTCAAACAAACAAAGTTGTGGAAAAAAACGTATATTTAAACATCTGACATTCCTATATTTGTATGACTCTAGAAAACGTTTCACACAGTCAGAAACCTCCACACCCACCTGATAAACTCTCCAAAACAAACACCTGTCCATAACACACTAGGGCTGGTCAAAAAATAGAATTTTAATCACGATTACGATCTGAGTTTTGAACGATTATTAAAAACAAAACAAGCCGATTATTTGCTCCTCCCACTTGCGCTGCCCTGAGTTGCAAATGAAGCACTCCTCCCACAGTGTTGCCAACTTAGCGATTTTGATGCTATTTCTAGCAGCTTTTCAGAGCCCCTCCTTGACTTTTTAACTTAAAAGTACCTAGCGAACACCTCAGAAACATCTCTGGTAACCCTTAGCTACTTTCTGGATAACTGTCGTCGACGTTTCCTGCAGGTTAGCTAAACACTCTGCCTGCGCTCTGGACCGTCCTTCAGGACATTAGGAAAGGGAACGATGTAGTGATGTGTCAGTCGCTAAAGAAACGGCTCTCAGAGTCGGCTCTGTTGGATTAACCAGAGTGAGTGACACACACACACCGTACCTGCGGACTCCTGAGCCGCAAAAAACAGCTAAATGTGCGCGTGCAGCGCGCTAAACACACGTGTAGCTTGCCCCTAATTGCTGTGAGACCGGGTTGGGGGTTGGGGGGTGGGGGGTGCAGCTGTGGTTGGGACAATTATTACATTAACTGGTGGACTTGTACATAAATAGTTTATAAATAAGGTAGAAATAAGTTCCTCACGCTGATAAATAATAACTAATCTCTCTGAGGACACGGTGCTAGTGCACTCTCCTACAGCACCTTGACACGACTCAATAAATGTTATGCAACATTTTGTGAACATCAATTTATTTGCATTTATTTGTTATAAATGCCGCTGTATAATTGTTGCTGTCAGTATTTGCAAGATATTGGTATTTGGGTCTGTACTGGTTAGACTTAAATGAGTTAAACCAAGGTCTATAGCCCTTGGGTCATAGACTATGAGCTATAAGTATATTGGTCTTTTTATACAGGTGCTGGCCAGTAAATTAGAATATCATCAAAAGGTTGAAAATATTTCAGTAATTCCATTCAAAACGTGAAACTTGTACATTATATTCATGCAATGCACACAGACCAATGTATTTCCGATGTTTATTACGTTTAAATTTGATATTTATAGGTGACAACCAATGAAAACATCAAATCTGGTATCTCAGAAAATTAGAATATTCTAAAGGCCAATGAAAAAATGTTTGTTTCTCTAATGTTGGCCAACTGAAAAGAATGAACATGAAAAGAATGTGCATGTATAGCACTCAATACTTAGTCGGGGCTCCTTTTGCCTCAATAACTGCAGTAATGCGGCGTGGCATGGACTCGATCAGTCTGTGGCACTGCTCAGGTGTTATGAGAGCCCAGGTTGCTCTGATAGTCGTCTTCAGCTCCTCTGCATTGTTGGGTCTAGCGTATTGCATCCTCCGCTTCACAATACCCCATAGATTTTCTATGGGGTTATGGTCAGGCGAGTTTGCTGGCCAATCAAGGACAGGGATACCATGGTCCTTGAACCAGGTGCTGGTGGTTTTGGCACTGTGTGCAGGTGCCAAGTCCTGTTGAAAGATGAAGTCTGCATCCCCATAAAGTTGGTCAGCAGCAGGAAGCATGAAGTGCTCTAAAACTTCCTGGTAGACGGCTGCATTGACCCTGGACCTCAGGAAACAGAGTGGGCCAACACCGGCAGATGACATGGCACCCCACACCATCACTGACGGTGGAAACTTTACACTGGACCTCATGCAACGTGGATTCTGTGCTTCTCCGCTCTTCCTCCAGACTCTGGGTCCTTGATTTCCAAAGGAAATGCAGAACTTGCTTTCATCAGAAAACATAACTTTGGACCACTCAGCATCAGTCCAGTCCTTTTTGTCCTTGGCCCAGGCGAGACGCTTCTTGCGCTGTTTCTTGTTCAAGAGTGGCTTGACACACGGAATGCGACACCTGAATCCCATGTCTTTCATGAGTCTCCTCGTGGTGGTTCTTGAAGCGCTGACTCCAGCTGCAGTCCACTCTTTGTGGATCTCCCCCACATTTTTGAATGGGTTTGTCGTCACAATTCTCTGCAGGGTGCGGTTATCCCTAGAGCTTGTACACTTTTTTCTACCACATTTTTTCCGTCCCTTCGCCTGTCTGTTAATGTGCTTGGACACAGAGCTCTGCGAACAGCCAGCTTCTTTAGCAATCACCTTTTGTGTCTTGCCCTCCTTGTGCAAGGTGTCAATGATTGTCTTTTGGACAGCTGTTAAGTCAGAAGTCTTCCCCATGATTGTGGTGCCTTCAAAACAAGACTGAGGGACCTTTTAAAGGCCTTTGCAGGTGTTTTGAGTAAATCAGCTGATTAGAGTGGCAGCAGGTGTCTTCTATATTCAGCCTTTTCAGAATATTCTAATTTTTTGAGATACCAAATTTGGAGTTTTCATTAGTTGTCACTTATGAATATCAAATTTAAATGTAATGAACATTGGAAATACATTGGTCTGTGTGCATTGCATGAATATAATGTACAAGTTTCACGTTTTGAATGGAATTACTGAAATATTTTCAACCTTTTGATGATATTCTAATTTACTGGCCAGCACCTGTACTGGGAATCAGGAGTTATTTTAGTGATCATCTTGTTTCTTATTTTTGTCCTGATTGTGCCCTGAGCAATTTTATGACTGAATAAAAACAAATAAAATCAAGAAATTGAAAAATCGTCCTAAATGATTGTGATCTCAATTTCAGTCGCCATAATCGTGATTATTATTTTTGCCATAATCGAGCAGCCCTATAACACACTTCAGCTCCACCTGGCATTGAGCTGTGATTCTGATGAAGTTAAAACGAGAGCCTTGCTTTATGACTAAACCCTCACTGACTATATACCAACTAATACTATGACATTTATCTAAGGCCAAATGCAGAAGTGCACATGTGCACACACACACACTCACACACACACACACACACACACACACACGCGTGTACGCATGCACACACACACACACACACACTGTGCTACATAGTAAGGGAGCTAAGTTTAAGTTCCTGCCTAAGGACGTGCTACTATCCTCCTCTGAGTTCAAAGTAGAAGATATAAAGGCTAAATGGTGTTGCACTGGAAGATGTCAGAGTGGTGCACTCAGGTTGAGCCAAGGCACACACACAGAAAAGTTTTCTCTTAAAAATGGCTGGCACAGAACACCAACTAAGGCAGGGTTGAGTTTTCTATTCAATAAAGCAAACAGACAACGTATCGTGTTTTAGATCGTTGGGCCTTTTCAGTAAATAAACTGGTTTATTTACATAATGTGAGACCAAATTAGAATTGCAAAATTCCTGCAAGAAGATTCACCCCATTTTCTAAAAATATATACAAATTTACTGAGAACACCTCCTACCTGAAAGTTTGATCAGCAGCTCAGAAGCCACCTTTACGCTGATATCCTGGCTGAGTAAGCTGTTCTTAGCCACGGGGCTCTCCTCTCTTGGTTTCAGTGACCCTGGGTGCTCTAACGCTGCTGCAGTCGACCCATCCTGGCAGAAAGACGCGGGGAAGCTTGGCTGAATCTGGTTGTGAGACTGCGAGGACGGTCTGGGACTCAGTGCCTCCTCCACTTTGGGCTCTTCCTTCAGGTGGAAGGGAGACTTGAGTGTTTCCCTCTGGTTGGCTGCTGCAGGCATGAAGAAAGAGAAGATTAAAAGAATAAGAACGATCAAAAGATCACCAGCGATGCTCAAGTGAAGCTTATATGAGGCAGGGTGAAAGATACCACAAGTTAAACCCCGAAACAACGATTTGGACATTATCCATTCCGCTGTTTCCAAGGGAGATGGCAGCATATCATTTTGACTTTCGAGTGAAACATTAAAAAGTGACAAGTGCTACACACAAACAGTCCAAACTAGATGCTGAACAGCACATTAAAAAGCCAGCTAAAAAAAAACAAGGTCCACAGTGAGTTTTCACAGCCAAGCTACTGAAATAGATCCCCCCCCCCCACACACACACACACACACACACACACTTCAAACCACAAGTTTCTGCATTGTTAATCTTGCTACAATTTGTTCTACAAAACTTGAGTCTGGTTTTATGTCTGAGGTAATCACAACCCCCTTCGGACATGAAAAAAAATTAGCATTTCTGTAGCACGCGGTGGCAATCAGATGAACTTTTATGTGTCATCACTGCAGTGTGTTCAGCCTAGGTTCGGGAGTGAACGGTCACATGGGTCACTCTGGTCTCAAGTCATCTTTAAGAGAAACTGGGCCACATCTAATCTGCCTTAGATGAATAATTAATAATTAGACATGGAGCAACTTTCAATAGCTGCCAAGAAAAGAATAGCAGGCCACGAGCCTTTCTTTGTGCTGTTTAATGTGTTCCACTAATCTGTGTGTGACTTAGAAAACCCTAAAAGGCGTAAACATCTAGGAGACACTGAGAGAACAGTATGGCCGACAAGCGTAGGGCCTCTTCATGATACAGGTAGTCTAATCTTTGGTCTGTTAGTTAAAAGCAAAAAGGCAATGAATGCAACAGGAAGTGTACCTGTACTAGTACTACAGCGTTTCTGTGATCCAGTTACAATTGTAACTGCAATGTTGGACTAATTTAACAAAAACCTTGTAGCTTTGATACGTTTTTAAAAGAAAACAAGGCTATAATAAAGAACACTTGAAGCTGAATGTGGCGCGAGCAGATTTCTTTATTTTGATAATTAGCTGTAATTGTTGAGGGAAAGAAAATACTTTTTCACCTTCGAGTTATTTGATCTCACAGCAAAAGACATTTGTAATGTGTCAGTGAAAACATAACGGCCCTGCAGCCTGAAAGAAATTAGACTTTAGTTAAGCATCTGATAAGGAGCCGTGCTGATAAGACTACTTGGGTTTTAATAAACCTAACATTACTTTGAGTGGCCACTTTTTTAAAGGAATCTGAAAGATAATGTAGCTTGTGCCGACGTCGAGTCCACCCATCCCCCGAGACGACCTCTGACATTTTTACCATCTAAAACCAGAACGCATCCTCAGTCATTCTCAGCCACAGCTCTGGGCAAAAATATAAGAGACACAATCATTCTTGGGCAGACTGCTGTCCATTCTCCTCTGACCCCAGCAGAGATGTGCTCTGGTCCTTACCCTCACATCACACCTAACAACTCCAACCACCACAGGCCCGCCGCTCCCCCCCCGCCCGCACCATCAATCTGTGTCGACTCCGGCCTCTCTGATTAATGATGATCCATGCCGAAGGGGCCCGAGACAGAAAAAGCAGGGCAAGAAAAAGGGGACAGGTGCTGATGTTTTCACCCCTCTTGTGACGCCATGACGCCACAGTGCCACACCATGGCAGATTGACGCTGAGGTTCGAGAGGGCGTAATAAAGGAAGAAGGTTAGCGGTGAGCAAGAGGATGCAAAGAGAAAGGGGGTGGGTGACCTTCAAGTTCAGGGGCAGTGGCGCCGGGTAGCACACGGCACCAGCTGGAAATGTCACGCTGTCGGATGTCAGCGGGCAGGCTAAGTATAACCTGGTCAGCACCTGGAAGGACGTCCTCTAATTAGAAGCGTGTTGGGGCCATGTTGGATCAGAAAGGGACAGCCACACATGGCCAAAGCTTACAAACATTTACTCTAAAGCAGGCACACATATATTGATTTTTCTTCTGGAGAATCTTTGCATTCTGTTGCCAGATTTGACAATGCAGCGGCTGTGATGTACTCGAGATATACATACAGCTGCTGACAAAGACGCGCAACAAAAACTTTCGCAAGTCCATCCCGTTTGGCCTCAGGAGAACAAAAACAACTCTGGGACATCTATTCGCACAAAGTCGCACCACTTCGTGACCTTTTGGATCGTTGCTATAAATAGAGAGCATTTCCACTTGGAATCTATGTTACAGAGCCCAATGAATTATTTAGTAGCCTAATCCAACAGGCAAGTTTTTTTTTCATTATTCAAACAGGCTGATGGCTCAAGAACAATAAGCCAGAACACAGTACTAACAAGAAGTCCTACTGCGGCAGAATTCAGCCAGCAACACCAAGCTTACACTTTAGTCTTTTGTCTGTCAAAGTTTCACAATTGTCGTGGCATCCTGACCATCCGGTCCCTGGCAGATCATTTTGTGGAGCGAATACAGATCTGCAGACGGGAGAGAGAGACAGTCTGGGTGACTGAGCTTCTGTTCTGTGAGCTCCCTGGCAGGGTGCTTATGTGCTAACCAAGGCCAGTGTCAGCTCCCTGTGCACGATACTGTAAGGTAGCCTCTAGCTCAGGATGGACGATGCTATCAGTTTGTCTCCATGTTATCACACCCTTCTGACACCTGCCACCAACTGCTTCCACCACCATTCTCTTACTTGTTTCCCCCACACCACCACCACCACCACCACCCCACCTTGTCGTGCTCTTCTCTTGCGCCTCATCCGTCTCACTGCCAGACGCTTGTCCACTCCACCTCACCTTTCGCTCTGTGGCCAGGGCTGCCGTCAAATAACTTCATTAGCTTTCCACCTCTGTCACGCCAGCCTGCTCCCCTTCTAACAACTGGCTGCAGTTTTTTTTCCCAGAGAGGAAAAAAATGAAGGCAGAGGGCTACATGGGGCAGGTTGAGAGCCCGACAATAGCTGACAGAGTGCTGGACGCTGGACAGTGATACTGATGGCTGCGGTGGGGATGTATGGACCAGAGGTCGCACACGAAAAGCCTGCCTGCATCTGCTCATACAACTCTGGGAAGCAGAGCAACATCTAAAATGTTAAAGAAGGGGAAAAATAACTAATTTTGACAAAATAATAATAATAATAATAATAATAAGCTTGTGTGTTTACTAATAAACATGCAGAATTTAGTTGTAAAGCTGGTCAAAGTCAGATTGTTTATAGCTGGAATAATGTCTTGAAAACGGTGCAACAAAAACACTCCATCCATCTCCCGAGGTAATATTCTGCCTTTGCATAATATTACAGTAGTAAAGCAAGATGCACTCCTGGGAAAAAGATAAATAAGACAACTGCAGATGCATCATGACAGATGCAACACCTCCCACAACCCCCTGCATGCCAATTATTCACACCCAGCCAGGGTCAAGCTCGTTGCGCCTGTGTCACCGCAGCAGCGGGGGGTGGGGGGTGGGGGGGTGTTTGGAGGGCGTGCAGTGCCCACTGTCATTATTAACTCAGGGTCCACTGGGCACAGGGTAAGGGCTGTGCATGTCAAAGTGTCTCAGAGGCTTTCATCTCTGAATCAAAATGTGGATCACACTGGATGGTTGTGTATGCGTGCGAGGATAAAAATCAAAGTATCAGTAGAACACGCTATGGAAAGCAGGCAAGCCCAAAATCTGACATGCTTATGTCAGAGGTCATGAAGAGTTCAGTTTTTTTTATCTGCCTAGGGAGCTTGATGAAACCCCCTCTTACTTTGTCTCACTCTCTTGCTGTCACTTCTTCATTCCTCTCCAGCTTTTAAACATCTTCCTACCCCTCCCACCTCCTCCATGCTTATGTGCCTTGTGGGACTACGACAGAGACAGCAGTGTAAAAGCAGGAGGGATGAGGTGCTCATGCACACACTAAATTTGGGTTGGCAGGGAGGTCAAAGGAAATGGAGTCTAGAGGTCCCAGGAGGAACTTCCTCACCTCTGCCTCCATGGCAGCTGCAGCTCAAGGATCTAAAGCCTACTACTTCTCCACTTCTTATAAGGTGTGACTCCACCCTCCACCAAAGTGAGAATCTCATCAAAGCTGCAGCGTTTAATAAAAAAACAATTGTCACAAATTCGACAATTGCTCTTCCCACCTTTCATATGCTTCCTCACTCTCCTTGAATGACGTCCTAACAACGATGTCCATAACTTGACACTGGACTGACATTGCAAGGAGCCATCTTGGCTCCTCTGGGAGTCACCTGGGCTTGATAGTGCAGTCTGGGAGCAGATGAAACTGGCACCCAGGGGGCGTCCGCTGGAGAAGATCGTGTGAGAGTTAACTAAGCCGTCCCTCATCCCCGTGCATCCTGCAGGGGTCACAGGATGGTGCTCGGGGCGTTAATCACTTCAAATTATGAATTCCTTTTTAATTATGAATTATGCATAAATTTTTAATTAATCTAATGTTCCCAGGGTTTTTTTTTCCTCCCATCCTTGCTCAAGATCTCAATCTAATTACACAGCATTAAGCGGGAGAGTGGCAGTTGTAGCCTCGACCCTCGAGCTTGACCTTAGTCAACCTTTTTCCATCAATCTTGCCACTTTTGTTGGGCACATCTTTTGATCTTTTGCATTATGATGAAAAGCATCTAAACACATCCCAAACCTGGAGAGCCTGACCACAGCATAACTATGAAAGTATTTAGTTTTTTGCAACTCCTAACTGTCCAAAAACGACGTGGATTAAAGAACATTTAATTAATTATCAGCCAAGGGCAACTGGAAAACTTTTCTGTACTTTAAAGCCAACCCTTAATTCCATTTTCTGTTCAACTGCTCAGCAGAGTCAGACAAAAATGTGTCATAATTTTGTCCACCAAATAACACCTGCAAACACACAGAACTGTCAGCAGGAGGATGCTGCCTAGAGGTTACACTTTGTCAACTCCTCTGACAAGTGACGAGATGTAGGTGTAGAAAATTAATCCCTCAACATTCCATGCTGTAGTTCTTTTTTAAAACACAGAACAGTTTTATTACCTGTTTTCCCGCTACGTTTCGTTTCCGGTAATAAAACTGTTCTGTGTTTTAAAAAAGAACTACAGCATGGAATTAGAGATACGACACAGTAAGAACACACCTAAGACACTTCCTCAACACTCACTGCGGAGTTGCCTTTGAGCACATTTAACTGAGCTCTGGTCGAGCTGATCAGGGGCCAGCAGCAGCAACAGAGGAGTGAAGCTGGGCAGCTGTTTTTAGGTAAAATATATATATAATCATTTAAGTTTTGGCTTGATAAATACTCTTAAAATATTACAACTGGCTAAAAATAATTTAGAACTTCAAATGGCAGCATTTAAACAATCCTAACCAACAAATCTGACTGCATTGCATATAGTTATTATGGTAGTCGTTGATTTTGTGTCCTAATATTCTCGTGCAGGGATCTTGATAGCCTCAGCGCCGCTCTCTCGGTCCGCCAACCGGCGCCTCCTTTAGGCACAGACTCCACCCAGCGGATAACCGACCCTTTAAGTCAGTGTTGTTAAATCCTGATCTTGAAGAGCCACCATCTGGCTTATTCTAGAGGTTTCTCTGCTTCAACACACCTGATTTTTAGCAGTGCTGGTTAACAGGCTTCTGCAGAGCTTAATGCCCAGCTAAACAGGTAATTCACATTGAATCAGGTATGCTGGAGCAGGGAAACAACTAAAACATGCTGGATAGAGGCCCTGTATAAAGTGTAAAGCTGATCAGCTGGAAGTCCTGAAGTATTCTTAAGGAAGTCAGATTATTTAAAAGGCAAAAAGTCCACGACCCATCATTAGGGTTGGGCATCGTTTGATTTTGAACGATTCCAATTCCAGTTCCTTGTTTCGATTCCGGTTCCTATCGATTCCCGATTCTTTCAAGACAGGACATGTTTTAAATGAGCCAGCTAACCACAGGTCCTACTTGATGAAATAATCTTAACTTCAACATGAATTTTAACTCTATGAACAATAACATCACCTTCATTTAGACAAAATCATGTTTTGGAGAAAAAAAGAAAAAGACTTGCAGCACAATCAGTGTGTTTGTTTCTGACCACAACCAAAGTCTGGAAGAAGCCTCTGGGATGAGAGGCTAAATGACTCCAACATATCCAGAAACGTCCAGCTGTTTACAGCTAAAACTCTCAGGATGACTGAGAACTACACCTCCATGCTGCAGCAGCACTCAGTCAGAAAAGAAAGTGAAACTTAAATGTAGCTGCTGTCAGAAACAAGCTAACAGATTTTAAACAATAAAACTCTCAACAGAAATAGTTCAAAAAGGAAATTTCACAACTTTGTGTGTGATTTATTATTATTATTTTAATTACTGTGGCAGAAGCTGGTGTGGTCCACCACAGATGAGCTTCTCTAGCATGATGACTTTATTCTACAGGTTACTGTTCAGCCTTCTGACGCTCACGCTCCGTGTGTTTTTATTTCTGCAGTGAGACAAACTCACCTCACACCGTCCAGAGTTTGTTCTTTAAAGCTTCTATTAAATCCACCGTGTTGACGTATTTTAACAAGTTTCCTCTACGCTGCAGGAGTTAAAGTTTACATTATGGAGTGTGTCGGTGCTGCACACAGACAGCTGGTGTGATCAGCTCTGAAAAGCGTTGATCATAATTTGCAGATCAAGTCTATTTTTCACGGAGATCGGCTGTGGATTCCTCTTCCGGTAGGAATCGAAACTAGGAATCGAAAAAAAAGTTTGAACGATTCCGGGAAAAATGAACAGTTGGAACTGGTTCCTATCGATGCTCGATGCCTAACCCTACCCATCATCTCACTCGAGGGTATTATTCCATAAGGAAGGTTGATACCGAACCTGAGTAGAAGTGAAAACATGGATGACATCCTAAACATAAACAATAAAGCAGCTTAATGAAATTAGCCTGATTTACTAAACCCATGCAATGTAGTTTGGCTCATACTGTGTAAACTACTTGCACCGTATTTCCTCTTCTAAAGAACAGCTGCAGTCTAGTTGTATAGGTTTAAAAGAGGGCTGCACGATATTAGGAAAACCTGCAAAATGCGCTAACAGTGATTAATATTGCGATGACGATATTACTTGTGATAAAATAAAAACAGGAACAAAAATAATGAAAAACAAAGAAATTTCAAAAATGACAAAAAAAAATCAAAAATGAGAAAAGCAAAAGACGTGAGAAAAGGGAAAAAGAAAATCAACAAGAAAAGGCAATCAGTGGATCCCGGGAAAAGCAGAATCAGCAGAAAGAGTTGAACAAAGCTAACTTAGGTGTTTGCTAACCATCAAATTAAGTGTTGTTGCTAACTATCTAACCTATGAGAACCCACCCAACTGGCCAAATGGATGAAGAGCTCCATTTGATTTGTTAAAAAAACATTATGCTTCCGTTTGATTGACAGAATTCATCATGTGTAGCAAACATTTGAGCTGACCATTCATTGTGATATGCTAGTTGCTGCTTTTCAACTATTAGTTTCACCACGTTTTGGACTCAAAGTAACAAAGAAATAAATTTTTAGGAAATACCATCAGCTTTTTTGTAGCCTTGAAAGGAATACGATCACGCAAACAAAGAGAAGAATCCTGCATACCTGAAAGCTTCATTAGCAGGTCAGTGGCCGTTTTGGTAGTAATGTCAGGGCTGAAGAGGGAGGCTGTGGTCGGACCACTAGGACTCGATCTCACCCCGACTCCAGGTAGTCCAGGTAGGTCCAAGGAGTTGGCACTGCTAATGGTACGGTCCCTGCAGATGCTAAAGGGCGAGAGCACGGATAGATCTCTCTCCTGTGGCTCCTCCTTGATGTGGACATGATTAGAGTTAGCATCAACTGGTGGGGATGCTTGCTGCTGGGCTTCTGAGTGCAACGGAGAATGCTCTGCTGCTCTCAGGTCCGTGGTGCCGCTGTCACCCAACAGGGAGCCCTCGCCTTCTGTGTCGGTGGTGAGCTCCTCTTTCACCTTGACGTCTGTGCGGGGGAAGTGCTGGTGGCACCGCATGTGAAGCTTCAGGCTGAAGTGTCGGGAGGAGGTGAAGGGACAAAGTTCACACTGAAATGTCTCACCTCGATCTTGGTGCTGATGTACCTGAAAAAGGAGGACAGGCTCAAGTGACAAATTGTTGCTTTTCGCCCTTCGTCTACAGGAGGGAGAGATGGGTAACTTATGCTTTTTAATTTAGCTCTTTGTGCCAGCATCATCCTACGACTAACAACCTTCAATCACATAGAAAATGGTCAAAAGAAGCATGCACATCCTGTAATTTTGGCAAAGACATTTGGGAGGTAACACGTAGGGATGGGTACCGAATTCGGTACTTTTTAATGTACCGACCGAATTCCATAGAGCTCCGGACCCCACGTGACTCTCAGTTAGTAGACGCCATATTGGCAGGTAAAAGAAGCTAAACAAACACGGATCTAACCATGAACGTGAATGGGATCGGCTTGGATTTTACTTCGTCGGAATTTACTTCACACTTTAAAACCGAAGAAATTGTTTTATATAGTCAGAAATTAAATAGACTACACATCTCCGACCCTTATCGTTCCCCTGGGATACTTTTTAAAAATGCCAGAAGCTGTCGGAGCAGACTTCTTACCGGACCTGGCCGGGGAACCCCTCGGGATTCCCCCGGAGGAGCTGGCTCAGGTGGCTGGGGAGAGAGAAGTCTGGGCCTCTCAACGCTACTGCTCCCGCAACCCGACTCCGGATACGCGGATGAAAATGGATGGATGGATGGACAAATAACAGATTTACACGTAAGTAGTTTAAATAGAGTGCTGTGCTGTTTGAATGTATAAACTGAACACCAAGAGAAATCACTAGTTTGATTTTTTTCCGTGAATAAAATAAATATGTCAGGCAGGAGCGTCTCAGGATCTGTCTGAGAGCTGTCTCGGTGAGACAGATGATAGCAATCCAAAGTGCTTTTTATGTGTGATCTGACAATTGATCAACCATTGCTTAAAAATTAAACACAGCTTAGCCGGTTAATTGCTGTGATCATAAAACACGTAAACGGCAGCACGCAGAACTCACGAGGCAACGTTTTACGTGATGTTTACTTGCTGCTGTGAGTAATAAGACAGAAAAAGCCACGCCAAAATAAGTTTAGGAAGCCCACTCAGAATCGTAATAAAAGCATTTAAAATAAATACCATACACAGTTGAGGAAACGTTGGTTTAAGTGCCTGATATGAAGCGGTCGCTGCATAAGCGAAAACCTTTAATCTCACGATCCCACAGTTTCATTTTAGCCCGGTCACTAGCGCATTTTATTACAATGATCCAACGTTTGCGGCGCTCCGGATCTTGGGGAATCCTGTAGATGGCTCATTCCTTATGTCGTCCACGTCTGTTCTGGCATCCTGGGGCACAACAGGAATCTACCATATTTCCTGTCTGATTGAGTTTTCTGACAATAACTAATAGTCCAGCTGCCGGCTTCTACCTGCCAAGATGGCGCCGTTTCGATTTGAACTGTTGCATGCCGGGAGAAGTGACATCAACTCCCGGAGCTCTATAGTACCGACCGAGCACCGATTCACGTCATTTCAAACGGTGCCTCGTTTCGGTACCCGTCCTTCATAACGAGAACTTGCCAAGACAGCTGCGCATGCGCAAGTGTTATGTCGTCGCTCGCTGCGAACCAGTTGTAAACAGAGCAGCATGGTAGAAAGAACGCAGGCTAAAGCTTGGGTCCACTTCACTAAATGTGATGGGTAACTGGGTGATGATGAAACCAGCGACAACGGTCTAAGTGAGACATCCTCATCTTAATCTGCTCCAGTAGGTAAATATAATTAGCTTGATATGTTAGCTTCCGTTTCGCTAATGGTGCGTTTGCTTTCTCCTCGGAACTCCGAATTCCTGACTGGAAGAACATGAACGCGCTCTAAAGTTTGGCTTCACTTTACTAAATGCGACGGGTGAAGACGAAACCAGTGACAATGATCTAAGTGTGAGGCATCATCGTTTAAATCTGCTCCAGCAGCTAAATAAACTGTTTAAGATAACGTTAGCTTGGTATGTTGGCTTCCATTGCCACCGTTGTTATCAGCTAATGGTGCGTTCGCTTTCTTCTCGGAAATTCTAACTTCCCAGTAGGAAAAATCAAATGAAAAAAGGAATGAAGATACACAGTAAATTTAGTTCACAGTAAAGATGTTTGCTTCAGTTTAATTATCAGCTTATAAAAACAGTTGTATGTTATTTATCGTGATATTTATCAAATATTGTTATATATTGAGAAAAATATATATTTAATTATAAAAGAGAATTAAAATAATAAACACTCAAAAGTATCGAAATTTGGTACCGTTAAGTACCGGTATCGATTCGTGGGTACCGGGAATTAGTACCGGATCGATTCAAATGTCTAAGGTACCCATCCCTAGTAACACGCCTGGGTGTAAATACGAGCACAGCGCTACGAAAAAAGGAAAACATTTATTCCAACCTTCATGTGAGACTTGAGATTGTCTTTGCGAGCACAGCGGAAGGGACACAGTGGACACTGATGACTTTTTAAGCCCGTGTGAATGACCATGTGTCTCTTCCAGTAGCTCTTGCGTTTGATGACCAGTCCACACACAGGACACTGGAATGGTTTGCCACCATCCTCAGGAGAACCTGCAGGGAACCAGAAATAACACTGTATTCATAACAACGCATTAAGATTCAGAAACTACACTTGTGTCTTTATTATTCCAAAAATTTACCTTTTTTTTTTTACTGTTAAGAAATTCAAAACGTTTTTTCTAATAACAGAGTGTCTCAGATCTGTGAGAGATGGTGTCTGCACACCTAATGATGAAAGCTATCAAGGGAAAAGCCGGCTGGAAGCAACGCAACAATGAAAGCAGAAAACGAAGGCATGTTTGAGTATCTCGATTATTGTTGTTGGCTTCATATCCGGCATCTATTACTGTTTAATTGGTCTTATTAGAAAGAGGCATGATTGCATTACAAATTCTACAAGGGCCTGTCAGGATGGCTTCATAAGTATTCCAGAGCTGTTCCTTGAAAAACATCTGGTAATCAGTGTTTGGTGAAATTACTGCGCTCAGCCATTCATTGACCTGAGGTGTAAAACCTCGAGACTGCCTATTTGCAACAATAAACCGCCATCTGCGGCCCAACCTCTCTGAGCTCAGCAGAGACCGTGATGCAAAAGAAAAAATAAAAAGGCCCCTGTTCACACAAATTTAAGATGATTGAAGCAGAAATAAAACAGAGTGGGGAAATATTTGGGAGTTTGGTTTCTCTTTCCTGGTACTTAACAAATCTACGTCCTATGTAATCATAATTACAGATTTAAAACCAGAAGAGAGTTTGCTCTGCATGTCCAGAGTGCAGAACATGCTGTGTGACACGACTTTATAGTCCAGCTCACAAGGGATGACAATAAAACAAGACATGACAGTCGATAATCAAGGTCACATTTTTCAGGCTGGCGACTAAACAACTACCTGCATTTTTACAGTGCTGCTCGACCTTGACGACATGCTGGGTTAGTGCAGCCCCCCCCCCCCCCCCCCCCCACACACACACACACACACCTTTTTAACATGCAGATCACAGAATATTACATCGACTGCCTCATCTGTCTGAAGTCAATTTGATCCAGCCATTTTAGGTTTGGCGGGGTTGCGACACAATCCCTCAAAAGTGCCCATCAATATCTCTGAAAGCATTCAGCTCTCCCTTAAGACTACTTCGGGTCTGGAGCGGTCTCGTCCTGTGCACGAGTCAGTTCCGTGTGTGCACCATTGTTTGGGTTACATGTCTACATCTGAGTGCACGCCTGCCAAGTACACTGCATGGCCATTTGTCAGCAACACAGAGAGAAGCAGAGAGCGTAAGACGGAAAAAAAAAAGAGAGTAAGCACGCATTTGTATCCAGTCAGTGGAAAGTATGATGTGTTTGGCCTTAAGTCTGCTGTGCTGATGAGTGCAGAGGGCTCTGGTAAGTGGGGGCTGAAGCCAGGAGGAGGCTGCTGAGATGGATATGGACTCCAGGGCTCCCTGCGGCGCCGAGCACACACTGACGACCCCCTTTTGGCAGCATGCACACCCGAGCGCAAACGAACTGGTTTGGGGAGGCGGTGAGGTCTCAGTCAGAACCCCCCGTCGAGCCCACAGACCATTTCCCAGACTACGAGGCCAGCCAGGGCTGTTTTCTCTCGGTTATGCTCTCTGCTCAGCTGACAGCTAAGCTGAGGCTACTTGCTACTTTAGCGCCAATGAGGTGAGAACAAAACTATTACAAAACAACAGAAAACATGTCGTGGAAGTTCTGAGTTGTGCTCGTCTGATATTAACGTGTTGCTGTCACACAGTGGCACAGAAAACACCTCTGTCTTTCCAGAGTTGTGTTTACAGCGCATGCTAGTTCTAATAATCATAACCAACCATTTTAATCTGCACCATATTTATAAAATCAAAATATAAAGGGTTAATTAAATGAATAAGAATTTAATGCCGTTTTGTGATGACTAAAAGGGAGAAGATGTTGTTTTGAAGTTAAAATCAACCTAAACTGCATTAAATGTACAATTTTCTTAAATAATACTACATTACACCTTTAGGAGTGTGTCTTTAAGCTTAACAATAAAACAGATTACCTGCTTGGTTGTTTGGTTTGCCTCTGCCTTTTGGAGTAGACGGCAACAACAGTTCTAGGCTCTGGGTGGGTGTAGAGGGCGTGGATGCTTTCTGGTTCTTGTCCAAAAGGGGCTTCACATCCTCTTGGAGGACCCCTGCAGGAACCAAAGGGGAACCTTCCTTTTTCTCAGCCAGCAGGTTTCCTGCTGCTCTAGCTGCCACCTCCTTTAGCAAGGCAGCAGAAGAGGTCATCGACACAAGAGAGAGAAAGGAACTTGCTGAGGCTTGGTGGTCCGAAGCGGTGCTGGCCGTTGAAGAAGCTTGACTCCTTTCGCTGACTTTCTTGGAAAGCGCAGCAAGGGTAGAGCTCGCTGACTGCGGACTAAACGGAGAGTTGAAGGCATCAAAGCGCACAACATCGTCTCCTCGGACACCCCCACCTAAGGTGGGCACTGCAGAAGAGGCAGAGGTGGACGAGGAGGAGGATGTCGTTGAGGAGGAAGCAACGGCGTTCTTGTCTTGAAGTACGGCATTAGCTGCTGCTTTTAGCTTCTGGATTGCAGAGTCCGGGGATAAACTGGAGCCACAAGGCGTCGAGCAGGTGGCTGGTGGCCACTTATCTGCCACACCTGCCCACACAAAGCCACTACCGTTGGTGGGGGCAACAGAATTAAAGGGGTCGATGGGCTCCTGCTTAATGTTGGTGACTGAGGGTGCCAAGGAGGCCGGTGAAGCAGAGCCACTGTTGTTGTTGGCCAGTTTTCGGGCAAGAGCACTTAACTGTTGAGCATGATGGGAAGACGGAGAGAGGGTCAAAGGTGGAGCAAGAGCAATTGGAGGTGATTCTCCCCCAGCACTCCCCCTGGATGAGTGACCCAGGACATCTCCAGAGTCAAGTTTGAGCGAGCCAGCCTCTAGGAGGCGCCGTAGGTTGCTGCTGAGCGGTTTTCCCAGGGCTCGAGATGCTGCCTCGCCATAGAGCGATGATACCACAGACGATAGTGTGTCCTGGGCCGAGAATGTACCTCTATCCAGGCCAAGAAGTTCCAAAGAGGCACGATGGACGGGTGTGGGGCATCCCAGTGAGCTCTCACCTCCACAGGTATCATGATCCCCTGAGCCAACGCCAACTCCGGGTTGTTCTTCAGGAGAGGAGCCTCTGTGCAGGACGAGCTCATCCTGGGTGTCTCCGAAAGACGACGAGTCAGAGCGTGTGTCGGAGGCATTCCCAAACCAGCCTTCCTCCTCCACAGCACCACTATCAGATCCCCCTTCCTCGCTGGTGTCCGCATCTGAAAAAAGAAAATAAAAATCAAACATTTTAGCCAACAGCAACAGGCAAAGTCACTCTGAAGGTATTTTAACTAAAATAAAGTTGTAATGACTGAATTTGTAAATAAATACTCCGTTAATTATGTATTTGTG
The DNA here is from genome assembly GCF_043380555.1 of Nothobranchius furzeri. Classification (NCBI taxonomy): domain Eukaryota; kingdom Metazoa; phylum Chordata; class Actinopteri; order Cyprinodontiformes; family Nothobranchiidae; genus Nothobranchius; species Nothobranchius furzeri. Next base: position 10,641,341 of record NC_091744.1, on the reverse strand, counting down.
TAAAAGCAAAAAGGCTTTTATGAAGAAACTTAAGAGGATAATTTTCACCAACTGTAACACAACCTTGCAGAAAAAACCAGCCTGTTAAATACACTCCAGTGCTCACCGTTAAAAACAACCTCTTATATAATAAAAGCTTTCCAATGGCACATCTAAGATTTTTTGTGTAATTTAGTTCTCATCCATTTTTTTTAAAACACACTTTTTTCCCACCCTTGGTCTGGAAGAGCCTAGTAAAAGGGTTACCATGACAACGGGTCCTTCTGGGAGGCTAGACAGCAAAGATTAGGGTAATGGAGGTTACAGAACTAGATTAATATTCATGAGCCTGCAGATACCACCAGGGAACCAATAAGGATAGGGTTAAGGTCACCAAGGGTCATTAATATACACTTCATGTATCAATATTCATAAGCAAAACATTACAGCTTGCCAGACAAGGGCGAACAAAGAAAAGTGAATATTCCTGATACATATTAACAAACCTACACAAGAAAAAGTCAAAAGAAACCCAGCTAGGGTGAGGCTAAATGTCAAAACTGGCCCCTTTCTCTTTGGGTTACTGTACATAACCTCCAAAATATCTGTTACAAAGGAAGAAGCTGAGATTTTACAGAAATCTGATGCAAAAACAGTAAAAGAAATATTTTTTTTTTACATTTGAAACACAAACATACACATATCTGCACACACAAAAGCTGTCTTCACCCTCGTGATCCTAAGAGAGCCCTGGTGTGTTTGCTCTCCGTGCACAGGCAAAGGAAAAAAGGGTTGCCAGGCAACCTAGCCCAGCAACCTGTTGAGATTTTTAAAGTTGACTGACATATGGCCGGTGTGTCCACGAGGGTAACCAAAAATCACAACCCACAACGATCGCTGTACTCCTGTTGCAACAGATATCAAACGTGGCTCACATGCACACAGAGAAATGTTTTCATCTTCTCCAGCACAGCCTAAAGAAACACACACACATGCACGCATGACACACACAGAAAATGGGATTTGTTAGATTAGACTTAAACCCTCAATAATTCCACTTCCATTACTCCTCAACTCAATGGACAACATGGGGAGAGCTGAAAGCAATAAGCATATATTGCATGACCTTTCTACTTTTGTATGATTGTTATTGAGGTGAATTAGAACACACAATAAAAACCATCATCCACTCATTTCCCATGCTCCTTATAGTAGACCACAGTTCTACGCTTGAACCATGTGACGTAGTCATCAATGGCTGCAGTAGGGTTTGAGGGGGATCACTGAAGCGAGGTCTAAACTCATCCTTCCTAGGTTCCTTCTAAAACCCTAGAGTTAGGTACAGCTGAGCACAAAAGTGCACCAGTAGCCTTATTCCTGAACTCCACAACTACAACTTTATGTCACAGTTAAGCTTTAACTGCCCCCCTTGGGCAAAATGACATTTTCCAAGGGCAAGCCCAACCTCTAAGGAGGGACTCTATCGAAACTTTGAGCTCGTGACAGCTGCTAAAATCTATCAGCACACAGAGAAAAACATATTTAACAATATGATTTAAAGCAGTAGTTAAAAGTGTCTAAGTCTGCAAATCTTTAAAATTATGTGCTTCTGACTCATTTGAGAAATTTGGATTGCAGCCTAGCACCATCTTTCATGAACTGCATTTTGATCAATGTCACACCCAGCTTCCAACCCCCCCAAAACTGCATGTATTGGACAGACTATGCAACAAGCCTCATCCCACACAGCCTTCTGGACACAGGTATTCTTAGTTTTCAAAAGTTTCAAAAGTAGTTTTTAAAAGAGGTACGTGCTCATGAATGAAAGTGATGTCATGAGTGGAATGATAAATCCACATGTTTTAATGTGTGTTGTCACCTTTTAAGCTTTTAAAGTTGTATGTACTGATGCCACAAAATTAATCTTACATGTTTACAAATAACCTTCCAGATATACAGTTGAACTAGTGAGAACTCAATGTAAAAATAAGCTTTTCTTGTTCTTCCCCTTGTGTTCCTGTTGTAGTAAAGATGCACAATATATAATCGGGCACCAATGTCAGTATCAGCTGATGTTAGTCATTTTGTAACATATCAGTATCTGTCCATTAAGTACAACTGGGTCGATATTAACAACCAATATTTTTTTCCTATTTGTGGCAGTTTGTGTATCTGAGAAGGTGAGGGGGGTGTTGATGCATAATTGTTTAATAGAGACGAACAGAGAGATCAAATACATGTTAGGAGTGTGTATCGACAAGGATCTGGCGAGATATATAATATATTAGGGCTGGGAAATATGGCCTAAAATCAGTATTGCAGTATAATGAGGAGTTCTCCTTGATAACAGTAAATGGACAATAACTATATGTATGCGCAAAAACAAAGATTGTCCATTAGATGGGGCTGTCATGTGAATTAGGTAGGGTCATGCTGTCATGTGACTTGAGGTGGTATAGCTTCTTAAAGGGATATAAACGTCACCAACCCACACACTTTTTTCCCCTTTTGTATTACCGAATTTATTGGCATCATAAAATGATATCGTTAGAGTCAGAAAAATGCAAATTTTTCAATCTATTGCCCGGCCCCAATATATATATACACACATACATAAATACAGGAGAGAGAATGTGATTTATTGCGATTAAAAGTCAGACAATTTTTGCAATTTTTACACTGAACTTAATTGAAAAACTCAGATCAGATGCAAATCTAGTGTTATCACGAGATCGTATTGTTCTGTCAGAATGAAGGTAGTAAAAACTGCTGCCACCTAGCAGTCAGACTTTGAATTGCACCACACAAACAAACTAAATTAAATATTTGCATGTAAATCTTCTATTAAAAAAACTATACACTATTATTAAATATATTCAATATCTGAACATGAAATATTGCTATATTTCAGTGTACTGTTATTTTCTTTCATACCTACTTATATTCATGTAATTTTGGCAAATATTGGTTATGAGAGATAATGAAATTGGATAGTGAGAACTCAGTGAAGCCCTTTAGATTTTTTTTCTGCTGTACTGCAATATTGAACTTGATCACAAATTCACACTTGGCGAGGAACTAGGCCTGGGCGATAAATCGATTTAATGAATTAAATAGAATTTTTTGTTGCGGGCGATTTTAAAAAAGTAAATCGAATTTTTATGTAATAATGCCTTTTTGGCCCCCCAGAGCTTCCGTAACGTTAGGTTCACATAACCGCAACAACGTCACAGCACGCACACGAAACAGCAGGTGACTCCATGGCCACCGGTGAGAGTGGGAAGTTTGTTCCTAAGAAAGGAATTAAATCTTCCATTGTTTGGAACTGGTTTGGGTTTGCTGCGATGGACGTGGAGCTAGGAACTTTTATTCCAAGAGGGTGTTCATTTATTAATTATTCTTCTCATAAATGAGTATTACATTTGTCTTGCTTGTGATTAAATAATAAAAACAAAAATGGCTTTAAGGTGCCTTCCATTTGTACCTATTGCTATTTTTAATAATTGAGGGGGAGAGAGAATCGTAAAAAATCGTAAATAAAATAAAATAGGAGATTTCATTATTAGGCCGTATCGCCCAGCCCTACGAGAAACTAAGACATTCTGGTGTCTTTCCTGAGCTCATTGGCATGAAAAACTTCAAGTGTACAACTGATAGAAAAGTTATTTTAAAAAGTTACCATTTCAGTGGTGATGACCTTCTAATGTATTGTTTCTGACACCCAGGCAACTGTTCTGCCTCTGGAATGGTAGCTGGCTTGGTGACAGTAACTGTAACCCTCCCCATTCCCACCAACACCACCCCCAGTGATGGAGACATGGAGATACAGGCTGAGGCGCAAAGCGTCTGCCACTGAAAGGGGACCATTTAGCGGTGTAATGGCGGGGATGACTTGCATGTTGAGACAAACAGCTGCAGGGTGCTGTGCAGTCTGGGTCTGTTATCACTCACACACAGCTGATTCACTGGTGCAGCAGTGAAGAATTTTCTTTCTGGGTCACAAAAAAAAAAGAACCACTACATTATAGGTAAAAATACTTATAGTCCAAATAAATGAAAGGTCAAGCAGATTCGACACTGACCAGAATAATCGGTCTTGAACTTTAACAGGGATGTACAAATAAGTCAATGCAGCACTTTGGTAACTAATGTTAGAAACTCACAATAAAAGAAGTGTACGGTCGCAAACAAAAGCCATACGTTTGACTTTTCAGCTAGTGGCGTTGTCTACCAATTCCCCACAAAGTGCTTTCCACAATCGCCTTTCGTGAACTTGGCAACAAAATACTGACTAGTTTTTTATTTTATTTTTATTTTTTCCCCAAGTCAGGGGAAGGTAGAAAAACTGATGTAATCATACATTTTTTGTGACACTTGACTTTCAAAATGGTGATCTGAAGTAGATAGCTTTGGGTCGGCCAAACTTGTCCAGTCATCTTTTCAACGACACAGTACGCTACAATAAGATTTGCTTAATTTTAGCTAAACGCTCTTTGAAAATTAAAGGAGCAATATGTAAGAGTTCTACAGTAAAATAATCACAAAACAGTCTAACATGTAAATAATGTTGGAAGGAAGGTTACATGGAAAGAGATTTTATTCTCAGCCGGCTGGGGGGTTGTCAGTTTTTCTCCTTAAAAAAAGATGGATGTAGTAGTAACTGCAAATATCAGTGAGTTTGTGAGGTTGCCGTATCTCCGGCAAGCTAACTGCTGTGCCGATATTTCCAACTAAACACTGGAAGGCAAAATACTCCAGAATTGTGTAAAGAACTGAAGCCAGTAAACAAGATCGACCCAGGAATTTTTTGTACCCTTAAAAAGCAACGGTCGACTTTTGTTTTACTCTAATATCGGCTAAAGAAGACTAAAGGCTAACAGAGGGCTGGGCAATAAATCAAAAATGTGTCTTTATTGAAATTTCTGACTTACTGATATAAATTTTTCTATGTCAATAAATTTGGTAATGAAGAAAATTGAAAGATGTGTGTAGGTTGGCAACAATCATGTCTCCTTAAGAAGCTGTACCACCTCAAGTCACATGACAATGTGACTCAATGTAATACACTTGACAGCCCCATCTAGTGGACGTTTGTTTTTACTCATAGATATAGTTATCGTTCATTTATCGTTATCAAGGTGAGGTCTTCAATATACTAGGGATGTAAGAAAACATCATTGAGGCTATTTATCATGATATTTTTCCTGCGATATTATATCAATATTGCCATGTATTGAACTTTTGGAAGAATTTACATGCAAACAATTGTGGATTTTCATTTCTTTTGGTGCAATTCAAACACCAACCGCTTGTTGTCAGCAGTGTGCAGTGGGTTTTATTTCCACCATTTAAATGCAACTCACTCTATTATGGTTCAGATACCTCATGTTAAACATGTTATGTATCAGTTTAGACTATTGAATTTACCTACAATAAATTCAGTTTAAAATAAATCACTAATATTGTCTGGCTGAATGTATCGCAATATATCGTGATATATTCTATTGCCTCCCTGTCTCATGATATGTATTATATCGCCAGGATTTCACCAATACACATTCCTACGACATACTGTTAATTTGATTTTGGGCCATATCACCCAGCCCTATGATTGGGCGATATGGCCTAAAATCTATATTGCGATAAATTCTGAAGCACATGCAGTAACAATATATATCACGATGTATTCTCTTCTTCTGTTTATACATGTAAAATGTTTTTGAACAATCTCACATACCAGATGGATTGCAGAACAAATTATTCTAAAAAGTATAGAATACATTTCAGTATAAATTACATTTAATTTTCAAAATGTATTGAAATAAACACAAAATATCACTAATAGTTTTTATGTTAGGGTTCTTTTTCCAAACAATGCAACAAAAATGATCATAAAACGAATAAAGAAGATATTTAAGATAAAATACAAGCTAAATGTAATGAAAAAAGCTAAATTCTAAATTGTCTGAACCTTAAGTGTAAAATACAAACAAAAAAAAACATTTCTTTCTGCTTTCCTGATAAATTTTTCATGTTTTTTGTGCATAGACGTCAAGTTTTACTTCAGGAGTTTGAATAACTGCATTTAAAAGTATGCTCTGCTGCGTTTTTTGTAAATAATATCACAAAAATTTGGGAAGTTTATATAATTTCTTTCACTTTTGTTCAACTGCGCTTAGATCAGCTGATCTGTGCCAGTCTGAGCTACAGCGATGCGCACAAGCACAGGGCAAGAGAGAGGGGGAGGAGACTAGATCTGTTTAACTTAACGGGACAAACAGCTGAAACTGGGAAGGTCTGTGAGGGAAAACTGTGCAAACTAAATCAAAGGAGACGTCCAAAAAGTTTGAAAGCCTTGTGTGTTCATCATGTTAAAAAGTGAATGACATTTAAGGGATTTGGCGTTACGGAGCTGTTAACACTGATACGACTTTACTCTCAACCGGCATATTTTATTGAGGATGTTTTACGGCTCACCATCCGACTCCCAAAATCCAAACCAGGTCTGTGTAATTGACGTCACCCCGGGTTTTTTACAAGCAAGTCGTCATCCAGAGCTGACGCAGATTGACAACATTCATGCAAAAGCAGGTAAAGTGCTAAACTGTCTCGCTCCTCATCAGCAAGTGCAACCGGTAGTAAAAAATTTGATATCATAGGCCAAAATCACACTGGTTATATCTTATACTGTGCATTACTACCCAGCCCTAGGCTAACATTGAGCTAACAACGCCAAGAGTGAATTAGAAGCAAATAGTAGGCTGTAAAAACATCTCAAGCTACTTTTTCAATTACCAACTACTCAATATTACAGTGTGAAGTTAATGAGTCAATCATGGGGTTTTACTTCCTGTAATGAGCTGTTCAGAACTATAACAGCAAGACGACCAACAACTGCCCTTCCTCCAACGCATGATAAATATTACCATAAGTGTAGTGTGTGCTCCCTACCGTAATACACACAAGAGTGCCAACACCAGATAAGACAAAGTATTTATCTACTCATCAATTAACTGTGTATGACTCCTTTTTGCTCGTCATCTAGAATCTTCTGGTGCTGATGCATAACTGGCAACAGCTACAAAACTCATGAAACAGCAGTGAGAAAGTGATTGCAGAAACCTTATTTGACCATAGGATAGGATTCTTCACTCTTCCATATTGCACCTTTAACTTGTTGGAGCAACTGAAATTATTTTGCGTCAAACTGTGATTTATAGCACGTTTGTGGATCCAACCTAAGAAATTAAGGCCAATTGTGTTTTTGTAAAAGTCCGCTAACAACCAAATGCCTAAAGATAAAAAATAAATAAAAACAGACCTCTTTCAATGGTCAACAAAACATTGTTTCACTCTTTAGGTTTAGGGCAAAATTATATTTCCCCCCAAAAAATATAACTTAGTACAATAAAAGCAGTAAGGTTGTTCTCAAGTTTCTTATTAGACACTATATTGCTTTGTTTAACAAAAACATAAAAAAGACAGTTTAATTATTTTGCCAATTAATTAAGATAATAATAATAATAAAGCTAATTGGTGTGCATACATACACACACATATGCATGTCCATACTCCTGCATGTACTCTACTCTGTTGCTTAGCCAGGCATAAAAATTGGCAAGCCTGACCCCTGGCCTGAAAGGATGCAGAGGGGGGAGGAGAAGAGAAGATGAAGGAAAGAAGGAAGAGATAAAGGCATGGTTAAGGGGAGGGGTTGATTTGGCTGGGCAGACAAGAAGAAGAGGCCATTAGCCGATTAAGGTTGGAAGGGGTGCATCAATACTGCACTGATGTCAAAAGGAGAGTCATGCCCATGAGCTAATATAAGAATGAAGGAGAGACCCAGAGACAGAGAGAGGTAGTGTAGGTCAGTGAGTCACTAAAATCTCAAAGACTGCTGACCGCAAAGCCCTACAAAGTGAGACAACATAAAAGATCGCCACAACATAGTCAGACTAAAGCCATCACATTTACATGACCAAAATTATTAGCCTCCCTTTCCTGCCAAGCCTGCAAGGCTGATGGCTGTGTGTGTGAACATGTGTGTGCCACTATATGGGTGGGTTAAGGGCTTTGTGCAGAGGGTAAGGATATAGGAAGGAAAGGTAGGGAGGAAGAAGAAGAAGAAGAAGAAGAAGAAGCAGTTTTGGTGGTAATTAAGTGTCCAGCTGAGCCCTAGTGGGCCTTGCCACGGCCGCGGGCTATGCTAATGAGCATGCCCAGCGGCCAGGGCTAGCTTATTAAGCGCTCGCTGGACAATATGGTGGGAGAGATGCTGTAACCACTGGCAGACTCACGTCTCAACAAATGACTAACAGTCTTCCCAAGAAGAAATGCAATTCCATTAATTGGGAAACTGGATCAGAATCTTCTCCCTTTCTTCTTGTTGTACTATCTGTCACTTGTTTTATCTCTTTTGCAATTTTCCCAGGCAACGATCTACTAAACATCTTCCTCTGCAACTCCCTGAATAAAAAAATGTAAACCTTTAAATAATTACTTACTAGAAATCACATGCTATCCATCATTTAAATGCTAATTTTCATCCACAGGAACTGATTTTATCACTTGACCAGAGCTGATTGTTTTGAGAAGTAAATGAAACATGACAACGAACACGGAAAATGGACAAGACAAGCAATCCTGAAACAATCATTTCAGCAATTGTTAAAACTGAACCCCCCCCCCCAATCCATCCATCTCGGTTATTCCATCCAACTCCTGTCTGCGACAAAGATACAAAGCTAGAATATGAGGTGAGGCGATGTGTTCTGTGAAGATCAGAGTTCAGCCAGCAGGGCTACATATACCGGTGTTTGAGTCCTATTGAAAAATGTAGTGCAAATTACCATGTGTGTATTTTCGGCCTTGGCCTTCGTGGTTTGTGGGTACTTTGGGCAGCATGCCAGAGGTGAAACAGGAAGGAGAAGTGTTCTTGGAAAAGAATGAGACAACTGAGAGCCCGGGACCTCTGAAATTCCTCAATGCAGATGAAGTGCACTTTACCCCCGGGGTTTTTTTTACATCCATTTTTAGCATCTTGTGCCGAAAAGAAGAAAAAAAATTCTTGCTTATAACATCAAATGTGTCATCAGATCGATTGGCCTGTAATGCTTTAGGGAGAGAGGTGATTGGTCTACTGGATCTGTTACCAGCAACATTACAAATGTTATAATTAAATCTAAAGTGACAATTATTTCTTGTAAATCCCATAAAAATGTCTGACAGTAAGTTGATGTGATTCTCACCATTTTTAATACCAATCATTTCTATTAGGACACATTCTAGTGGCAGATTTCTAAAGCAGAAATCTAATGTTTATACATCATTTGACAGCATCTGAAAGCTGAACATGGGTGCTACTCTCATGTACCGTTTCTCATCTGCAAACAGAAGCGGGGGGGGGGGGGGGGGGGCAACTGTTGTGCTGAGAATGGCTTCAGCTTTGGACTAAATTAAGCAAACATGTAGAAAAGCTGCATAAAATCTCGTCAACAATCAGTCTTTATACAGCACAAATAAAACAAATGTCAAATGGCCGCTATCGATTTGAAACAGTGTTGAAAAATGAGAATAATGATCTGCAGAGTGAACGTAGGTATTTCAGAAAATTATGACTAGTTTGACAAAAAAATACCTATAGGAACTTTCACATTATGTTGGCAGGTTTATTAAAGAATTAAATATTTAACAGGCTCAATTCAGAGCATAAGAGTATGCAACCTCTGTGTTATTGTAACTTTATTAGCTTTTTCAGCTGTTTTCATCTAAATCTGTTCTTGCAGTTACTTTTATTTGTGAGGTAAGATTAAAGGTGTACCAACTGTGATGATATTGGCGTAGTATGGCATTTTTAACAAGAGAAAATGTATAAACAGAGAAATTCCTATTAATTATGTTTAAAGATTATTATTATCAAGGACTTTTGCATCGGTTAGTGTGTTGTATTGTTGGTCTGAGCATTTTGTTTTAAAGCTTCTGTCTAGAAGGTGACGAATGATAAGATGTTTAACAATTACATGATAAGTTTCATTAAAGGTGTCAACCCTGAGTGCACTTAGCATTAAGCATTTCAGATCCAGCTCAACAAAACAGGGTATGTGAATTGGGATGTGGCAGAGCAAGGTCCCTGATGCAGCCTATGTTCCAACTCAACCAGGAGCAGAACGGACTGAGAACAAGCAACGAGTCGAAGCTGAAATTCCTGTCTGGACACCTATGGTCTCATGTAGATTTATTATATGCATTTTTAGTATTCAGTAGAAGGGGTGGGGTCTCCTTTAGGGTTGTCACGGTAACAGGTGTAGCGGTAAACCCCAGTAAAAAGTTAATAAAAATAACCGTCTTGTTTTTTAAAATATATATTATCTCGTGGATTACCGTGGCTGCGGTGTAGGCGTGGTGACCCTTACCAGCCACCGTATCATCTGCTGAAGTTGCCAGCAGCACATGCGCACTTAGTTGTTTACAACCAAAACTTTCTTGAAGCTAAAGCTGAAATAATGGCCAAAGGAGGAGACGGCAGCACGCAGGACATTCATTATACCTAAAAGAAGACAAAGTTGGAAGTACGGGCATTTTTTGGATATTTGAAGAATGCCGAGGGACAGCTGATAGAAGACGGCTATCCTGTTTGCAGGACGTGCAGAAAACGTGTCTGTGAAAGGCAGCAACGCTTCAAATCTCATGACACATCTGCGTGACCATCACCCACAACTCTACAGTCAACGCAAGGCAAGTTGACGTTAGTGTTTTAGCTAAAATGCGTGATCCGAGGATTTGGTTGAGGGAGAATGCAACGAGTCGCTATATAAAGCAGCCGCAGCACCGCTACCTGCATATAAACCGTGTCGCGGACACCCCCATGTTGAAATGACGCTGTGCATTACGGGGCTCCCAGGGGCAGATAAGAGTTGGTCTCTCTCAGAGAATAATTATGAATTTAACAATGATTACTGCCTGATGACTAGGGCTGCAACAACGGATCGATAAATTCGATGAAAATCGATTACTAAAAGCGTTGGCAACGAATTGCGTCATTGATTCGTTGTGTCGCACGACTCTTCCAAGGACGGTGATGAGCACCTGCGCGTCAGGAGGCAACGCGCTTTGCCAGAGCATCAGTACTGACACCCGCTGTAAAATGGACATTTGACCAAATTGTGACCTTTACCCTCTTGCAATTTAACCTTCCCCTCACCCCCATCCTAACCTTAACCAGCTTGCGCATGCAAAGCTCTGATCGTTGACGCACTCCATACATCTGCGTCCTGAGCACGGCCACAGTAACGTTATCAAATTAGATGTCACCACCTCCAAAACAAAGTTGACACGCGATCGTTCATGTCGGCTCATTTCCTTTTATGTTTTCTGTCTTTATTTGTGCCTGATGCTTCTTGCTGCTGTGGAGCGGAGCGCATCACCTGTTTTGTCCTCCGGTGACGCACCTCACCGGTGTGGCCGGCGAGCAGCGCGCACTCCGCTGTTTTTGCGGTTGGTAGATCTTTTTGAACTGCTCAAAGGTAACTCATAAGGTGAATATAATAAGCCAGGTAGCAGTTTTTCTTTAGGATTGCGAGGAGATGCAGGAAAATAATAAACAGAGACAGGACAGAAAATAGTCAAATAAAAACAAGATAGTTTTTGTACCTGCTGGTTGCAACAAACAGACACCATTGAAGGTAATCAGAAGTGAGGAACAGAAAATGAAATAATTATTTCAATGTTTAGATCAGCAGGAACTCTGAGAGGCTGCAGGGGCATCAGTGAGTTTGCGGCCGCTGCACAGAGGGAGGGGGGAGAGGGTTGAAGCAAGATGCAGAAACTACCGTTGTTAAAAGAGATGTGTTTAACTTTGAAAATGTGGGCGCAATTTTAATAGTCAAAAACTCCAGCGAACCAACCCCCCATCCCCCGCGCCGCTTCAGGTATATGATGTCATCAACGACAAGTCAAAGCCGACTCGATTTTCATTACTTGACTGTCGACTTTAAAAAAAATTAAGTCATGCAGCCCCTGCTACAGAGGCGTACCTTTGTGTCCTGCCATTTCTTGAGTTAAGTTTGGAAGATGAAGCACTTCAACCTTGCCACCGTGCCTCCTGTCATCTTGTCTCATTTTTGGTTTAAGGTGCCTACCTCCATTTGACTGTAGCATTTGTATTAACAGGTTACAAAGTTAATTAAATGTTGTTTGATAAGCTATCATCTTGTCTTTAGTATTAGATGGCACATACTGTAGCTGATCACACTTCAATCTAGAAGCTAATGATGGGTATATTAGAGCATCCTGGTGTAATAGGCTAAACTTTTATGAATGACACGATTAGTCGACTAATAAAATAGTCGTTTGTGGCAACCCTACTTAAATTGGTTGTTTTTCAAATTTCACTGGCTATTTGATGTGTCAAATCAACAATATGTTGCGCTGTGACTGGTTTGAGAAACACATGAGAATAGGGGGCAGCACTTATGACCCGTCTACCAATAGAAAAGTATCAGGAAAAAGTTTTAAGCAATATGAGGACAACAACAGAGGTTATGCTGAGAGAGATGCATCTAAAGGATATTTTTTGAGTTTTCAGACATATATTATGTTGGGTTGTGAATGTATAACTTGTGGACTATTTTATTGGAGTACTGTCAATGGACCTTTGCGGATGTAAAAAGATTTTTTTTCCAAGATAGCTTTATTCTGTCAGTGATATAAGGCTTTGAACATTGAGATAGACATCTTGCATTTGTGAGGGGTTTAACCATAGTATTTACTGTGTCTACAGTTATGACTGAATCACTGATTGGCATACATCGCTGGATCACATCGCTCATAAGAATCCTAACTATATAATAATGTATAGCACGTATATGTACATAGAAAGTGTGTTACCAAAAGGCGCTGATTTGACGTGACGGTTTGCAATATCCCATTGACAAGACTAATGCATAAAAAATGTCTAAAACAAACGGCAAGGGGACTGGCCTATCGCTGATTGCCTATCAATTTGTCTAATGACCCAACTTTATCGAGAAACTGACGACTGATTGCATGTTCACTTTATGATTTCTGACACCAAGTGTGACTAATTTGTCTTTTTTGGAAACACTCATTCACTCAACAGGTGTACTGATAGTTCCCTAGGCCTGCTGCTAAGTTTAGCTATTTTTCAACCCAGTCATCAAGTTTTGTCCAAAAAAGCAACCAACAAAAGCTAGCAATTTATAGGTCACACACACACACACACACACACACACACACACACACACACCACCAGGGCTGCTCTTTAAGAGTGAGATTATTTTCTCTCTCCAGGAACATCTCAGTCGGCTCCACTGTACTCGGTCAGTAGAGAAAAGGACAGGTGCAGCGCCAATAATAATCCTGTTTAATGAAACTGTTGATAAATTTAGGTCCTCACAGGTTTGCCAAACCAGAGAACCCAATGATTGTCCAGCGCCATGTTTTACAATTTTAGCAGTTCTATATTTGTCCTATTTTGTTACAGCATGCCCTCTTGTCTTTTAAACATTAGACTAAAATAAGGAGGGATGCTTTTCTATCGGGCTGTGCACCAGAAAATGGCAGCAAAAACTGAACTGCATCAGGTATGAAATGATTAGAGGGAGCTGTCCAGAGGGCATATGTCAGGGATGTATGAGATTAAATGTTCAAGCTAGTAAAAGAGTTACAAGCTTAAGCAATGAGCGTTTTTTAACCTGTGGTCCAAACAAACATTTATCTTTATTATCGTAACCCGTTTCTAAACAAGTCACAGTTGTAATCTGTAATTGTTACAGCAGAAGGACTGAAGAAATAAAATGTTCACAACAAGCGATCACAATTATATCACATGATCTGTGCACTCTGGCCACAACAAAAACTTCTTTAAAAGTTTCTGGTTGCACAAAGTTGTCTGTGTGCTTGCTGCCTGCTGCAAAGCCTTGTGGGTAATCACCAAAAACTGACAGTTTAGCGTGGAGTCCTTTAGAGATACTTTAATTAGAAAGTTGTCAGAGATTTTTCTGAAAGTAGGTTGAATGCTGACTGGTAGTGCGAGCAAAGAAGGGGTGACAAAATCAGATTGTGGCTGATGTGTAAAATCTTCAAACTATTTTAAAAGAATGAATATACACAATCTGAAAAATGTTTAAATCCAGCTTCCTTTTGCCAACTGTACAAGTTTATGTTTTATGACATCTGTCATTTTCATGGCAAAACAAAGCCAGAATTTCCTACACTAAATAGTTCCACTCATCCAGAAACTCCCAAATTACAACTAAATACAATTTAGTCATTGTACAACCATCCTAAAACACAAAAAAACATCTTCAAGCTCTAAAGGGGGTAAATCAATATCAACAGGGTTCAGACTTTGTCCAGGATTTATAAAAATTTCCATTAGACTGAATCATTATTTATAATGTTGATGTTAAGTCTGCCTTTGGTGAGAGATGGAGCCAATTAAAACTACTTGTTCACAAAACAGTAGGAACTCTCAATACAGAAGGATGTTGAGTATTTCACTCTTAAGGTTGGTTTATGCTTGACGCGTCCGCGAGGTCCGCATGGCTCCGTGCGGCAAAATTGTGTCATTTTAACATCCACTCCCCTCCACCGCACCTCCGCATGGCCCAAACATTCCGCACCGCGCACCTAGGAAATTTTCTAACCACGCGGACTGGCAAGAACTAGTATGGCAGAGGTTCGTAAATACAGACATTTGTATGATTCAGCTCTCAGAGATCACCGTGATCAACATGTTGTTAATAATTTTTGGAGAGAAATAGCTCGCACTGTCGGAAAAGACGAGGACGCTGTTAAAAATGCTGGAATGCCATGTTGTAAACAACAGTAATTTCTACTTCTACTATGGTGTAGTGTTGGATGCATGCCATAGAGCTCCATGCTGCCCCGTTCAGTTTGGGAGAATATTGGCTCACCGCAGAGACGAGCCGCACGAACCATAAACGCTGCGAGTTGTGAAGCGCGTTCCATCCGCGAGCCGCATCACCAAGCGGAAAGTGAATGCGTCAAGCATAAACCAAGCTTAAGATGGGCTACTACTAGTCTAAGAGCTTATTCCTAAAGGTTGATCTAATATCAAATGGCACACATCATAAAGGTTGAAATTTGTGCAACAGCTACTAATTAACAAGTTCTTCATATTTTTTAGTATTATTTATTGATTTCTTTTTACAGGTTGCATGCATTTTTAAAATACTTAACTGGGTCAAAGGTTAATTTGCTTTCAGCAAGTAGTTCCTTTAAACAAGACTTGAATGTTGCTTCAACTAGAAGAAGGGTACTTTCTTCAGAATGAGTGTGAAAAGAACAAACCATGTCCCTGAGTGTTACTTTCTGCCATACTTAAGCTCTTCATAAAAACTGATTCTGTGTCTGTAGAAACGAAGTGAGAAGAAGTAGGAGGGTGGAAGGTGGGCGTGTACAGTGTGCATGTATTGTTTGTAAATCGCCCTCCTGGCAAAAGGGACACTTGGTCACACAACCAAGGTCCTGTGGGAGGTGGGACAAGACTGAGAGGTAATTCTATATGAGCATGCACGCATATAAGAGGACCAAGTGTTAGCACAATAAAGGCAGCCTCTATTAAAGAGACACTCAGAAAATTACAGCTGCGAGGCAGAAAGAGCAGAGGAGCAACGATGACAAAGAGGAAGAAAATCTTTGGAAAGCCCTTGTAGAGGTAATGGTTTAACAGCTGTTTGGCAACAGAGCCATGGGCTATGTCTACTTGGTTTTTAGGCTGTCACTTAGGACAGGGTCACACATCAAGTTTGGTACTGGTCCCAAACTCATGAAAGACAGAGCACTTTCAAACAATTATTTACAAAAATAAATAAATAAAAAAGGGACGAGTGGGTGACAAGAAGAGAAGATTTGTTGTGGTGGCACAGCAGGAAATGCTCACCACTAACCTCATTTACATGCAGGTCCATGGAGAACAGAGGGGAGAGCTTATTCCATTTCCAATCTCCATGTTAAATGCTAGCCCGGACAGCTGATGGGAACAAGATCCACTGTTCACCTCCCTTCTCTGTGTACGGATACCTGCCTCCCCATTTTAAGCTATAAAAATAGATGTTCTAATAAATCTCAATAAAAAATCTATAATCCTAACGAGCTATGTGTGCTGTTGTTTACTTTGTGCTTACTACTGCAACCAACCCCCATAGGTCTCTCTGTTCTGTCATAACCAGGTTGTGACCCGAGGCTGGCGCATTCAAAGCCATCCTTCACCCACTGAGTCTGTTCTGTGGCATAATGATTGCTATGACAACCATCACTTAAAGCCACGGGTAGGTGGAGGAGAGATGTCAGCTTCTCGTCTACTCTTCTGATGATCTCATTTCTGGCTGGCAGATACAACAAGGTCAAACCACTGAAACTGGAAAAGTGGCTGCTTGCTACATGCAAATGACAGAACCCTGTTTCCAAACAATTACACCGCCCTGTCCAAATCAACATGGGGTTACGCTTTGGGAATCACAATGGGGGGGGGGGGGGACTTGAAAAAAATAATAAAAGAAGGGGTTGGGGGAAGTCAGAGAGAATTAGATGTAGAGGGAGGGATAGTTGTAAATGTAGTTGGCCAGCTATGAGCCTAGACTCTGGCTGTGCGTGCCAAATGAGGTCTTTAAATGGTTTTTCTGGGAGGATTTGTGCTAATCTAGAAAACCTTCTGGAGTAAGTGCAAATACATCTGCCACTGACCACTCCCCTGCAGAGTATGAGGGATTAATGGCATGGCAATCCCAAATAACATGGCCAACATTCAAAGGACTTGTGGGGTGTGGGAAAACAAGGGCAATTATGAGCTGAGCTATGTGATCCACTTCTATATGCTTGGTCTTCTGATGCCTCAGTTTAAGCTTCTAATTTGTCCGTCTTTGTTTCCACCTATGTTCCTGCTTCTTCAAAGAAACTAAAAGCCACCAGGCTCTTCACACAGAAATATCTCATGACTGGCTAATTTCATTATCATCACAAGGGTAAAATCTATTGGCCAAATGCCCTTGGTAAACAATGGACCTATATCTTTCTTTTAATGTACCATGCAAATGGCACAACCATGGTGATTAAATGGGACGTTAACGTGACAACACTGAATTAGTTGAGATGTTCGAGTGCATTTTAGACATCATAAATTACCTCACACTGAACTGATATAACCTTCCTCCAAGACGGCAATGATTTTAACTTCTCATGGGTTTTTGTCCTCGAGCCAAACACTTCCACTCTTATTTTAGAGGTGATATATCGTTCCCCTGGAGAGCCGTCAATGCCTTACGGACCTGCAACGCTTTGTCTGTACCAACCCCCTCCTCTTCTGTGCTTTTAATCTCTCGACTGAACTGTTACTGTCCCAAAAAGCTGCAGATACACAGCTGTTAGCCCAGCATGTTGAAAACATTAGCCTTCGCCGTGCTCTTTCCTCCATAAATGTGCTAAAAAAGAACCATTCCACACAAGGAGGAGTGAGGGAAGGGTTAGCCTGGCCAGCGCTCTAAAGGCTAACAGAAGCCAGGCTGTGCTAAAGGAGGGAATGTGTGTCCATGTGTGTGCAAGAGGCCCCCTGCCCTTCTCTACCCACACAGGAAGTGAGGTCATCTCATTGCACTGCACCGTGCAGTGTGTTATGCGAGGGTGACGAAGATCAACAAGCTGCCCAGTCTCCTGGAGAATATACATTTTATGGAGACCTACGCTAAATCAAAACATTCTAAAAGCAGCTTTGTGGGGAGACTATAATGCACTGAAGTATGTCTGTGACTGCAGTCAAAAAGCTATAATCAAACAAAAAAAAATAATTTAGTATCTTCAGCCAAAAACCCAATTTCAAGCACAGCTTAATGATGTACCACATGCTCAAGCATTTCTCTACAGCCTACAGGGGAGGCTCTTTCTTTTAAGACAACTGAGGAAGTTCTTTAATTTTAGTGTCTTTAGTAACACAGAGGCAAACAATAAATCACATCCCTGTTTAGAACAGGCGTCTGGCATGACTGGCCGGCTTCAGCTCCCCAGACCACCACCTCCTCCTCCACTCCTCTCATGCTCTCCATCCCTCATGCCTGTTAAAGGCTCGTCCTGCAGGGCCTGGATGCACTTGTGTGGTACAACAACAGAGAAACCGCCCAAAGCTCTTAACAGCTCTTCCTCTCCACTTCCTCCCTCCCTCCATCTCCAATGCTACCACCAGAAGCCTCCTCTCTCTCTCCGCTCTGTCTTTCCCAGCTGCACCGGCGAGCTGTTCCGTATGAACTGCTGCCAGCTGAAAGCCTGCTACTCCTGTGAGATTGCTATTACTCAGTGCAAGCAGGGCTCTACGTAGCCAAAGGGCTGCTCTCCGAGCTGTAGATCTCCATGTTGTGACTTGTCAACACGGAAAAAAATCGTTACCGAGACTGAGGCACTTCCATTCCACACAAAGGGGGTTCTGATTGCAACCAGGCAGGTACTGTACTGGAGGCTGTAGGACTGCCTGTTGCCTGGTTCAGTTATCAGGAAAGATACTTAGAACTTTTTACAAAGAAGGCACCTACACAAAGTATATCTCTTTTTATCCACTATGGCGTCATTTCCTTGTCTTATTTGCAACCCAAATTGCACATCAGGTAAAAATACCATAATTTAGTTAAAATGTTGCCAACACAAATGATATGAAAGAGTAAGTTGTTTTTACTACCACCCTGACACATAGTTACAATTATACTTTAGACAGAAATAAACAATCTATTAATAGAACATTAGCAGCACACAGTTGCAACCTCCACATCTTATGTACATTAAGTATAAATCAGCTGCTGTCTGTGATGCTACTCTACCAAATGAGTCCCTGTGCTCAACCATCTGAATTGTGTGTTTGCAAAACTCATTCATAGCTTTTCATTTTATTTCCTGCATCGCTGCACAGAATACCAGAGACACTCTGTTTGTCTACTTCCTATTTATCATTTTCTTTATTGCCTCCTTTACATACTCTGCTGCATGAGAGCCATTAAACCGCTGGGCAGGCAGCACCGCATGCTTCTGATCAAATAAAATCAATTCAGTGTGCAGCAAAGCTAAGCAGTGACAAATATCAGAAATCCAAATGTCTGTATTAAAGCCAGTAGCCACAACATCAGACGAAACTGCCCATGGGTCGAGGAAAACTTTTCTGTTTTGCACAGCACTGAGACAATTCTGTGCTGTCGGGGGTTTACTTTCACTCAAATATCTCCTACTTGAATCTAAAAAGGTGTCTTTAATCAAATGATGAACTGATTATCTCAAGAGTTGAATCAAAACATTATGTCAGCTCCGCTGCCCCCCATAAACCTGACGGACAGCCCCATCTCAACCGTGGACTCCTTCCACTTACTTGGGACCACCATCACCCACAAATTCAAGTGGGAGAAGCCCATCAGCTCCCTCCTCAAAAAGGTCCAGCAGAGGATGTTCTTCTTGCTGCAGCTGAGGAAACTGAATGCCAACCAGGATGATGATGGTCCAGTTCTACATGACCATCATTGAGTCCACCTCACTTCCTCCACCACCGTGTGGTACGCTGGGGCAACTGTGAGGGACGAGTGCTGACTACAGTGTGTTGTGTGGCAATCACCTGACATGTTACAAAGATCATGAGTTTCCTGACTGCCACAGACCTTGTTGGATACACCTGTATTCATTCATCTTTATTAAAGGAATGGTTTGAGCCCTTGTCTGCATCAACAATAAGCACTGAGGTGAAGTGTTGAAGACGCCACTTTATTATCTTTATTGCTTTAAAATAATGCAATAACTTGTACATTGTCATCAGAGAAAGTTCTACGTGATGGAAAGTGCTGTTCTTTAAAACATATATAATTAATGTCACAGATTTTCCACACCAGCATCTAACGACTGTTACGTTAAGTTGGTGTTTTCAGCCTGACAAATTAAAACATCCCCTCAGGAAGTGCCACCATGTTGCACATCAGCGCCAAATTCACATGACTAAACAAGGAAGAGAGATGAGATACGTTACTGAGCTGCTTGACTGGATCAGTTGCCAACATCTAGACTAATTTGTAGAATAAACCGGTCTTCTTCTACCACTGACTGATTTCTAGAATCTAAGAATTTTTAAAGTGTGTAAGTGAATGCAGCAAAAGGCAGGAAATACACATCCACCAGAACCACAGCTTAATAAATGATTCAATCAAATGATTGTGTTAACTAAGATTGTGATTTTTTTTAAACGAGGAAGCCATATGTGTTCCTTATTTATCTAATAACAGGGACTGTCATCTTCCTAAAGAGCTGAAGAAGAAACCAAACTCTCAGCAGTTTTCTGTCTTTCAGAAGCTGCTGGCAGACATGCTGTTATTCCATCAGTGCATCTGCCCGCCCCCCCCCCCCCCCCCCCCCGCCCCCCCCCCCCCCCCGATTTCATACTTCATGCTGTTGTTGATGTGCTTTGCAAGAGTTTGGTGAATGAAGTTTGTGGTCAAGTCTGCAAAGTAGTTTTCCCTTAAAACATTCGGCCACCCAGCAAGCAGTGCATGTAATACGTGTGCATTTTATTAGCTACATCTCAGCCATCCTTAAGCTCTGAACTGTTAGGAAAAAAATGCTCTAGTCCTTTTGAAATGAATTTTAACTTCTGATCTCTTGTCTTATTCAGGTGCAGAATCGAAGGCTGTAAAGGCCTGGGAGGTCTGAATGTGTCACTTTATTTATTTATTTATTTATTTATTAAAGTGAACCAATAATTCAAGGACGGAGCTAAAGCCTAGAACAAAGACCCATTTGGATGATTTGTAAAGTATTTTGACTTGACGGTGATCTAATCAAGCCTGTACAGCAAAATCTAAATTAAACAGGAACAAAAATAAACAAGAACATGAAAATGACTAATTTTCAAATTCAATGGCTTGAATATTTTATTTGTAAATGTGATGTTTCATTACAAAAGTAGAGAAACTTTCTTACCCAGTGATTCTTCACTAACCCACTAGGGTTGTCACGGTAACCAGTGTAGCGGGAAACCCCGGTAAAAAAGTTGACAATAATAATAACCGTCTTGTTTTTTAAAAACTACATTATCTCGGTGGATTACCGTGGCTGCGGTGTAGGCGCGGTGACCCTTACCAGCCACCGTATCATCTGCTGAAGTTGCCGGCGGCACATGCGCACTTAGTTGTTTACAACCAAAACTTTCTTGAAGCTAAAGCTGAAATAATGGCCAAAGGAGGAGACGGCAGCACTCAGGACATTTATTATACCTCAAAGAAGACAAAGTGGGAAGTACGGGCATTTTTGGATATTTGAAGAATGCCGAGGGACAGTTGATAGAAGACGGCTATCCTGTTTGCAGCACGTGCAGAAAAAGTGTCTGTGAAAGGCAGCAACGCTTCAAATCTCATGACACATCTGCGTGACCATCACCCACAACTCTACAGTCAACGCAAGGCAAGCTAACGTTAACGTTTTAGCTAAAATGCGTGATCCGAGGATTTGGGTTGAGGGAGAATGCAACAAGTCGCTATATAAAGCAGCCGCAGCGCCGCTACCTGCATATAAACCGTGTCGCGGACACCCCCATATTGAAATGACGCTATGCATTACGGGGCTCCCAGGGGCAGATAAGAGTTGGTCTCTCTCCGAGAATAATTATGAATTTAACAATGATTACTGCCTGATGACATTTTCCCAAATCTGCAAAGCTCACTGGAAGGACACAAACCGAGGACAATATTTTCCTGATATAGGGTTTATTACTCAAGTAAGGGTAAAAAAGTATCTGATTAGAAGGCTAATTGAGTACCGAGTATAATCTGCTCTAACATTTTTAAAATGATGACATCAAACAGACAAAAAATAAGAAGTTATGGGCAAATATTGGTATTTTAAAGACTAAAGGGGAAAAATGTCAACAAATAAACAACATCATTACAAAATCATATTTTAGGCTAAATTTAGACACAAACTGAGGGCAATATTTTCCTGATATACAGGGTTTATGTAGTTGTCTGAAAATGTAACATGTTTAAAAAAAATACTGCGATAATATCGGAAACCGTGATAATTTTGGTCACAATAACCATGAGGTTAAATTTTTACACCGTGACAGCCCTATAACCCACAGACCAACAGCAAAATATAGATGTTTTGAGTCAAGAATTTTTAAAAGCTATAAATCCTTCTGTCTGTGTGCCTTCCAATTGTCTGAAGTAGCAAATAAGGTTAACATTTGTGTATAAATATTGATCCCAGCCCTGAGGCTCGGCTACGTCTGTGAAAGCAGGCCCGTTAAACCCTACCCAACAAACACATTGGTTTGTGTTTTCTATTACCGTCAAGCAAAACACAAACGGCGTCATTGTGTTTGTCAGCTGAATACGGTTGCTAATTTGAAAACGTGCTGTTGTGCGATCTAAGACAATATCCAGCGAGAGAAAGGCATGTGGCATCTTTCCTCTGTAGTGTGATTCCGTTTCTAAGTTCAAGCTGTGTACCTTTATTCGCTGTTCACCTTTATGCAGCCAGCGCACCCCCAATCCCATCAAGCAGAGGGGGGAGATTGTGGCAGCGATGGTGAGGTGGAAGATTCTTGGCAGAAAGTGGCCAAAGATTTTATGCCAAGAGGGAAATGGAAACCCTTCTCTCATTTTCTTTTCCCCATAATCCAATGTTTTCAGGCCCCAGCCCCACCAAGGTTATTATAATCATAGCAAGTGGAAAGTAGCCAGCGACCCACCATTACAGTAAGGTAGAGAGCCACCCAGTCGGTCAGTCGGCTATTGGCTGATGGAAAGAGCAGAACTCTGTCTAGAAATGATCAACGCCTCTCCATTTAAAGTGAAGATCATCGAGGGGTGAAAGGAGAGGAATTCAGGGTTAATCATGAGACAGACCAGCTCAGGGAAAAGAAAAATAACAAAAAGACAAAAAGTGCTGAACATTAAGGTCTTGATGTGCCATTACTGCAACCCAAAAGTCATACACACAGGTATAAGCACTTAAACTAATCCATAACTTTTACGAGTGAGCAGTAAGGCAGTCAAACTTACATAAACAATACACAGCAAGGTCAGAGAGAATGGCACTTTTCATGGTGGCACCAAAGGTCGTGTTTGCTTGTCAGAGAGAAGGTGCCATACTGTACTGTGACCTCCATAACAAGAGTATGTACCCTCAGACACACACAGACACATGCACACACGATTGTGAGTTCTCGTTCACAAGTGCGTGCCATGCTCGCACACTTGAAGAATGGTCTCTTCCCACAAGTTATTCCACAAACAGCAAAGCAGTGTGGAGTATGCTGGCCGATGTGAGCCATATATCTGGGTCTGTGTTAAGATAAAGCACCTCCAGCATCAAACCCGGTGTATTAGCGTGCCCTTTTTCCACCACAGATGAAGAGATTTGAAGCTCGATATTGTGCTTGTTGGCTGGCACACCACCACGGCGCTGCTGGCTGCATAATGAAAACACACAGACTGACAGCGGCTGGCAAGAGGTGACACTTCCATTCCAGAGTGGGAAGATCCAAAACAAAGCGCAAGAATGCTTCTGACAAATTCATACTTTTCGGTGACAGTCTGTTGACTGAGTGGGGAAACAACTTCTAAATCAGAGAGGACTTTCATTTAAACCCTGCAGCACAGGCCAAGCACTGCTCCGGCAAAGTGCATACACACACAAGTCAACGTTTCAGAAACATAGGTGAGGAGTACAATTTTTGCAGAGTGGATACAGAGAAAACAAAAACGGTTTATTAAAATGCAAATATGGGCTTTATTTGGGTTCTTTATGGGCTGATAAACGATAAATGATGATTCTGTTCTCAACAGTTAGCACCCTCAAATCTACCATAAATAACAGACTGGTAGTTGTATTAACAAAGTCCACCATTAAATCACTTAGAGAAAATTCCATGTTTTCTTTACAGGATGCTGTTGTTGGACATAGAAGGTAGATGTGGCTCTTTTATTAGACAATCAATACCATTAACCTTACAGGGACACCTAGGTACTACATTTTTGAGATTACAGACTCGTGCAAAAAAAAAAAACATTTGGTTTTACGTTTAAAATATGTGCATGTAATATTAATAGAATAGCGGAGGACTTTGCTAACATTGTGCACACTTGGAAAAATCCAACCAATCCATGCTGAATCACCTCATTTCACACCTAAAACAGAGATAACATTTTACCTCAAAGCCAGTGTCTCAGCGAGCTACTGGCAACATGACAAACAGCACCTGGGCCCATAACTTTTTCAATAAGCTGCATAGGGCTTCTATGTTACTGGGATTTTGAACGGGTTTAAATGATTTGCAAGACA
The DNA here is from genome assembly GCF_043380555.1 of Nothobranchius furzeri. Taxonomy (NCBI): domain Eukaryota; kingdom Metazoa; phylum Chordata; class Actinopteri; order Cyprinodontiformes; family Nothobranchiidae; genus Nothobranchius; species Nothobranchius furzeri. The sequence goes on along the minus strand of NC_091744.1, from coordinate 10,617,026 downwards.
ATCGTTCTCTCAAATGACAGTGTCATTATGGGAGTTGGGAACTTATCTCAGACTCTGAATATGAGAGAAGTTTGAGGGGAGTCGGCGACCTAGGGCAAAAGGATAAATCTAGCGTTCTGAGCAGCACATGAGGATAAATTTCACACAAGTACACCACTCTGTGACTAATTTGTGACAAGAAAAATGACATGATGTTAGCACTTATAGCCAACAACAGTTTCAACAAAGATGTAACAGGTTAGCTTGATATGCCATCATTTATATGTAAATATATAGGAGGATCTTTTGTGACGCCAATGTTTGTTTCTTACATTGCATCACGGGATTGTGTGGCATCAAACAGCGCATTTTCCTTTTAATTCCATTGTTTTGCATGTTTGGAGGATTTAGAAAATCCGATGGATGATTCTTGCTGTGTGGATGATTGTTTCGCCCATGGGAGACGTGATAAAAACGTTTTATCTGTAAACAACTGCAAAACACAAAAACGAGATAATTGCGGGTGATTCGGACTCTCCAAGGAAAGTCTAAATCCCTACAGGCGCATTTTGTTCACAGCAAGTCCTTGTGACTAGGTATTTGTTAATTATAGAAGATGTACTTTTAAATCCACCGAGTCATATTGTTTTTGCGTTCCGATTCAAATGTGTCAACCCCGATCATTATATTAAAAATAAATATGGACATTGACTAATGAACACTAACCCGGCTTTGCAGTCACAGTGAGGATTTATCCGTTTTATTTGACCATCGCCCACAGCTGACGTAAATAACGCTGTGACTCTGCTCATCGGGACTGACTCTTGCTTTTGTCACGACCACGGCTTTCTGTTGTGCAGAAAAGATCGGCCCACCTTACCTTGAAACAAAATAATCGTAGGCCTCCAGAGTTTTTGAAAGCCTTTAATTTTTCATGAGTGAAGGGTCTTGGGCTTTCTGTTAAACAGGAATAAATATCTCCCCAGCGGATTTGTGGGAAAAAAACACCCGCGAATCAGACCAACATTTTTCATCATCCCAGAGCTCATACTGGCTTTTAATAACTTTTATTTTGACTTCAACACAGATTCTAGGCTTTTCCGTAAAACTCCTGTCTTTAGATGTTAAAGTGTTTATATATCTGGGATTTCGCCCACAAACTTTCTTGAAAGTGTATGTTGCGTATTGATAGCAATGTGTTGTTGCCACACAGCCACTCACTCACACATGCGCACAAAAATGAAAAAAATATGTCAACAAATATCCTCCAATTGTCTGGCCACGGCCCATGGACAGCTTGGTTTTATGGCAGAATCAATGGTTGTCTTTCCAAACTATCTCTGTGTGCAATTGGACAGAGCTAGGACCAATCAGAGCAATGAACGTCAGTCAACGGGGCATCAAAAAAGATGCAAATACAAACTTTTTCAAAAATAAATGACTTAAGTACCTCTATCTTTTCATGTTTCAAAGAAAAACTCAAGTCTAAATTGTCCAAAGTTGATGCCGAAGCCCCTTCAAACAAGAGCTGCTCCTGAGCCAACACCATCTTTGTAGTTTTTCTCTGCTGCAGCTCTGGTGCTAAGCCCGCCAAAGTCACTCTACAAACAGAGCTCTGTGATTGGCCTGACTTAAAATTGCTCAGGTCAATAGTAGACCTGCAGAGGTTACAATAGAGCGTGACTAGACCAACCAGCAGCGCTAAATCTTTTTGCTACAATTTGTCTAGATTCCCAGGCTAGTGGTAGGTGCATAGAGAGATTCCCACTGAAAATGTTCATTTTTCTTTGCATTTTGAGCTTGCCTGTTCATCATTAGTAACATGACCATTGATACAGGCTTTAAGATGACACTATTACAACCATTGTTGTCAAAATAATCCCAAACTTTTGTTTAAAATTTGCACACACGCCTTTGTGTAAAATTAACAAAATGAATGAATGGATGAAATTAACAAAAATTACAAATATTTAGAACTGCTAAAAAAAGTAATTCTGAACTCAAAGCATACTTTGAAGATTGAGCGTCTTTATAAATGCATAAGAATTGGAAATCAAGTTGACAAAAAACATCTTTCAAGAACTCCAGCGTACACTACTAAACACTTCCCTGCACCAACTTGTAACTGAAGAGGAAATCACATTCCAAGCACAAGCAAGCTCAAAGAAGTCTTGATGCATAGCGACATTAAAAGGACTCCAATGGCTTATTTCCATTATACATCAAAACCTTGCTCTGTGCAGCCCGTTCATGTGACTTCTACGCTTCTTTTGCTGCACACCAGTGAGAACTCGGTGTCAATCACACACACACACACACACACACACACACACACACACACACACACACACACACACACACACACACAAATAACAAATCACTGCACCTACTGTCACCTATGGTCCATGCCTTTACTCCTATAACTGCAAATTCCCCAAGTTCATTTCTAGGTCAAACACCTGACTAGTGTATAACCTGTATTTTTTAAGGAGTGCATAATAGTTGGTGTGATGCAACATTTTACAAACTAGAAAGACAGTGTTGCCACAAATTGTTTAAACACGGGTTACATTTACATACCAATATGAATAATTGAGCTGTCTGCTCACGCAGGAATGATTAAGAGCAGCGTGTCACTTTAATAATCGCTGTCATTGTCCGCTAACATCTAAGGAATCCTCCAGTGGCCGGAGTCCGTTATTGCAGCGTTTCATTATCTGGACTGATAAAAGGCACAGCATCGAGGATACCGAGGGTCAAACGCACAAAAGTAAACCAACCACCGGCCAAAATAAAACTACTCAGGAAGTAATATTTGGGTTTTCGCTGCGGCACAGCGTTGGGTGGAAAATAACTGTCGCTTGCTCTTTTTTTTTCCTCTAACCGTGTTATTGATCGTAGTCTGTCTGCAATGAATGGCTGCAAAGGGAAGGGGGGGAAAACCCTGAACTTCAGGTGACCGACCACGGCTCTAGCATAGCCCTCGATGCCGGACAGGGAGGGGTAACGCTAGGGGAGGGGGGCAGCGTTTACTTGGAAAAAGAAAACCCATCACACTTTGAAAAGTCGGAGTCAACACGGGCGCCAGCGAATTCGGTTCGGCGAGCTGAAGCAGCACAACTGAGGCGAAAGTTGAGAAGAATATCGCCGAGGAAATGAAGTTTACCGAGCCTTGCTAGATAGCGCTAAAGCTAACTAGGCAGGCTGGGGTATGGGGGGGCAAGCCAGACTCCGGCTCGTCTGATCCGACTGACCCTTCATTTTATTGCGGCCAGACTCCCAGATCCTCCCCTTCCTACCCGAAAAGCGACCTAGCAGAGGGGAAGACGTTAGCGAAAACGCTCGACCGTTACACCGCACACGCCACCGACACACACGGTCAACTGACCGCAACCTTTTAGCGGAACAGGACCTTTTAAATACTCTTTATTAAAGCCACGTATATTTTATCCACTTCACCGCCTCGCTAACATTATCCATCGCCAACAACATGGCTGCCTTGCTCGGACCTAAAAAAAGGGGGGAGAAATAACCTACGCCGACCGAGTCTTTTGTCTGTTTCACCTCTATAACCCTAAACTACTGCGCAAAACACACGAAGAGCTGGTAGAAAAATGTGCACACATTCGAGCGAAGGACTTACGTGAAGGCAGGCGCTTGGGCTGCTCCTGCTTCCTCCTTGGCATTTTCCCCCTGCTTATAATCACATTCTCGTCCTTGTTTGGGGATAAGAAGAAAAAAGGTTTTTTCCCATTGAGACTGGAGGCGCCAGTGATGGCAGGGACTTGGTCGCGCACCTGGCTTTGCTCGGTTTAAAGTGTATTGTTGAGGGGGGGAACGGGAGCACGGGCGGAGGAGGCGCCGCTGTTGTTGTTGCCGTGTCTTGACTATGGCTGCTCTCGGTGCAAGTGTGTCTCCGAGCCCCTAACTAACACTAATGCAGGGATCAAAGGGCAGCAACAGCAGAGCAAGCTCACGCGCGTGGGCAGGCACGCACACTCGCACTCACACACACACACACTCATTCACTCACACATTCGCACGCTCTCACACACTCCAACACACACGCTCGCGCGCACGCACACGTTACAGGAGCTCGCCCCCGAGATCAGCGTACGGACAAGGTGCCCCCAAGCTTTCAGGGTTAGAAAGAAAAAGGGAAAATATACATTTAAAATAGCAAAGAGACACGAATTATCTGAGAGAACATATTGATTGAGTCGGGTTATATTAATAGAGCAAATGTAATTTTCTTTGAAAAACAGCCAAACACTGAGCGGCGATAGTAATTTATGCAAATGACGCAAACGAATCTCAGGTCTTTGGCTAAATACACAAAGCACTGAGATTTTTTAAATTCGTTTAATGTGCACAGATTCTTCGTCGATATCTCCAGATATCTTTTTGTGATTTTTTTCGGAACAAAAAAATTAAATACAAATTCATATTTGAAAACTGTGTTTTCTTTAAAACAGAATAATACTAATAAATGTGGTGTTGACGGTATCTAAGGGTATTAACAGGGTTTTACGCTCTATTTTACGAGGAAAGTATTTGCCTGTTTATACTTGATTCATACATTAAAAAGAAAAAGTTTATTTTAGTCTTGGATTCATTTACATCTCCCATAGACCTATTAGTCACTCGCAGGCTTTATATTCTATTATTTAAAAACTGCCTACTAATTTATTCATAGAACATCTATATTCAGAACATATTCAAAGGGAAATTGTGTGGGAACCTGTATTAAATCAGGTGTCCATCTGTGGGGAAAATAGGTCCAACAAATATCCAACCCAATGTAGAAATCTTCTCAAAGTTTTGAGAGCAAAACTGGCCAGAGCTGAATCCTCCTCCCTCTCAGCTGGGTGTTGGGGCTTTTTCACAGCGCAGGCTGTCCCCCACTCCCTGCTGTTGGACTCCTCCAGGCTGCGTTCTGTTGGCCTGCCGCGTTCTTTCACACCTCGGCCGCGTGTGAGGAGAGCTGTGTCTTCATCCCTCCATCCTCTCCATCCTCCAGTTCTCCTCCTGCCATGCCTTCCACCCACCCCCCAGCGGAGGCGCAGGAGGCTCGTTACCGTGGCAATTAGTGAAAAGCCCAAATTAGCCCTCTTGGCTGTCCACAGGTGACAAAGACACTTTGCATTTCTGCTAATTAGGAAACAGAACAACATGATTAAATGGGGCCCTATCAGGAGGAGAGTGGACAAACATATTCCACAAATAGCAAAGAGTGATTTGTTGTTGAATCTCCTGCATGAAATAATCAAGACAGTCCTGTTTTGGGCAGGAACATGCTGGGCGGTGATAGTAATAATGACAACGATGGCTGTGGTTATGCAAACAGCTGTGATCCTCACCTGCACTTGCTGATGGACAATCTGTTGACAGGTGTTCTGACCAGATACACCAGCTCTTGCAAGAAGAGCTCTGTGACAGTAACTTCTTCCAGGTTGGTTGTGTTTCATTGATGAGACTTTCTACACTAAGAAATGAAATGTTGAAGTTCTGTAGCCCACGGTTTTGCTTTGATAGGTCCACTCTCCACTGCAGCTCCACAGGTCCACCATTGGCTTGGCTAAGTTTAGGCCTGGTCGATCACAGTGCTCTATTGGGCGGGCTTTGCATCAGCAGAGCTACAACAGAGCATATAACTACAAAGATGACGGCTCAGGAATGGCGCTTGTTTGAAATGGCTGTGGCATCAATTCTATATGATTTAAACGTGGGAATTTCTTTGAGACATGAACTTTTTCTGCTTTTACTTCTTTGTTGTGTACAACGGGACGTTGACTGATTACTGTCACTCGCTGTCACTATGAAGATGTTAGGTTTTCATTGCTCTGGCTGGTCGTAGCTCTGTCCAACTGCCTGCAGAGACAGTTTCAAAGTCAACCGTAGGTTCTGTCCCTATGAGTTCTGTCTATGAGTCGTTGCCAGACTATATATTTACATAGAAAGGGTGGTTTGGTCCCCTCGGTCATCCGGGAGGAGCTTGGAGTAGATCCGCTGCTCCTCCACGCCGAGAGGAGCAAGTTGAGGTCGCTCAAGCATCTGGTCAGGATGCCTCCTGGACACCTCCCTGGTGAGGTTTTCCAGACACGTCCAACTGGGAGAAGACCTAAGGGGAGACCCAGGACACCATGGAGAGTCTGTGTCTCTCACCTGGCCAGGGAACACCTTGGGGTTCCGTCAAAAGAGCTGTCCCAAGTGGCTGGGGAGAGGGAAGTCTGGGCCTCTCTGCTAGGCTGTTGCCCCCGCGACCCGACTCTGGATAAACGGAAGAAAATGGATGGATGGTTGGATAGGGTGGCTTGCTGGGCTAATGTCAATTGGTTCCACTAGTTGCTTAACTGTAAAGAGTAATGTACATTGGTTTTGGGATTTATGACTCTTTGAAGGAAGCCGTTTACTTCAAAGCGTCATTCAAAAGACTGGCTTTGAGGGGGGTTAGCGTTCTGCCGATGTGCAGGAGAGCGCGCGGGCATAACTGGAAGACAAAATGAACTATTCTATAAGGACTCGGCTCTCTTTGTTCACTTTGAAGAGCTGTTTAAAAGATTTGATTCATCACATCTCTAATCTACATTTACTTTTAACATAACAATGTATGTCAATGTACTTTACATTTAAGCAACTAGTGGAACCAGTTGCCATAACTTGGTTAAACCTTTGATGCATGAACTATGAAATCTTCAACCATGGTTTTTTAAAACAATTTTTTTCATTCATCTTTAGGTGTGAACGAAACAAATTTCAACACATATTTCTTGCAACATTTAATAATTTACTAATAATTTATTACATGTCCACCTTAGTGGACACTGTGCATTCTGAACATGAAATATGTTGGCTTGACTTACTGAAGTCCAAATGGAGGGGCTCAAATGCAATAAAGTCTTCAACAGCTGTGATTAATAGCAAAAAAAAAAAAAAAAAAAAAAAAGAAAGAATTTTGAGTACCTGTCCACTATAGAGACCATTATGCATCAAAGGGTTAAAGGTGTGGTTTTCATGCAGGCTGATCATGACAATAGTCTCCTACACCTATCACCTGCATTAGTTAGCTTCTCATTGAAAATAGACGGTGAAACTCTAGCATTTAAAAATTCTCACATCTACGTCACACTGTGAATTAGCACTTATGAACTCACCAGTCTTGACTCATGATGAGGAAGGCTGTTGTTTTTAACATCTGGTAATCAGCAGCGGATGTCTCAGCTAGTAGAAGCTAATAGTTAGCATTAGCAACTTATGGCTCTGTGGAGAAAAAACGTTAATGTTGCAGGTCAGTGGCAGAGTCATGTTGTTATCCAATCCGGGGCAAGATGTCCAAACATCAGGAAATAAAACTCCAAACTCTGACCTCTGAAGCTCAGCTACAGGTGCTGGCCAGTAAATTAGAATATCATCAAAAGGTTGAAAATATTTCAGTAATTCCATTCAAAACGTGAAACTTGTACATTATATTCATGCAATGCACACAGACCAATGTATTTCCGATGTTTATTACGTTTAATTTTGATATTTATAGGTGACAACCAATGAAAACATCAAATCTGGTATCTCAGAAAATTAGAATATTCTAAAGGCCAATGAAAAAATGTTTGTTTCTCTAATGTTGGCCAACTGAAAAGAATGAACATGAAAAGAATGTGCATGTATAGCACTCAATACTTAGTCGGGGCTCCTTTTGCCTCAATAACTGCAGTAATGCGGCGTGGCATGGACTCGATCAGTCTGTGGCACTGCTCAGGTGTTATGAGAGCCCAGGTTGCTCTGATAGTCGTCTTCAGCTCCTCTGCATTGTTGGGTCTAGCGTATTGCATCCTCCGCTTCACAATACCCCATAGATTTTCTATGGGGTTAAGGTCAGGCGAGTTTGCTGGCCAATCAAGGACAGGGATACCATGGTCCTTGAACCAGGTGCTGGTGGTTTTGGCACTGTGTGCAGGTGCCAAGTCCTGTTGAAAGGTGAAGTCTGCATCCCCATAAAGTTGGTCAGCAGCAGGAAGCATGAAGTGCTCTAAAACTTCCTGGTAGACGGCTGCATTGACCCTGGACCTCAGGAAACAGAGTGGGCCAACACCGGCAGATGACATGGCACCCCACACCATCACTGACGGTGGAAACTTTACACTGGACCTCATGCAACGTGGATTCTGTGCTTCTCCGCTCTTCCTCCAGACTCTGGGTCCTTGATTTCCAAAGGAAATGCAGAACTTGCTTTCATCAGAAAACATAACTTTGGACCACTCAGCATCAGTCCAGTCCTTTTTGTCCTTGGCCCAGGCGAGACGCTTCTTGCGCTGTTTCATGTTCAAGAGTGGCTTGACACACGGAATGCGACACCTGAATCCCATGTCTTTCATGAGTCTCCTCGTGGTGGTTCTTGAAGCGCTGACTCCAGCTGCAGTCCACTCTTTGTGGATCTCCCCCACATTTTTGAATGGGTTTGTCGTCACAATTCTCTGCAGGGTGCGGTTATCCCTAGAGCTTGTACACTTTTTTCTACCACATTTTTTCCGTCCCTTCGCCTGTCTGTTAATGTGCTTGGACACAGAGCTCTGCGAACAGCCAGCTTCTTTAGCAATCACCTTTTGTGTCTTGCCCTCCTTGTGCAAGGTGTCAATGATTGTCTTTTGGACAGCTGTTAAGTCAGAAGTCTTCCCCATGATTGTGGTGCCTTCAAAACAAGACTGAGGGACCTTTTAAAGGCCTTTGCAGGTGTTTTGAGGAAATCAGCTGATTAGAGTGGCAGCAGGTGTCTTCTATATTCAGCCTTTTCAGAATATTCTAATTTTTTGAGATACCAAATTTGGAGTTTTCATTAGTTGTCACTTATGAATATCAAATTTAAATGTAATGAACATTGGAAATACATTGGTCTGTGTGCATTGCATGAATATAATGTACAAGTTTCACGTTTTGAATGGAATTACTGAAATATTTTCAACCTTTTGATGATATTCTAATTTACTGGCCAGCACCTGTATGTTGCAGACTTGGTCTGCTGAGCCAGGAGTTTGTGGGCTTTTTTGTGCCCTGAGATTTGCCTGCAAGGCATCCATTCCTTCTAGAAACCACTGCACATGTGCAGATTAAAAAGTAATCCACTCTAAGTAAATTCAACCTTTCATTTCTTACAGCGTAATACAGAAAACTCTGCTACATCTCAAGGTACATTTCACTTTGAATTTGTTATGAACTGAGACAGGGCCTTATGTAGTTCCAAATTAGCTGTTGCACATAGGTTCATGATTTTATAGTTTCACTAAATACAACAAACCACTATTAGAGCTACAATTCTTACTGAGCATTTACAGCGAGGGCAGATAAGCCATGGTAGGATACTAGTGTTTTTGTTCCCTAGGTTGTTTGGTCACCATGGGGAGGTTACAGCCTGTTCTCTGACCCGGACAATGCCATGCAGCTGAGGTAATGCTAGCAATCGGGCAGGCCCGCTGATAGTAGCTATGGCAACAGTGACATGACCTCACTCAGGGTTGAACCTAAAGGTCATTCCTCAGAGCTCCGGGGAGGAGCGCTCCAGCTGTGCTGTCAGCGACAGTTCTCATGTTTCACTGCTAGAACATTTGGAAATTGTATATATATATACCACAGTGTGTAAAAGTTCAAAACACCCTTCAATTCTTCATACTTTGTTCATCAGAGCTAAACATCAGTTTAATTTTTATGATCTGCTGCAAAGTAAAGTAAAATATCTCATGAAGCACTGGGTGATTGGCTGCCACGGCCAAGTAACACGAAATGCAGTTTTACCGACATCGAGCTAAAATTTCACATGGTACGCAAGAAAGGTGGAAGGCAAGATTCTTTTCATGTGTGAATTCTGGCCCTTTAATCTAAAAAGATTTTCAGTCAATAGTTTGTGAACAAGTGGAGTGCAAATAGAGAAGTCTAACATAAAAACATCTTCAGCAGATGGACAGAATTTATAAGTTGTGTGTTCAAAAACAGGTCCTGAAAGTTGCAGTTAATCACCTACCGCAGCTAAAACGAGGAACCCCCTTTATGCTGTTAACATTCTATTTTATGTGTCAATCTGTACAATTGTTTTCCTCAGCTAAAGAAATATAAACAAACCATGTCGTTGTGGCAAGCTGTTGGTACAAAACAGCCAATTTAAAATGGTTCTTTTTGGTTTTTTTTATTTTTATTTTTATTAAATGGCCTGTATTTGATAAAGCGCCTTCTAGGGTTCTACAACCCCCCAAGGTGTTTACAACACAACCAGTCATTCACTCACATGTGCACACACATTCACACCCTGATGATGATGAGCTACACTGCAGCCACAGCTGCACTGGGGCTCACTGACAGAAGTGAGGTAGCTGAGCACAGGTGCTACCGATCCCTCCGACCACCGCCAGCAGGCAATGTGAGCTAAGTGTCTTTCCCCTAGGACACGATGACTGAAAAAGACAGAGCTCAAACCTGCAACTCTGCGGCTGTGGGGAGGGCTCCTAACTCCTCTGTCGCCATCGAGGAACAACAACAGCACCCTTTAAAAGTTGTCATGTAGAAGCATAGAATAGAATAAAATATAATAGATAAGAGTGGAATAGAATTTAACAGAGTAGTATAAAGTAGAGAAAGGTAGAACAGAGTATAATAAAATAGAATAGAATAGAACAGAATAGAATTGAATAGAGTAGAATAGAATTTAACTAATAGAATAAGACATAATGGATAAGAGTGGAATACAATTGAATAGAGTAGAATAGAATTTAACTAATGGAATAAAATATAACAGATAAGAGTGGAATAGAATTGAACAGAGTAGTATAAAGTAGAGAAGAGTAGAATAGAGTATAATAAAATATAATATAATATAATAGAATAGAGTAGAATAGAATTTAACTAATAGAATAGAATAGAATAGATAAGAGTGGAATAGAATTGAACAGAGTAGTATAAAGTAGAGACGAGTAGAATAGAGTATGATAAAATAGAATAGAATAGAACAGAATTGAATAGAATAGAGTAGAATAGAATTTAACTAATAGAATAGTATAGAATAGATAAGAGTGGAATAGAATTGAACAGAGTAGTATAAAGTAGAGAAGAGTAGAATAGAGTATAATAAAATAGAATAGAATAGAACAGAATATAATTGAACAGAGTAGAATAGAATTTAACTAATATAATATAATAGATAAGTGTGGAATAGAATTGAACAGAGTAGTATAAAGTAGAGAAGAGAAGAATAGAGTATGATAAAATAGAATAGAATAGAACAGAATAGAATAGAGTAGAATATAATTTAACTAATAGAATAGAATAGAATAGATAAGAGTGGAATAGAATTGAACAGAGTAGTATAAAGTAGAGAAGAATAGAATAGAGTGTAATAAAATAGAATAGAACAGAATAGAATTGAATAGAGTAGAATATAATTTCTTCGTCTTCGTCTTCGTCTTCCTCCGCTTATCCGGGTCCGGGTCGCGGGGGCAGCATCCCAACTAGGGAGCTCCAGGCCGTCCTCTCCCCGGCCTTGTCCACCAGCTCCTCCGGCAGGACCCCAAGGCGTTCCCGGACCAGATTGGAGATGTAACCTCTCCAACGTGTCCTGGGTCGACCCGGGGGCCTTCTGCCGGCAGGACATGCCCGAAACACCTCCCCGGGGAGGCGTCCAGGAGGCATCCTGACCAGATGCCCAAACCACCTCAACTGGCTCCTTTCGATCCGGAGGAGCAGCGGTTCTACTCCGAGTCCCTCCCGAATGTCCGAGCTCCTCACCCAATCTCTAAGGCTGAGCCCGGCCACCCTACGGAGGAAACTCATTTCGGCCGCTTGTATCCGCGATCTCGTTCTTTCGGTCATTACCCAAAGCTCATGACCATAGGTGAGGATTGGGACGTAGATCGACCGGTAAATCGAGAGCCTGGCTTTCTGGCTCAGCTCCCTCTTCCCCACGACAGATCGGCTCAGCGTCCGCATCACTGCAGACGCCGAACCAATCCGCCTGTCGATCTCCCGATCCCTCCTACCCTCACTCGTGAACAAGACCCCGAGATACTTAAACTCCTCCACTTGAGGTAGGACCTCTCCCCCGACCCGGAGGTGGCAAGCCACCCTTTTCCGGTCGAGAACCATGGTCTCAGATTTGGAGGTGCTGATCCTCATCCCAGCCGCTTCACATTCGGCTGCGAACCTACCCAGCAAGAGCTGAAGGTCAGAGCTGGATGAAGCTAGGAGGACCACATCATCCGCAAAAAGCAGAGACGAGATTCTCCTGCCACCAAACTTGACACACTCCACACCACGGCTGCGTCTAGAAATTCTGTCCATAAAAGTGATGAACAGAACCGGTGACAAAGGGCAGCCCTGGCGGAGTCCAACCCTCACTGGGAACAGGTCCGACTTACTACCGGCTATGCGGACCAAACTCACGCTCCTCTGGTAAAGGGACTGAATGGCCCTTAACAGAAAGCCACCCACCCAATACTCCTGGAGCGTCCCCCACAGGGTGCCCCTGGGGACACGGTCATAAGCCTTCACCAAATCCACAAAGCACATGTGGATTGGTTGGGCAAACTCCCATGCCCCCTCCATCACCCTTGCAAGGGTATAGAGCTGGTCCACAGTTCCATGGCCAGGACGAAAACCACATTGCTCCTCCTCTATCTGAGATTCAACTATCGATCGGACCCTCCTCTCCAGTACCTTGGAGTAGACCTTTCCAGGGAGGCTGAGGAGTGTGATCCCCCTATAGTTGGAACACACCCTCAGGTCACCCTTCTTAAAGATGGGGACCACCACCCCGGTCTGCCACTCCCTAGGAACTGCCCCCGATGACCACGCAATGTTGTAGAGACGTGTCAACCATGACAGCCCCACAACATCCATAGCCTTGAGATACCCAGGACGAACCTCATCCGCCCCCGGGGCTCCGCCGCTGTGTAGTTGTTTGACTACCTCAGCAACTTCTGCCCCCGAGATCGGACAGTCCATCCCCAGGCCTCCCAGCTCTGGTTCCTCCTCGGAATGCGCATTGGTGGGATTGAGGAGCTCCTCAAAGTATTCCTTCCACCGTCCGACTATAGCCTTAGTTGACGTCAGCAGCTCCCCATCCCCACTGTAAACAGTGTGAGCGAGTTGCTGCCTTCCTCTCCTGAGGCGCCGGACAGTTTGCCAGAACCTCTTTGGAGCCGATCGATAGTCTTTCTCCATGGCCTCACCAAACTCCTCCCACGCCCGAGATTTTGCCTCGGCAACTGCCACTGCTGCACCCCGCTTGGCTATCCGGTACCTGTCTGCTGCCTCCGGAGACCCACTGACCAGCCACGCCCTGTAGGCCTCCTTCTTCAGCCTGACGGCTCCCCGAACCTCTGGTGTCCACCAGCGGGTACGGGGGTTGCCACCACGACTGGCACCGGCCACCTTACGACCACAGCTAGCAACAGCCGCCTCGACAATCGCAGAGTGGAACAAGGCCCACTCGGACTCAATGTCCCCCACTGCTCTCGGGACGTGGTCAAAGCTCTGCCGGAGGTGGGAGTTGAAGACCGTCTTGACAGGTTCTTCTGCCAGGCGTTCCCAGCAGACCCTCACTATGCGTTTGGGTCTGCCAGGTCTACGCGGCATTTTCCCTTGCCATCTGATCCAACTCACCACCAGGTGGTGATCAGTTGACAGCTCCGCCCCTCTCTTCACTTGGGTGTCCAAAACATACGGCCGCAGGTCAGATGATACGACTACAAAATCTATCATCGACCTGTGACCTAGGCTGCCCTGGTACCAAGTGTACCGGTGGGCATCCTTATGTTCGAACATGGTGTTCGTTATGGCCAAACTGCGGCTTGCACAGAAGTCCAATAACAAAACACCGCTCAAGTTCTGATTAGGTGGGCCGTTCCTTCCAATCACACCCCTCCAGGTCAAGCTGTCATTGCCCACGTGAGCATTGAAGTCCCCCAGCAGGACAATGGAGTCCCCTGATGGAGCACTATCTAGCACTCGTCCCAGGGACTCCAAAAAGGGTGGGTACTCTGAACTGATATTTGGCCCATAAGCACAAACAACAGTCAGGACCCGTTCCCCGACCCGAAGGCGCAAGGAAGCTACCCTCTTGTCCCCCGGGGTAAACCCCAACACACAGGCAGAGAGTCTCGGGGCTAACAAAAAGCCAACCCCAGCCCTCCGCCTCTCACCCGGAGCAACTCCAGCAAAGTAGAGTGTCCAACCCCTCTCCAGGTCTCGGGTTCCAGAGCCAATGCAATGTGTCGAGGTGAGTCCGACTATATCTAGCCTGTACCGCTCAACCTCTGCCACAAGCTCCGGCTCCTTCCCCGCCAGCGAGGTGACGTTCCATGTCCCAAAAACTAGTTTTCTTTTTCGGGGATTGGACCGCCAAGGCTCCCGCCTTGGTCTGCCACCCGATTCGCATTGCACCGGACCCTTCATGTTCCTCCTGCGGGTGGTGGGTCCACAGTTGGACGAGCCCATGTATCCGGTTCGGGCTGGGCCCGGCCGGGCCCCATGGGCGAAAGCCCGGCCACCAGGCGCTCGCTCACGGGCCCCAACCCCAGGCCTGGCTCCAGGGTGGGACCCCGGTAACCCTCCGGGCCGGGTACTCCGACTCTTCGTTTTGACCGCCATGAAAGATCCTTCGAACCGTTCTTTGTCTCACCCTTCACCTAAGACCAATTTGTCATGGGAGACCCTACCAGGGGCACTAAGTGCCCCAGACAACATAGCTCCTAGGATCATTAGGGCACTCAAACTCCTCCACCACGATAAGGTGACGGTTTAACTAATAGAATAGAATAGAATAGATAAGAGTGGAATAGAATTGAACAGAGTAGTATAAAGTAGAGAAGAGTAGAATAGAGTATAATAAAATAGAATAGAATAGAACGGAATAGAACAGAACAGAACAGAATAGAATTGAATAGAGTAGAATAGAATAGAACTTAACTAATAGAATCAAATATAATAAAATAGAATAGAACATAATAGAACCAAATAGAGTAGAATAGAATTTAACGAATAGAATAGAATAGAAAAACTAAAGGTTAGCAAAAATAAACTGCAAGAGATGCAGACGTTTTGCTTCAGTCCAGTTCAAAAGGTTATCAAATATAAGAATCAATGATAAGTGTATGAAATCAGAAATGACTCAGGACTTCTACACAGTATTGTGGGTATTTTTGCATTTACTCAAACAATGGAACAAAGTTGACCATTTTACCAAGTAAATGCAGAACATATTCAAGGGTCAAGCGGAACAGTTTTGTTGCACAAACTCATATCTTTTTCCATTTGGCATTAGTTCTATTCATTAAAATACTTCCCTCTTGTGGTTCAGGAGTTATTTGGGGCTAAATGAGTTTCAGGTGCTTCAGTGGAGGATGGAGCAGATTGATGAGAAATGAGCAAAAGGCTTTGGTACCTTGGGGCAGAACTGTGTGTCCTCCTATATGATTTAAAAATAAATAGTATCTTTTCTCCCCCTCTTCAGCTTTTGCAGGCCTTTTTCCAATCCAGGCTAAAGCCTGGTTGGGCTAACGTTGGGCTCAGTCAGTCTGATGTTGCCCCGGGGTAAATACAAACATCTGTCCCCTGCCCAGCCGTGACTGTCGCTGAGTGATAAATCCTGGGGTGGCCTGCGCCAGCACTGTCCAGCGTGCCACCTGTCCCCTTCCTACACAAAATCACCAACACAACACTCTCACACACACACCTCACCCTATTTACACTCATCCGCCTTCATCCTGACAGTGTGACAGAAGCAGGTGGTTCACTCCCTTTTTGCCCTCTGGCCTTCCATGCTCTCGTCCACGGTTGGCACATTTATGCAGGGTGCGAGCAGAGTTGTCGCCTCTAGCAAATACCAATGGAAACATCCGTGTACCGGGTATTTCTGCTGTGGTCTCAGGAAACTCAACAACCTATTGCTGCTGATTCCTTTAATCAGGCACAAAGACCACAGATCAGATTAACAGGCTTTCACAGAGGAGAATCAAACGTCCAGTAACAAAATAACGTCTTTAATGTGGTTTTTTCAGAGGGATGTGATCAAATCAGCAGTGTATCTTGTGAGGTTGCTTATACCACATTAAATTATCAGACAAAAGTCATTGCACACACAGCACACAGCTTTCTCTGTCTCTTCTTATGCCTCATGCTACCACTTCCTCTCTCCTATGCTCAACTACAGTGTGACAGAGGCAGGTGGCCAACTTCCTGCCCTTTGACCTTCAACAGTTTCCCCGAAGTCAAGAGACAGTTAAAACACACAAACGCACATGCACACACACACACACTTCCACACTCGTGCACACACATTTAGGAGGGGCCTAAGCTGCCCTGAGTGATCTGGGCCAGAGGTCTTACACAAAAGGCCTTGGAGGGAAGTGAAGGCCCTTCAACTCAAAAGTTACTTTAGAGCCAAACAAATTTTCTGTACTGTTTCAAAAACTTAATGAACTTAAGTCATTTGAAAGCTGTTTTTGTGTAATTAATGCATATTTAATTACATTAGAGTTTGAGGGGAAACTCATGAATAACTAGGGCGGTTGCTTTTTCTGCCACCTGCTTGTAAATCTTCAGTAATTCTGTGTTGAAAAGCAAAAATTCTCTTTTCATTAGTCCATCTTTCAGCTGGTAGCTGCTTCCCCGTATTCTTCATTAGTTGAAGAGCTCAGAACTCAAATTCTGCTTGAATATGTATTCTCTGAGCTGTACTTTTGTGGATTTTGCACATTTTTCTGCATGAGTTGCATGTGTAAGAAGATCCCTGCTGATTAACGTCACTTTGCGTTGTCACAGAGGAGGCTGAATGCGTTCTGATTTCAGTCACCAGTTTCAGCGGGACTCCACCGCCATGCTCTAATAGGCTATTACTGTTATCACAATATGGATTAACTTCACTGCTGTTAAAAACGAACCAGGGTTTGTATTTGTGCCGGCACACAAATGGCATCGAAGGTGGGAAATGTTTGAGTCGTTTCACATTCAGCACCTCATGTGTTGATTTTATTTGCCACAACACTTTTTTTTTATTATGATCAGTCACAGCTGCTTTTCTTTTCGTTGTGTAAATGCTGTGTGACGGTTAGAAAAAGACTAAGTGATGTCTGATTTTTTATCATTTTCTTATTTCTGACACAAATGCAGATATTCTAAAGCGGTCCAGCCTCCTTCTTGCACACACAGACTTTTTTTTTCTAACTATATTCAGAGAAGTCTGCCGTTGCTCTGCGAGTCCTTTGTCTCCTCACATCCCCCAAAGCTCCACCTCTCTCACCGCCAGCCCTCCAATGAGAGAGCCTTCAGGTGTTGACCTTATCGGGTGCAGGTCAGAGCCAGGTCAGGGATCTGTTGCTAGGCTACCATCAGATAACAGGCGGGAGCAGGCAACAGTGGGCAGCTCTGTCATTCAGGGCTTGTCATGTAATCTTGTTCATTTGCAGACAATTGTCTGGACCCCAGAAAGGCTATCTGGCCCATAATGTTGTAATGAAGCACATTAAAATATTAAAACCAGCCATGCTGAGCATTGGCAGCTCCACTTGGCACATGGCGTTTTTTTTACAGTCATGCCAACTGCCGTGCAGTAACACGAGCTCCTTAAACACGCTTCTGTAGTTGGCTGGTGTCGAAATTTCAGAGTTGTAGAGGAGAGGCTTGTCACTTGTTAGTTTTATTTCTAATTTAGTCCACATCATTTCACGTTGTCTGTTTCACCAAATAAAGATCTTCTAATGGGGTTTTTTGAAAACAGATATGCACGGGGCTGCAAAGAAAACAAGAGGACCGCATTGTCGCCGCACAATAAATGCAAACATGGAAGACTAATTTAACACTGTAACTTAACACACATTTATAAAAATTAAAGATTTGAGTTTGATTTATTTTACAAAAAGTAAAAGCATTTGTGTCATTTATGTCTTCAAGTAACAACATAATTAAAACATAGTTTTAAACTTTTAGCTAGAGCTTTAACATTGATTTCAGTGATTGTTTGGTTAGAAACTTGACCAGTTTCACAGCTGACACCACTCTGCAGCCTTCTGCTGACCAAAAAAACTGCACTAATAGTTTTGTGGAGCGGGTGGGGGGCACTCTTTACTTGCTTTATGGCTGTTAGCTGCATGCTAGCAGTTAGTATTTTCAGTTTGCCAATCATACAAAGCACAAGAAGAAAAAAAAGACATTTGCTTTTTTGTTGACATCATGGTGGAGTCTGGAAGTAAAAGTAAGAAAGTAATGTCTTTAGAGGGAAAGCAAAGGACTAAAACCAGAGTAAACATCGGCGCGGTCGACACAAGTTTGAAGGAGCTAAAGAAGGCTACACAATCAAGGACTGATGGTGACCTGGCTTTGTTGCTACTGGACTTGTAAGTAACAATACTTTTTTGTTCAACAATGTGGATCTTTCTACTTTATGGTGTATTGTAGTATTAGTTGGTTCATGTTACTGTTGGCTCATTATCAGCACTAGCTACAGCAATTGTTATTCCACTTTTGGGAGAGGAGCAGGAAACTGTTCACTGTCAATGTAATTCCTAAGAAGACAATGGTAAAGCTTTACAATAAGGGTCGTTTTATTAATGTTGCCACAAATTTTTTTTTGCGGGGGGGGGGGGGGGGGGGTATAAGCATTCATGTTATCAAATATAGTATTAACAACTGCTTAACCATATTAAGTAATGCAGACCCCACAGCCATTTGTTCTAACATACTCGATAGTTAACAATAACTGTAACTTTAATAAAGGGACTTTTTGTTTATTAATGTTTAATAATGCACCAAGTAACATCAGTAAAAGGACCCTTATTGTGTTCTCTTCATTTCCACCAAGAGTGTATTTTTTGGACTCAATCTGGGGTACAGGTGGGGAAGTCATCTTGTGGTTTGCGAACCTACAACCTTTAAATGGAGCACAAACAGTGCTACAGCCCTGTGTTTGAAGAAGAAGAAGAAAAGGGAGACAAGATGGAGGGAGGGAATGAAAGGGAAGAGAAAAAAACGGTGAAAAGAGAGCGAGAGTTGTTGCGTCTTCACACAAACATGGTCTGTTCTCCCACTCTGCCATTCTGCCACCTGGACCGAGCTATGTGGGAGACTGCGCCACACAGTGATGAACAACACCAAACAGAGCAATTTCTGTTCACACCGCAGGTCACATGGAGTGAGACGAGTTGACACAGCATCTGTGTAATATCACGGGTTCCTATTGGGTGACACCTGCGTTTTGTCATTGTCACCCGCTCAGCCGATTAGGTTAACTGTCGGGGTCTGCAAGAAAGTGGCCTTCTGAGGAGGCAAGACCTCGGACAGTTAGACATGAAGAGACATCGATAAGGCTCGTGGCAATTTGTCTACGCCAGTCCCCGTACCGTCGCTCCAACATGGGATCTCGTCTGTTAGATTGGCGCTTTGTGAAAAGGGGTTCTCAGTGTCTGGGCACTTGCCAGCTGACATTCCACGGAGACAAATCGAGAGAGGCTCCGGCAGATTTATCGGGCCATTGGCTCGCCTCAGGAATTCTCTTGTAACACGGCACTCCTGTGAAAGGGATAAAGAAATTAGTGTAAAACAGCACTGCCACCCCACCTCTCCCCATTTTGGTGGCACACTGCGAGCACACTTGTCCATACATCCTTTTCTCTCTTTTTTTTCTTTCTTCAATAAGATTGCGGCGGGATACAAGATGGATGAGTCCGAGCTTCAGTCCTCTTATGGCTATGAATATTCAAGAGGGTTAGCAATAGAACATTGCTGCTTTCCGGCTGTTGAGTCACAGGTCCTCGGTGGCAGGAAGTACTGCTGGTCAAATGACAGAGGGAGAGAACGAGAGAGAAACGGATGGGAGAGTGATGTGAGTGTGAGTGGGATTTAAAAGAGAATGCTCCTGGCTGTCTTGGATATTTATTCCCCCGTAAAGCGGTGAAGTGTTTGGTGAAACAGGTCAGATATGATCTCAACGCAGCACTGAAGTCAGCAATAGGTGTTCTGCATGGTCTGTGAAAGCATCTAATAGAAGAATTGCTGCTAAACATTTAGGAAAACAAGAGCATTGTCATAAAATATGAATTAATATGTAATTAGGATAATAAGACATCATAGAATAATGTATTAATCACTGTGTGTGCAAAAGGCATCGCAGTTGGAAAACTTCCTTTGCATACAATGCAGCCCTAATGTCAGCCCTCATATCATTTGTCAGCATCTAGAGGTTATCTGCCAAGTTGATGAACAGAGAGATTGGCTATGAAACACAAGGTGTGACAGTATGGCAATACGTTATAGTATGCAGGCAGAGCTCATCAGGAAAAAGAGGACGAGCGACTTTGTTCCAAATGTCACGATGCATATTTATGGGCGCAGTGGAGTGGCTCCTTGTAGAAGCACCATTCACCATCTATCAAGAAAAACCACTACGCTGTCTCTTTGACAACCTGGTGTGACAAAGTGTTCAGACTGGGCAATCTGCTTACGGCTCGAGTCAAAATTTCTCTTCAAGCTGGCTGTCATTTAGACAATTAAGTTAACTGATAATTCCACGCGCACACGCTTGTTAAATTAGCTGCCATTAGTTTATTGTAAGACTGAAAGTAAATCACTGTCTCCGTCCCGTAAAGCGCAAAAATAAAGTGCTGGATGTGCGGCGTGTTAAGTGTACTCCGTCTCTGCTTCGGATTGAGATATCAAAGTGAAGTGGGAGAGCACACTGCAACATAGGAGGGGGTTGTCAGACAGAAAGACAGTCAGACAGCCTGGTACAAGCAGCATAAGCTCCACTGAGCTCTCTCTTCCACCCAGGAGGATCTCGGGAGAGTTGTGTGCTGGCTCGATGCGCCTGGGCCATACAGAACAGGATGGGCAGCCTGACTGTCTGGCTGCGGTGCCACTCCTTAGGGAAAGAACACGGCTCCAGGGCTGTAGCCGATTTGAGATGGTCTCAGGACAAAACCTCGGGGGATATCAACCTAGCAGAATTGGTTCTCTGAACCTCTCATTTTTTTTTCTTTTATAGAAGCAGTGGAGCTTGGTGGCTGTGAAGAAATGGACCAAGAGGAGGCCTTTCATATCGACTGTGAACAAGTCGCTGGATTTCGTCCAAATTACAGGGAGTGATTACATCCCAGCCTGCCTTGCACCCACCCCCTTTCGTCCACTCCACATTGGGCCCCCGGGCCGGCCAGCCACTGTCAACTGTCAGCCTCGCAGCTGAGTCATTAAGTGGAAGTTGAGCGATATGTCATTGGCACGGAAATAATAAGTCAAACCGAATCCACAGAGACACTCAATGCACTATAAATTTTGACTCAGAACTGTTATCATGGGCGTGACGGTTTGGCCACCTGGTTTTGTAAGTGCCTTTTCTGCTGTGTGGCGAAACGAAGAGAAGGAAGTCCTGGACAGAGTCATGGGGAACATGTTGGCCGTTTAAAACAACCCTCGGTGCAACAAAAGCAACAGATACAAGCATCAAACCTTGCAATGGATGTTGCCAGGGCCGTTTTTGATGGTAGAAAGGTTTCCTATTACTTCCAAGCTATTACCTCTATACAGTAAGGGATTACACAGACACTGAACACTGGTACTCCGTCTACCAATCTGTTTTTCTCTTTCTTTTTTTTTTATTTGAAAACTCCCCCAAGCTTTTCCATTATCTTCTCCATATCAAGCTTGACCCGAAGAGAAAACCTGCCCTCTGAGGGGTCAATGAAGTCTAGAATTTCTCCTCATTCTGCCCCTCTATCCCTCACCCTGAATATTGCTTTAGGATACAAGAGTGATGCGCCCTCTCCACCCTATTCCCACTCACCTTAAGCCCTGCCTGCTTCAGCCCAGTCCTCCATTTCCCACCTACAATAGCACCCCCCCCCCCCCCCCCCCCATCACCATAATCTTTCTATTTCGGCAACCCGTCCCTCGGGGTTAAGGGTTTTGGTGATGGACACATTGACAGCACTGCTATGCTACCCTGAATTTTGGCTCACTGCTATTACACAGATGGTCGAAGCGCTTTCTAAAGAGTAATCCTTCGCAGTTTGTATAGATTTCACTGTAATTCAATGAATGTGTCTTTTTACCTACCAACTAACAGATCATCTACAGGATCTCAAAGCACAGGGATCTGCTTTAATAACTAACAATGAGAGCTGTGAGCTGTCGACAGTAAAAACCCAAACAATGAGCTGAAAGACATAGAAATGTTCCACAAGGTTAGGGGAAACCGAGAGCCAGATAATAATTCTTTGTGTGGTTTTTAATAGCAGTTGACCTCTGACAAAAGGAAAGGGGTATAAACTGATGGAGTAGAATTAGTACAAAATGATACAAAACAGGCAGAATATGCAGCAGCACTGCTGCCTCACAGCCAGAAGTTTAAACGTGGCTGTGTTCTGTCTTTGTGAAGTTTGTGTTTTCTTCTTGTGTTTGCACACGTTTCTTCTCTGGTTTTCTCCTGCAGTCAAAAAACACAAGTTAGTTCAATTGGCGATCCTTCAAACTGACCACAGGCATGAGTGTATGTGTGTGTGTATGCATGGTTGTGTGTCGGGAGTGTTGGCTTTGTGTTATGCTGGCAGCTTGTGTAGGGGTACACCTTGCATTTCCATGGATAGTTTCTCGTTACCTGGCAGTTATAACAAACACTTCTTTCTAGAGTTCATTGTTAAGCCATCTGAGTTGGTTACTGCTAGGTGTGTTCAGTTACGGGAAACAAAAGGTGGGATTTTTCAACAAAAATGGTCGCCGTAAAATTTAAAGTAATGGATGTTTTACTGCAAAAATCGTGACTACATGAAAAACAGTGTGTAGGTCACAAACATTATCAACATATTTGACTTTCCTTTATTTAAAGGTGACATATTTGTTTTTTTCTTAAGTTATAATAATTCTGTATCAAAACAAAACATGAAAGTGTTTGCGCTAAATCTCTCTCACATAAAGCAATTTTAATAGTTTAATTCTAGACCAGGGGTAGGCAATCCTTGAGCTCTAACACACCTAACTTAATTGTTGATTCACACATTAACCAAGTTTTCAAGCTCTACAGAAGTCTGTTAATGACCTACTGATTAAAATCAGGTGTGTTGGAACAGGGAAAAAACTAAAACACGCTGGATAGCGACATTCCAGGTCAAGGATTTCCTACCCCTGTTCTAGACAGTTTTGGTACCTTCCAGAATGAGCAGTTTCAGGGCTCTGTTACTTTAACTCATTC
This sequence comes from Nothobranchius furzeri, assembly GCF_043380555.1. NCBI lineage: Eukaryota > Metazoa > Chordata > Actinopteri > Cyprinodontiformes > Nothobranchiidae > Nothobranchius > Nothobranchius furzeri. Next base: position 10,593,838 of record NC_091744.1, on the reverse strand, counting down.
ACTGCCAGCCGTTTCCTGATCAGAAAAGTCCTTCGCTGCCAGAGTCACAAAACGTTGCGCTCTATGATGATGTCAATGCCAAAACTACCAAAACAAAGAGTAGACTCACCTCTTACATCAGGAAGAATCCACACGTTTCGAGCGTTATCTGTTCTTTCATAATCTGTTGTCGAATTGTGATGGCAGAAGCTTTTCCGGTTCGCGCCTCACTTTTTTTTTACAGCAGTGGCCCAAAACGATCTTCAAACACATGGATTTTCTGCTTCCTGGTCATATGATGTGTGACGTACAAGGATGAAGATCGGCTTTAGAGCTGGGATGTTTGTTCTCACGGTGCGGGGGCTCGTCCCGACTCCCACACAGTAAAAAAAAAAAAATGCAAATGACGAATTTAGTCGTCATTGACAGTGAATGAGTTAAGAAAACTGGCTGGCCACGCCCACCCATCCCTCGCTCAGGTTGCTATAAGCTGAACAGCTCCTGGGAAGGGTTTGAAGTAGAGCAGCTGCTCCTGTAGCCTGGAGAGGTGAGAGGACGTTTTATGCTTGAGAAATCACTTTTTTAGGTAGATAACTCCTAAAACAGATATATGTTCTCCCCCCTCCCCCTCACGTTTGGAGTGTTTAAAGGTTGGTTTATACTTGACGCGTCTGCGAGGTCCTCACGGCTCCGCGCGGCGAAATTGCATCATTTTAACAACCACACCCCTAACACCGCGCCTCCGCACGGCCCAAAATTTCTGCACCGCGTACCTAGGAAATTTTCTAACCACGCGGACGGATGGACGCGGAAAAACATGGCGGACCGGCAAGAACTAGTATGGCAGAGGTTCGTAAATACAGACATTTGTATGATTCAGCTCTCAGATATCACTGTGATCAACATGTTGTTAATAATTCTTGGAGGGAAATAGCTCGCACTGTCGGAAAAGACGAGGACGCTGTTAAAAATGCTGGAATGCCATGTTGTAAACAGTAATTTCTACTTCTACTATGGTGTAGTGTTGGGTGCATGCCGTAGAGCTCCATGCTGCCCCGTTCAGTTTGGGAGAATATTGGCTCACCGCAGAGACAAGCCGCATGAACCATAAACGCTGCAAGTTGTGAAGCGCGTTCCAGCCGCGAGCCGCATCACCAAGCGGAAAGTGAATGTGTCAAGCATAAACCAAGCTTAAGGAGGCAGTAGAGACCCATGTGGTCTTGAAAAATCTTTTCAAAATGCAAACATAGTAAAATTACCTTTTTTATAACTGCATTCTTCATTACACTGTTTTTATATCCTTATTACACAAACTTGAATCACAAGAAACATATTTTGATTATTATTTTATATATTGTTTTTTCATGCACGCATACATACACACGGCAACAGTCAGCTAAGGAGTAGCCACAGACGCCCAGGTGCGGTCTGAAATCCACTGCTTATCAGCTCATCAAAAAATATTATTCATTTTTAGTGATTTTAAAATCACTTTATGAGTAAGTAAAATAGTACATATTATGTTTTAATACCCGATTCGCAGCTCTTTGAAAGTGTACCCCAGCCTTTTTATCTGGTAATTACTGGAATTAACAGTAGTCCTCTATGCATCTCATAAAAGTATAAAGCAAGTATGACTAATAATTAGACATAATTATTTTTATCGTACACTACAAAGATGTTATTTTTAAAGTGTAATATAAAACAATTAAATTAATCAATTTGTATTTAAATGCCCAGCAGAACCTACAAATACTCGTGTGCTCGTTGGCTGCAGGGTATGTTTAGAAAAATGTAAAGAGATGGAAAAATACAGTCTGGCATTTCAGATGTGCACTCCTACACACTTTCACTTTAAATAATGCATAGGTAGCAGGATGAGTGGCTATCATTGACATACAGTCCAGAGTGAAATTATTTAAATCAGTGTCACTGATTGCAATTAACCCCTGTTTAAAACGACATAATATTGTAATTTTGTTCCTAGTGGTAAGAGTAAAAACATACTTATCTCAGAGCCTTTGGATGCCATCATTTACTTGTGAGAACTCACTTCAAGTATACAGTATTATCATGTTGCCCGTCCATTTACAACGCTGGACATTAAAAGAAGCATCAAACGGTGGTGAGGTAAGGGTTTTAACTGCAGGTTTAATGTTTATTTTAACGACAATCTTTACAACCAAGAGACAATGTCCCGTTTTTATTGTATGATTGGTTTTTACTATATTTGGCCAATTATGGGTTTAATTCATTCAAGGGCAAAAGTATGACAAGGGAAACATGTTTGAAAGAACACAAATCTACTTCGCTTATCTACTAAGGCCATTTTGTTTTGACAACAAAGACCACAGAAATGTGAGAGCACAGAGGTCATCTTTTAAAGACACAAAGATAAACTGTTTTCCTTTCTTTCTTTCCAAAATTTTGCCTCAAAGCGAGCAACAGCAAATGGAACAAGGGACAAGAAGGAAAAAACACTCTTCATTGAATATTCATTAACCGGTGCCTAGGTGTATACATGGCTCTTAACCACTCTTGTTTATGACTTAAGGACTTGTAGTACTGACCTTAGTTTAACACAGCAGCAGATACCAAATTAACCTCTAGCCTCCACAGGGTTAGCCATGCCCTGCTAACAAGCAACCTGTCTAGACACACAAGAAGTACTTTATGATTCCACCTTTCACAATCCCCCCTCTGTCTCTCTCTTTTTGTTTCTCTCTTACTTTCTCTCTCAACCTTTCTGTCTCCACTAACACGTACTGGCACATCCTCACGCCCTCTATGCTCTTCTGTTTTTCTCCCCACTATTTCATCCTTGTTTGCCCCCATACACCATTTCTCATGTACCTCCCAAGCTGTGCAGTGTTTGGGTCGTGCTCCCAGCATCCAAGGTTTATATATATATATATATATATATATATATGTGTGTGTGTGTGTGTCTATAATATTTTTTACAAACCCGAAGTTGGTTACTCGTTAGAATAATTAAAAGAATTATTTGTTTTCATACACTTTATTCATAGACTTCTTCACAACTACAAAAAAGTTTTCCATTGGTTCAATAGTTTTTGTGATGTTAACAAATGTTTGTTATAATAAGAAAATATTTCACCAGGCACATGTTTATGTTTATGTTTATGTATTTAGCAGACGCTTTTGTCCAAAGCGACTTACAAGTGATGTGTTTATAAGAATGAAAAGATGTCTTTTTTAAGTGCACATCATAGACTGTACATACTGTGCACATTTTCCCATTTCCCCAAGATTCACTGATTTCCCTCTTTCCTGTTCACTCTCTCTCTCTCTCTCTCTCTCTCTCTCTCTCTCTCTCTCTCTCTCTCTCTCTCTCTCTCTCTCTCTCTCTCTCTCTCTCTCTGTCTCCCCCTCTCCCTCCCTCTCTCTCTCTCTCTCTCTCTCTCTGTCTCCCCCTCTCCCTCTCCCTCTCTCTCTCTCTGTCTCCCTCTCTCTCTCTCTCTCTCTCTCTCTTTCTTTCTCTCTCTCTCTTTGCCTTTTTAATCACAATTGTCTATTTTTGCTTATTTTGAACATATTTTAAATCATTTTTTGAAACCTTTTTTATATTTTATATTTTTGTGAAGTGCCTTGAGATTTTTGTCTTGAGAGGAGCTACAGAAAAGATTGTTTTCTTTCTTTCTTTCTTTCTTTCTTTCTTTCTTTCTTTCTTTCTTTCTTTCTTTCTTTCTTTCTTTCTTTTAAACGTTTGAACACTTACAGATCAAGAAGAAAGAAAATGTACCTGAAATTGGAATAGGCTTATTTGTGCATATCCCACATTACATTGAGATAAATTTTGAATTTGTAAAAAGAATAGTAAAATAATACAATGAGACATTCACATGAAATATTATGTTTTTACATATTTACAGTAGTTTCTCATTTTCTGTATGAATTTGTTACATAATAGAAATATTACTAATGCTTCAGTTTATTCAAAGTATAACAATGCACAACAAAACAAAAAAACTTTAGTATATTATAATATGAAAGCCAGTGGATATAATATTAATTACAACATATTAGAAATACATTTATAGAAAATAACTTGTTAAAGGAAATGGGTATATCGTATTTTTAAAATGTACTTTTAAATATTCTTGTTTTGTCTATCGAATTAAAACTTTGCGCTTTCAGGACATTTGTCCCTACATAGTTTCCGTAGTCCTCCAATGTGATTGGTCAATGCGCCGAACATAAAATCGTTGTGAGATCGTTCATCCAGTGAGTAACTTGCTAGCTCGGTGTTCGCATCTGTAAAACTAGTAAAACATCTATTTCCTATCTTATTAGGATCTGTTATGATGTAACAATACCTGTACATTGTACTTTATTGTTAAACAATCTCCTACGCTATTAGAGGCTAACGAACTGACCCACGGAATAGCTGGTAGTTAGCACTTAGCTCGCTAGCTACATAGAAGCTCATTTGATAATTTGAACGTTTTAACCGTACATAGTTTTGCATTTAGGCGTGTACTATCTGGCTACAGCTATTCGTTTTAATATTCTCGGGTTTGAATAATGCCTTTGTTACTAGATAATCAATTATAGCTTAAATGTGTATTAGGGTAATGCTAATGCGGTTCTTTATTGTGATAAAATGAGATTTACTCATCTGTTTTATTCTTTTAGATAAAAGCGAAAATGAGTTTGAGAAAGCAGACCCCGAGTGACTTTCTGAAGCAGATAATTGGGAGACCTGTCGTGGTCAAACTGAACTCTGGTGTTGATTACAGAGGTAATGCAGCTGGCATCAGGTGTGGGAATGTTTAGGGTTCTCAGAGTTTGATTAGGTTATGAATCAGAGGGTTTGTTAAGCAGTCATTGATGCATCTTTTTACGCCTTCTGCCTCATGTTTAGTTCTAGACAATGACCCCCTGACAACTACTTTTAATTTTTAATGATCTTTTAATTCATTACAGTTAAGTTCTTTATACAGGCAGACAGGAAGTTGAATGATGTAATCCCATATAGGATTAGAAACTATGAAACAAACACTAACTGAAAAACAGTTAAATTACTGCAGTTAAACTCCAGTTAAATGCTGAGTAATTGGAATAAACTTGAAAAGTTTCGTGAGGACCAAATTTTGCTTTAATCTTCAACAAACTATTTGTGTTTGTGTTGATATTAATTCATTTACCAAGCTAAAGAGAGATTCACACAGGTTACACAGATACATGGAGGAGGAACACTTTTTGACACAACACTCCTACTCAGACATCTTTGTTACAGTTTAAAATGTTCAGTTTTTCAGTATTTGATGTATTTATTTCTTCAGTCAAGACTCAAACTCCATCCCAGTTGCACACCATAATGTGCCACACTTCTGCACTTCAGATGTCTGCCTTTTACACTCACCTAAATAATGATCATTATTAAAATCTGTTTTGATAATTTTTGAATGAATTTGTAATGGTTTATGTTTGCATCAAAATGCATAAAAAACAGTATGCCCCTCTTCCCTAGCTGGCACGTTCAGGTCTGTTGTTGTTTTATTGCCCAGGTAAGTTTATTTTTAATCTGAAGTTTGTGTTTGTCTCTGAGCAGGTGTTTTGGCCTGTCTGGATGGTTACATGAACATCGCAATAGAGCAGACGGAGGAGTATGTCAATGGACAACTCAAAAACAAGTATGGAGATGCCTTTTTGAGAGGAAATAATGGTAAGATTTGATGTTTTCACGCTGCAGGGCGTTATACAACACCGTTTTCCTCTGTTACTATAGCTCCAAGTCATATTTAATGATTAAACATTCCAGGTTATGAAGGCTGTACATTTGCCATGATCTGAGTCTTTGGTGCAGTCAACTTCCTAGCCTCATTCTTATTAGCTCACAGAGACAACATTATTACACTGTGTGCTCTAATAGATCTTTCAGTTGTTTAGGTTTTTTTTTTCAATCCAAAGTGATTAGAGATTTAAATTTGTTGACAATTTTTAAATGAAACTTTCAAAGTCATGCACCACAAGATGTTTATTTTCATTTTCTCATTAAGCATTTTTGCACCTCAAACCTATCTTTATAGGAAAACCACAAGATATTCCCTTTTAAAGTTGGGAAACTAACCATGTCGGAGTTATACAGGAAGCTCACTTCCGATGAAAACATCGAGCCCCTTTGTTGCTGCTTTGAAAAAACTGGTAAAATGCTACTATTTTACAGCATCGTTTGTTAATTAATTCATTATGTTACATTAGAAATGTACTGATTTAGCTTCTGATGGCAGAAACTGATTTGTGTTGCCTCAAAGTGATACTAATTTTGGGTGATTTTTAAATATAATATGCTGTTTGAATTTAAATATTAAATAGAATATTTTGGAAGTGTAAACTTCTACATTAATAGGGTTAATAAGTAGGGTTAGGGAATATTTTGATACCTGTGTGATTTTTGTGGTGCCTCTCTAGACTGAGCAGATACAGCTGCGACTGACTACTAGGGATGCACCGATGGATCGGCATTTGATCCCAACTGGCCGATAGCGCCCCTATCGGTTTTGATCGGAGTTTTCAAAATGGATCAAAGCAGACCGATCAGGTAGGGTTGTCACGGTAACCGGTGTAGCAGTAAACCCCGGTAAAATAAAAAAAAGTTGACAATAATAATAACCGTCCGTTTTTAAAAAAACTATATTATCTCGGTGGTTTACCGTGGCTGCGGTGTAGGCGCGGTGACCCTTACCAGCCACCGTATCATCTGTTGAAGTTGCCAGCGGCACATGCGCACTTTGTTGTTTACAACCAAAACTTTCTTGAAGCTAAAGCTGAAATAATGGCCAAAGGAGGAAACGGCAGCGCGCAGGACATTTATTATACCTCAAAGAAAACAAAGTGGGAAGTACGGGCATTTTTTGAATATTTGAAGAATGCCGAGGGACAGTTTATAGAAGACGGCTATCCTGTTTGCAGCACGTGCAGAAAAAGTGTCTGTGAAAGGCAGCAACGCTTCAAATCTCATGACCAGTGTTGGGAACGTTACTTTAAAAAAGTAATTAGTTATAGTTACTGATTACTTTGTCAAAAAAGTAACTCAGTTACTAACTGAGTTACAAGATCATAAAAGTAACTAATTACCAACAAAAGTAACTACTTGGTTACTTTTTTCATTAAAGAATGCAAGAATTACTACAATAGTAAAATATAAATGACTAATGACTGGAACATAATAAAATGTATGTCCAAATGTTTTATATAAACCTGAATAATTTAAACAAATAAGCACTTAACAGGAGGAACTACTAACAGGAGCATTACACTAATCTAGACTATTAAAAGGTCACTGTGTGATATTTAACAAGACCCCAATCAGCTAAAATTTAAAATTTAAAATAGAAACATCTGCAAATGTTCCCGAGCCTTTAAATGGTCTCTCAGTCTAGTTAAATTACAGAAATAAATGTAATTTTGCACAGTATTCTAATTTTTCCAGCTTCACATAATTGTGTGTTTTTAGCAGCATTTCTGTTGCTGGTAATCTAGTAATGGTGAAATAAATAAATATAAATCCTTTAAAATGACACCAGAAGAGGCACAAGCCTGATGGAGGACTTACATTTACTAACTTGGGTCAGACCCAACCACAGAAGAGCTGAAGCTGGGTGGTAAACACACACAGGTAGTTCTGATAACACCTGAGCTCCATGACGTCTGAGACTGTTGCGTCAGTGCTACAGCGGGACTAAAGACATGATCAGAAACAGGTTACAGCTGGATGATCTAGGAAGGTAGAAGATCAGGACGTCTGAGCGGTGAACAGGTGAGCGGACCTTCGGGACGTCCCGCTGTCACGCCAAGAAGGGCACGGCTGCAGACCCGCAGATTCGCTGCTGCACGCATTTTCTTATCAGTAACAGGAACGACGTTTTGATCAAAGAAGACGTAATTAATTAGTTTGCTCGTTACAGAAAGAAATATTTTTTATTAACGCGGTTATTTTAAACGGAGTTATTCCCGTTGTGTCTACAGAATGCAGTGACTGAGACAGTGAGGGTCTCCGCCCACCCGGCCAATCATCATCATGTTTGTAAGTGCGTTACCGACACCTCTCTCTCCCTGGCTGCAGCTGAAGTGTGGCGGTCAGAAAGCCTGTTGCTCAACGTTCGACAAGCACATAGTAACGCACAACGTTCCGTCCCCAGTAACGGTAACGGCGTTGCAACGGCGGGAAAAGTAATTAATTAGATTATTCCGTTACCTAAAAAAGAACGCCGTTAGAAACGCCGTTATACTTAAAGCGGCGTTACTCCCAACACTGCTCATGACACATCTGCGTGACCATCACCCACAACTCTACAGTCAACGCAAGGCAAGTTAACGTTAGCGTTTTAGCTAAAATGCGTGATCCGAGGATTTGGGTTGAGGGAGAATGCAACAAGTCGCTATATAAAGCAGCCGCAGCGCCGCTACCTGCATATAAACTGTGTTGCGGACACCCCCATGTTTAAATGACGCTATGCATTACGGGGCTCCCAGGGGCAGATAAGAGTTGGTCTCTTTCCGAGAATAATTATGAATTTAACAATGATTACTGCCTGATGACATTTTCCCAAATCTGCAAATCTCACTGGAAGGACACAAACCGAGGACAATATTTTCCTGATATAGGGTTTATTACTCAAGTAAGGGTAAAAAAGTATCTGATTAGAAGGCTACTTGAGTACTGAGTATCATCTGATCTAATATTTTTAAAATGATGACATCCAACAGACAAAAAATAAGAAGTTATGGTCAAATATTGGTATTTTAAAGACTAAAGGGGAAAAATGTAAACAAATAAACAATATAATTACAAAATAACACATTTTAGGCTAAATTTAGACACAAACTGAGGACAATATTTTCCTGATATACAGGGTTTATTTAATTGTGTGAAAATGTAGCACGTTTAAAAAAAATACTGCGATAATACCGAAAACCGTGATAATTTTGGTCACAATAACCGTGAGGTTAAATTTTCACACCGTGACAACCCTAATACAGACCATTTTAGATTAGGTTACATTTCCTTTATCCCCAGATTATGTAGTTTGTAGCACTCATTATAATGTTGTAGAAAATTTCTGGCCAATCCACGTGATCGGTATCGGTGATCGGTATCCGTGATCAGCATTCTTTGATATCGGTATCGGTGATCGGCAGCAAAAAACCTGATCGGTGCATCCCTAATGACTACTACCTAAACTTATTCCTGTAAGTTTGTCTGAACCAAAGAGGATGTCCATTAAGGAAAGGAAGAACAAAAATGGAAGCACGGAGTAAAGTTTAAAATATGCAGGAGGAAGAGACTTTGCTTCTCATGTGATTGGTTTACTGTTTATAGGAACTAGTGTGTTGTTATATCAGGGGTTTAAATGTGTGACCTTTAACCCATGCATTAGAAAGATTTCCCTAGCTGACTCGGACAGTTCTGCTGCTGCTTTATTTAGTTCCTTTTGAGTCCGTGATTCCCGGGTTTCACACCTATTGATCTTTTGTTACCATAATAATCTTTATTAATCGTTTTAGACTCTCCTTAATAAATATGAGAGTAAAATCAACTATTAATTCCACCTTTTTTTATTAACAACCATAAACAGATGTATCTTTTTCATGACAACTAACATTTTAAAAGTAAACATTTTTATTAAAGGAATTTTAATAGCAGTGGAAAAAATGATAATGATCTTTTAATCGCTGCCATAACAAATTACCTTTGATATTGGAATTTTATTGTGTAAGTTAAAATTAGAATTTATTGTAATATTGATCACAAACAGGAAGAAGCTGAGCTCTGTTTTCACAGGAATGCTGCAGTCCAGTGGCCGTCCCTGAGAGAGTTGGTGTTAATTATTTGAGCGTCCTTTGGAACTCTTTACAGATGGTTGAAATACTTTTATTATTTTTTTAAATTCTTCATCTATTCTGAACCGAGGTCTGCATCTTCTCCTTTCTGGCTGCATGTTTCAGACAGCAGCCAAGAACTGTATGTACTGTATGATTCCATGGTGACTGTGAATCATGCAGGCCAGTGCGGTTTACAGTCTCTAGATAGGACTATTTTAGTCTTAAAGGAGCAGGAGGCAGAATGTAGATTTATGTAGAAGCAGAAGGCTAAAATAAAAGCTTACCTGTGTGCCTTTCTGTACAGCCTACAGCTTTCTACGTCTCCGGCCAGAGCAAATCAATTCAGCTTTAAGAGGAGAAATGGGATTTAAGTGGGGGAGGAATGCTGCTGCAGGTCAGCGCTTCCCACAGACAATTTGTGGTCAACCATAGGAAGTAAAGGGTGGGTGACTTCAAAGAGCACCGAGCATCGATAATCACTCGTTGTAGGGAGCACGGTCAGGTGTGTTTGGTTCCAGGTTAGAAAATGAGCCACTTATTTAGGATCTCAAGTAAGAATTGTTGTATTTGTGTTTGTGTTTGAAGCATTTTCGACATTTAACACGTCGAATCAAATGCAAACACTTATTTTTTTAATCTCTTGCAGTTTTGTACATCAGCACCCAGAAGAGGAAGGCGTAGATCTGAGTGATGTTTCAGAAGACAACTGTTTGTTTTTTTAGTTATGTAAAAGTTTTGTTAAGAAAAAAATGAAGTTGAACAATAAATCTTGATTTTCATTCAAGTTTTCTTTGTTGCCTTGATGTTGAAAATAAAAATTCCGTTGGTTGAATTGTTCTTGAAGTGCAGTCTGTTCTTTGATCACCGTTTACCTTTAAATCGTTCCGATGGGATTATGGAAACGAGGCAAAACAATCATTTAGTTTTGTGATCTGAATGTGTGTCAGAGCCTCCTGCGAGCTGATGGACTTGTGAGTGGAAAAAGAATCAAACAAAAGCTGATTTCTGAGTTAAAGCCCTCATTCATTTCGCCTCGGAGCAAGCAGAGTCGTCCAAACCGGCCTCATTTCCTCTGCAGCCTTCAGATTAGAACATAATATTGTAATTTGTACGTCTTAATGTGCTGCTGCTGTAATTGATCTTGATGCGACTGGCCTGCAGGAACCGTAACTGAACAGCTCAAATGTTCTCATTACTGTTTTGATAAGTAAAATCATTTCTAAAAACACTCCCCTTTGATGCTCGTTGAACTTTTATCTCTTACTTCCTGGATCTTAAACGCACCATTAATGATGCGACTTTAAGTAACGGAGCACTTAAGTAGCTTCGTGTTTGTTTATCTTGTCATGTGATGTGATGGAGCAGCACCCTTTACAGGAGGGACCTGTTGCTCCTTTGAATCCTTCGTCACTGACAAAACCCTGCACTGACTTCTCCTGTGTGTTAACGCACGTTAGTGACTAACAAGGGAGTGTGACTGCAAGACTAATCTGTAAATGGTGCCACCTGCAGGCTGCATTAACATGGACTCCCTCTGCTGCAGACGTCCACGTTTCAGCTTTTTAAATCAGGAATCAAAAACACACGGGACACCTTCGACCGCACATAGGTTTAGGTTTTCCTCAGCTCGATCAGGTTTGACCTGCAAAAATCAGTGCAGCAACATAAATGACAGCTTGGAGGATTAGACGTGTCCTGTGGTGATTTTAGAAACCGAGTTCAAAAGCAGCATCACCTCATTATGCGGAGATTCAAATGCTACAAATATATGATTCATTAGGTTTATTAGAAGGCTGTATTGTGTAGGCAGCAAGGGCAATTCTTCTCTTCCAAGGGTGGATTATTTTTTTCTTTTTTTAAGAGCCTTGTTTTCCAACCTGTACATGCGCACTCTTGCCCCTGGAAGGAGACAAAAGGCTGCCAAGGTCAGGTCTGATTTGAGAATGAAGGACGCGTTATTGATCAAACTCTGCTGAGCTGCAGCTGTGGAGAAAATGTTTTGGAGTGGTGGTGGGGGGTGATGGTGCTTCTGTACACACACGCATAGTGAGTGATGTGTCCACGGAAACACACTGTACACAGAATCATTGTAGTGAGGGTTAGTACAGACAAATATTTGCCCACTGGAATCATAATTGAGCTGCAGGCCGCGTGTCCTCACCAAATTAATACGAATGACCTCGGGAGCAGCTAAGCAACCGAACCGCTCGCTGTGCTTCATGAATTAAAAACTTCTCATGCACCAACTTCGTCTTGCATGATCACATTTGAATCCTCTTAAATCCTTTCGAAACCTGCATGTTTCCTTTTCTTTCCCTTTCTTATGGATTATTGAAAAAGGTGCCCGAGGGGTCATAAAAACATCCAGCCCCTCTCATTCTGCAGAGTTGCATTTGCAACAAGCCTTTTGTCTCCCGTCCAGGTGGGTTTGCAGCTGAAAAGCAGGATGCTGCAGTGGTTCAACGTTGACGTATGGAGGTGAGTGATGGAGGGGAAAGGACAAAGGAGGAGAGAATAGGTGACAGCCCTGTTATGTTTAGAGGAAAAGGCCTCAAGTCTTACAGCACCACCATCTGCCGGAGGTGCAGAACTACAGTTGGAGGCGAGGAGCAGAAAGCGGGAGTGTGCTCTGACCCTGACTGATCACTGCAGCATGACTGTCTAGTCTCTTCGAAAGGGATCAGAGAAGACAAGGACGACCGGTGGGGTTTTTATGTTCGCCTGTGCTCGTGAACAAGGTTAAATGTGTGTCTTCTTTAATGTAAATCTATTCAGAGGGAATCATTTCTTGTGAAACCTTTTTTTTTAAATATATAACCAACGTGGATTAAAAAAGCAAGAAAAATCTGCACTAAATGTAGCAAAAGTGAGATTTTCTGCATGCACGAGGATGTTTGTGTGTGTGTGAACAGACCGTCCTGTTCACTTTGTATGAGGAAGTGAACTTGACCAGCTTTAACCTCTGCCTGACAGCCTGTCACGTGTTTAGGATGTAAATGATGGCACCGACCTCCTGCTCCGCCTCTGCTTTCACTTCCTGGTACCACTCACTTTGAGCAGAAATGCACAGAGAAGCACTCAGAGCATACATTTAGTAACAGCCCCTTGTACCATCATCCCTTAGTGTGCTTGCTCCTCTTCCTGGTGTTTGCAGAAGCTCGTGCTGGATGGTGGGTTTGATCCTAATTGAGAGCGAAGGCCTGAGCTAGCCCTTGTTGCTGTGCAACTCCTTGGCTCTTTATTTGGCCCCTGAGGACACTCAAACTTGGCCAGAAATGTGACCCTTAACCCCCTTATCTGGAAAACGTCTATTCCCAGCATGCATGTGGGCTTCTGTGTTTAATCTGGGCTCTGAATGGCAGCTTGATGCAGATGGTGAGGTTACAGAAGGGTAACTAGGTGCTCATCCAGAGGCTGCAGATCGGCACCATTTCACTCTCATGCAGATGAAATCCGTGTGTGTGTGTGTGTGTGTGTGAGAGAGAGAGAGAGAGAGAGAAAGCAGTAAGTGATGGACTCAGACCAAGGCAGGAAGAGTCTTGAATGACACGCTCCACGTGAGTCCTTGAACCCTGACTACAAAAGACTCCGCAGCTGTCCCACAATAGTCGAGTCTATTTTGGAAACACGGTGGCTTGCTTACTGATGTAACCATATTGTCTTATTGACGTGACCTGACCCACTTAAGCCACAATGACTTTAGATGCTGTGAGCACAAAGAGCATTGTGAGTTTTCTTGACGGGGCCAAAAGTGTTTGTTAGTTCTACGTTTTGTGGTGACGATTCGTCCTAATGGACATTGTTAGCAAAACAATCGAGGATCCAGAGTTGGTTACCGAGCATGAATAAGACTTACAGTGGTTTAACGAGAAGTCGATGCACCCTTTGCACATCTTAGAAGAGCATCTTCTCTGGAAGACTTTCCACGTGCTTTTAGGAGTGTGTTTATGAGAATTTTTTACCTTTCTTCTAGAAGCGCTTTGGTGAGGTGAGGCACTGACGTTGGATGAGAGGTCTGGACCTCAGTCTCCTCCCTAGTGGTGTTCTGCTGAGCTGTGATCAGGACTCTGAGCAGGCCAGTCAAGCCCCTACACTAACTCTCCCATGGGGCTGAAAAGTATTTGGCAGCCGCCAATTGTGCAAGTTGTCCCACAGATGAGAGGTTTGTAATTTTCACCATAGGAACACTTCTACTGTGAGAGACAGAATGTAAAAAGACTCACAGGAAGTCACATTATTTTTTTTTAAAGAATTTGTCTAATGGTACAGAAAACATTCGGTCATGTCAGACAGTCACCTCAATACGATGTGAGGTAACCTTGGTTTACAGTGACAGAGGTCACACTTTTGCTGTAGATTCTCACCAGATTAGCACATGCTGTAGCTGGTATTTTGGCCCATTATTCATGCAGATCTTCTCTTGAGCTGTGATGTTTTGGGGCTGTCATGGGCAACACAGACTTTCAACTTTCTCCAGCAGATTCTCTACTGGATTGAGGTCTATAGACTGGCAAGACCACTTCAGAAGCTCAAAATGCTTCTATGTCCCTCCCTTGTAGCCCGAGCAGTGTGTTTGGGATCATTGTCACGCTGGAAGATCCAGCCACTTTTCATCTTCAAAGCCCGTCACAGACGGAGCGAGGTTTTTAATATGGTTTAGTCGTCCTGTCCCCTTTGCACAAAAGCAGCCCCAAAGCATGATGCTTCCACCCCATGTTTCACAGTTGGTGTGCTGATCTTTGGATGCAACTCAGCATTCTTCCCCCTTCAAACAGGGCAAGTGTTTATGAGAATAGGTTCTATTTTGGTCTCAACTGACTACAGTCCTCCTCTGGATCATAAAGATGGTCTCTGACAAATTCTAGGTGGGATGGATATGTGCTGGCTTAAGCAGGGAGACTTTTCAAGTGCTGCAGGACTTTAATCCATGATGGTCCACCTTGGCACTGTGGTTTCAGCTCTCTTCACACCCTACATGTAGTTCTGGGCTGTGCCTTCACTGTTCCCAAGATCATTTGTACCCCACAAGATTAGATCTTGCATGGAGCCCCAGGTCGAGGAAGATGTTCAATGATCTTGTAATACTCCATTTTTCTAATAATTGCTCCAACAGGTGATTTCTTCTCACCAAGCATCTTGTCTATTGCAGCTTGGCTCATCCCAGTCTTGTGCAGGTGAACATTCTTTCCCTGATGTCCTTAGACAACTCTGGTCCTGGCCTTGGTGGAGGTTGGAATCTGCGTGTTTGAAGGTGTGGTCAAGTGTCTTTTACACAGATGACGAGTTCAAACAGGTGCCATTAACCCTCTGGAGGCAGGCGTTGCAGATTTGCAAAGTTAAAACCTACCTACCTGGTTACTCCACATATGTGATCCATGAGCATTTTTTAAGTCAGAAGCACTCCTGAAGGACTTAGTTGTTCGTCCTTTTATCAAAACTTATTTTGAGCCCGAGAGGGTTAATACAGGTAACAAGTGGAGGATAGAAGAGCTTAAAGAAGACGTAACTGGTCCGTGAGTGCTTGCTTGTCTGTGCTAAAAACTTAGTTTTTGCACCATTATACCAATTAATTCTTTAAAAATCATACAAGAATAATAGATTAAATTTATAAAGCATTTTTTGAGGCACTCTGCTTTTAGCTATTCATGCGCTCACACATTCCCACGCTGCTGGTGATGATAATCACCTATATGGCCACAGCCACCCCCGGGCAGTCTGACAGAGGCGAGACTGCCATTTTGCACCATCAGCCTGTCTGACCACCACCGACATAGGCAAGTTGGGCAAAGTGTCTTGCCCAAGGACACAGCAGCAGAATACCCTGGGGGGAGCTGGGATCATTCCTTTAATCCTCTGATCACTAGGCGTTTTCTTGTCTTACAGTTGAAGTTTACCTATGATGAATACATCTTGTCTTTTTAAGTGGGACCACTTGCACATTCGGTGGCTGTCAAATACTTTTTTTTGCCTCACTGGAACACCTAAATCCATTCATCTGGCAAACTTGTGTTCCTAAAATAAAAACAGAACAGAAAAAAAAACACCTTTGTAAAATGAATAGGATAAGCTGTCATTTGGATGTTTAGTCGATTTACTGTAATAGAAATAACATTTCTTTTATGAACTTTTAATTGATTTGGGCTCACTTGAAAAAAAAATTAATGCCCTGATAAAACTCACCATATCACCTCAAGAAACCATTAAAACATCTGTTTCACTCATTCTTCTGTCAGCTGCACCACAGCTGGTCCTCATTGAAATGACATCTAGCCTAAAAAATAAGATGGAAAAAAAAACCATAAATCAGCAGACAGATGATTTTCTCCACCTGTCAATTCTCAATGACATAAACAATTGTGTATTGTCCTTTAATGAATACTTTCATTACATTCATATTTATTATGGTTTTTAAAAACACATATCTGAATTTTCTCTCTAAAACTGCAACTTTACATCTTATATGAAGTTCTTCACATCATAAAATATAGAGCAATTTCCTAAATGTTCCAAAAATTCATGTTGGTTTTTAGTTTGCGTAGCAAAGATTGCATCCTTTGCTTTAACTGGACTCTAAAGGAAAATGAACAAACTCCTCAGACTGAGTTTGAGGCAAACAGCTTGTGTTTAAAAAATAATTATTAAAACTAAAACATCAATGGCAGTTTTCTCTCGAAGCTCTCCTGCCTGTCTAGTTTCCCTGCCAAGCCTGACTTCAACATGTGCTCAGAGGGTTTGCAGGAGGTACCCGGTCCTCCTGCTGCAATCAGGCAGTTAACCTCCATCACTCTGGTGTTCTGATTGGCAATTTGTCCCCCGTGCCAGGTAGTATGGAACGCTGCTGGCAGGCTTCCAAAACGGTAATGATGGTAATGTAAGAGTTCTTTCTTGTCGATTCCTCTCAGACTAACGAACACAGGCGGCTGGATGATGCTGGATGAAATGTGGAGGAAATGAAAATGTTTGCAGGGTGTTTGGAGGTAAATGCTATTAAGTATTGGATTCTTCTCTATTGATGAGTTATTCAGAGCTTGTTTAATATTTACATTTTTTTCCACCATTTGCCTTGATTAAAAAAATGTTGTGGTGGTGGTGGTGGTGGTGGTGGGGCTGGTGGGGTTGGGGGGGTTGGGGGGGGGGTCTACTATTGATGAAAATGCCCGGTTTTTCATCCAGGAGCAGGGATCAAATTATGGGGGGGGGGGGGGGGGGGCTGGATGTCCTACACATCCAGGGGGAGCCGGAAAAAACGTTTTCTACCTGTATTACATCATTTATGGACTCTTTTGAGCAGAGAGCACAGAGAGCGGCACAGCGATGATCGTTGGTGCGCAGCGCTCCAGGCTGCTGCGTCCAGCACACGGTCCATTTTCAAAGTGGCGCAACCAAAAAACTATAATTAGCACACGATCGTTCATGTCCGCACATGTTCTCTACTTTCTGTCTTATTTGTGCCTGAAGCGCTCTGCTACTGCGGAGCTCATCACCTGTGCTGCGGTGATTTCACGTCAGTGACGCAGCATCGAAACATGCTCTCCGCTTTGCGGTCAGGAGATCCCTTTGATCTGCTCAGAAGTAACTGATGAGGTGAAAAAGTAAGAATCCAGGCAGCAGTTTTTCTGGAGACTTTAGGCCCTGTCCACACGTAGCCGGGGATCTGCCAAAACGTAGATATTTTTCTATGTTTTGGCCTGTCATCCACACGAAAACGGAGTTTTTAAAAAACTCCGGCCAAAGTGAAGATCTGCGTTTTCTCCGTTTTGGGTGTCTGCGTGTGGACAGACAAAACCGAAGTTTTAAGGTCCGCAACGTCACTTTCCGCGACAAAAAAATGCTGACATCACGTGTGCGACCTGTACTAGCCGACAGCATGGATGCCCTCAGAGCTGTGCTCGCTTTATCAATTGTCCAAGCGTGTTTTGCTTGTTTGTTTTTGCAAGTGGAATTACTGCTCCTTGCGGAAGACCACAGACGAGGGACGAGGTTAAGAACGGGGGAAGTACTGCCGCCTACAGGTCTGGCGTGTCCTTACCAACGTATTTATCCGGGTACGTGTGGACAGA
This sequence comes from Nothobranchius furzeri, assembly GCF_043380555.1. Taxonomy (NCBI): domain Eukaryota; kingdom Metazoa; phylum Chordata; class Actinopteri; order Cyprinodontiformes; family Nothobranchiidae; genus Nothobranchius; species Nothobranchius furzeri. The sequence continues at coordinate 10,575,950 of NC_091744.1, read as the reverse complement.
GTTTTTTTTTAAAACGAGGTGGTGTGGATGCAAGTTTTTGGAGGGGCGGATATTCGTTTAAAAAAAAACCCGGCTACTTGTCGACTAGGCCTTAGAGGAGATGCAGGAAGATGAGAGACAGACAGGACAGGAAAATAGTTAAATAAAAACAAGAAAACAAAACAAAGTGTTGAAAAGTAAAATGTAGGTAGATTTATCTCCACTACACGTTTTTACCTGTATAAAACAATAAGTTACACACATGTCATATTTATACATCTGATACAATTCAGATCACCTTCAAAACTCAGTCACACACCCAGGGCCGTTTCAAGGCATTTTGGGGCCAAGGCAAAATGACCCCCCCCCCCCAAATAACTGGGCTCCCAGAAGCCTCTGTGTAATTCATACCCTCTCCAGGAGTATTAGTTATACAGTGTTTATAAAAGCCCCTCAGACATTACTGACATGTTCTAATGTTATCTGATGAAAAACTAACTTATCAGACATGCTGTCTCATCTGCTTCTTTTCTAAACTTGCAAAAAGTAACAAAACCATTTGAAAGCTGCTATTTGTGGATTCTCGGAAAGTTTCCATGGAGTGTGTGACAACTTATTTTGTCATTGATCCTATCGTCTAATCTCACAGTTGAAACATGCATCCTTAATAATCTGTGCACAGGAAGCGTACTGATCCCCTGTCCTCTTGTTTGGAAATGGAAATATGATCACCCTATAATAAACAAACTGTCCACCCGAGCTTTTGCGCTGCACAGAGACGCTTCGCTACCTATGACTTTGAATGTCAGTTGAGAGCGGTTGAGAGTCAGTCTCATGCAGACTGACCAATGAAGAGAGGGCCTCAAGTTGAGACCCTCTCCTCATTGATCAGTCCACAAGAGGTGGGTCAAAGGTTACCCTGAGCGGGTTACGTGATGTCAGTCATTCAAGTATTGAGTATATTTACTGCATATTACAGTAAAATATTCTGTATGTGACCATGTTATGGTGATCCTTGGGTCGTGATGATGGGGCCCTTGATTATTGTTGCCCAGGGTACAACAAAGTCTTAATCTGGCCCTGGGAATAGGAGGTTGTTAGAGTTCATGTGAGGTAAAGACAGTTGTCCTAATACCGTTTGCAGCTCAGCCGGTCTTACTGTGGTTCTTCTCCTTTAGTCTTGTCCAAATTTACATCAGGAAGCGTCCTGCTTTGACTTGCTGCACTCAGACTCCCAGTGATATTGCTCAAGGGTAAAGCCCTACAGAAGAGTTATGACTTCAGCCCATCCCTGGCCATCAGGGAGGTCATACAAAGGAACACACACACACACACACACACACACACACACACACACACACACACACACACACACACACACACACACACACACACACACACACACACACACACACACACACACACACACACACACACATACACACACACACACACACACAACCTGGACTGTGGCCAGCATCAGAGTCAGGGCGATGTCACAAACACGATTACAGCCTTTCAGCCTCAGACCTGCTTAGGCCTCTTTCTCCTTTCATGTCCACGTGTGAGACTGATGAAGAGAAAAAATGAAAAAAAAAAAAAAAACTAAGCATGCAAATGCCACAACAGATCAATAGGCAAAAGAGGGGAGAAGGGAGAGCAGCTTTTCATTTGAAGATATGGTTTTCCGTGGAGCTCGGTCTGGGAACAAGAGGCCATTAAAATCAAAGTGACTCTCCTAAACTGAGCTGCTGATGCTTTTTACGTGGGTGTGTCACTTTGAGGGGTTTTAATGACCGACATGGAGAGTGAAGAGGGGATGCAATCTGAGTCTCTCTCTCTCTCTCTCTCTCTCTCTCTCTCTCTCTCTCTCTCTCTCACACACACACACACACACACACACACACACACACACACACACACACACACACACACACACACACACACACACACACACACACACACGCGCACACACACACACATACTCAAGGAGCAGCTTTTATAGGCAAAGTGCATTTAAAGGTAAGATCTGGAGGAGGAGACACTTCCATCACTTATCTAGGATGATGATGATGAGGAGGAGGAGGAGGAAGGGCTTTTAACCTTCCATAATCTTACATCACCTTTTCTCTTGTGTTTATTGTGACAACTTGTCAGATGTTCTTGCTCCAGAAGAGCTCATAAAACCTTCATGTTATGTGTAAACCTGGTGTAAACTTACATGTTGTCTATTTTTTTCTTTTATTGTTTTTGTAAACCCTTTTGCGCCCTCCTGTGGCCTGTTTTGACATTGCCCTCGCTCCCAAGCCTGCCAACACCAGGGCCTGCTTGTTCCTTATTTTAATTGACCTGGATTTGTTCCTTTCACTTTGCTGTAATGAAAAAGCAAGAGGTGCCTCGAGACTGGGGAAAAAAAGGGAAAAAAATCCTGTCAGTTTCACCCCGCAGCAATTCCCACACTCCGAATCTGGGTCCCCTTTACAAGATCTCCTGTTTGAAGCTGAGCAGAAATGAAAAATTTAAAAGACCTGGGTGCTTCAATGCCTTGCAATAAATAATTAAGAAATATGCATTTCCAGATAATGGACAAGATGAATTTTAATACATTTGGATGTAAATCTACTGGAAAAATAAAGAATGGCACAAATGGGAGTTTGTCCTGTATTTTCTTGTATCCTAATTTCTCTGAGTAAAAATTTCATCCATAATTTCAGAAAAATGAGCAAAATCATTCAAAAAGACATCATGAACATTGCATTATTGCAACCAACACCTAATAATGTTTTCACAGTATTCCTAAAAACATGATCAAGTCAAATTCTCGCTAACATTAAACCCTTTGTCTGTCAGCATTGAGCTCGATTAACAGGATGTCCTAGGATCAATTCACCCTTCCTTTATAAAAACACAGAAGCATCTCCTAATGTGATGATTCTGATGACTCATCTGAGGTTTAACTCTTCACATTAAAGCCTTGTGACAACTTTATGGTCCCCATATTCAACAGGGAGCCGCACTGCACCAGGAGCCCGGCCTGTTTTCATAACTCATCTCCTGTGACAGCAGAGATGGACTGAATCATCCCTGCTCAGGGTGGTGGGAGCTGAGAGGTGTCATGCGTGCGGATTGTTGGTGTGTCTTTGAGCAAACATTTGTCCTAATTAAGCATCAGCAGCTTCTTCGACCAAAGAAAGGGTCGATGGGCTTGAGACTTGACAACCATTAAATCAGGACAATGCTTTTTGTGTCACTGGTGCTGATGTGAGGTGCTCCGCTTCCTCTCCCCTTCTCCCCGCGTATCTTCCTCTCTTCTTATCTCCTCCGCCAGTCTCTCAGCTGCTACGCAGCCTAAGGCTCCAAAAATAAATGATGTCTTCCCAAGTGTATGGTCAAGGCCAGGCAAGCCGGCAGGACTGGATGTACATGTGAGAGCATCAGTGGCTTCTCTCAGGGGTGACCTCTAGTGGTAGATTATGGTAACAGCAGACAGGAAGCCCAAAGTACCTCTTTATCTCCCATGAATCTGTAAATAACAATGCTTGTTAAATGTTTGCTTGTGTGCAATTTATTTATTTGCATTCAACTCCACATCACAATAAAAACAATCAATTTATTTCATCATATGTTTAATTTGCATCTTTTGTCTTTTGGAGTTAAACAATCAGCAGCTGAGGTCTCCTATCAAAGTGAATAAAATAACTCCATCAGCTGGTTTCTCAAACACATTTTCCTGCAGATACGGTAAAGATTTTTACCTTTTCACTGGACCCATTTAAAATATTACCAAAATAAAACACTAGAAGTATATTATAAAGTAGCATTTAATGTGTCATCTCCTTCCATATGAAATCTTACTGACAGTGAGAGGCTGCGAAAAGTCAAACTCGGTCAGTGTGGAGTACCACCAGTGCTGCGGTGACCTTGTGATTGAGCTCCGTCTGTCTCAAGAATAAAGTAAAGCCAGTAAAGGACTGGTGTGTGTGTGTGTGTGTGTGTGTGTGTGTGTGTGTGTGTGTGTGTGTGTGTGTGTGTGTGTGTGTGTGTGTGTGTGTGTGCATGTGTGTGTACCTGTTTATACATCAAAGTGAGGCCCAATGACAAACTTTTCACCTGTAAACTGAGGACATTAGCGAAGTGAGGACATTTTGCTGATCCTTACTTTGGTACAATGTTACAGAGCTCTACTTGTTAGTTTTAGAGATGTGGTGTGAAATAGGTTTTATTTAAGGTAAGAGGTAGGAATAAACTGGTTATTGTTTGAGTTAGGGTTAGGCACAATACAGCCTCTAAAATGATAGGAAATCAATGACGGTCCTCAGAACGTCTGCAAGACAAGTGTGTGTGTGTGTGTGTGTGTGTGTGTGTGTGTGTGTGTGTGTGTGTGTGTGTGTGTGTGTGTGTGTGTGAGAAAGAGAGAGAGAGAAATGTGTGACTGAAATAGAATTTAATGAAATGATTTAAGATTCTTTAGTAACATTTTAGAGCTGGATGTTAATGGTGGCTCCTCAGTGAGGATTTGTTGAAGCTGAGATCCTTTGAAGTGGCTCCCTCTGGAGTGTTAAGAACATTTAATATCTTACTTCGTGTAGATTGCTTCTTGAACAGACCAAGTTTAGGAAAATACTAATTATTTCTGAATGGATTCATGAGCTAATAGCAAGTCATAAGCCATGTTCAAATGCAGGCGCTGAATCTTTTGAAAGCCCCAGCCTATGTAGGCTGGATCCCTCAATGGTTGCTGCCTGATGGTCAAGCCTTCGGATTGATCCACTTTCAGGAATTACATGTTAACTCTAGCTAATTTCATGGATCATTTTAGCTCAATATGTTCTAAATTTGTTTGGCCCACATTTAATCTTGGGATAGGGAAAACCATGAAAGAAACCCATGCCTGTCCTTCAAATCTGGGGAAAAGAAGTGGGGCCACATTTGGAGGATCCCTCAAGTTTGAATGTCCTTTGTCGCTCTGCTGCAACACATTTGTCCTTCATATGCTGCCTTCAAAAGATGCAGCCCTAAGGTTAAGTTTAACCCTTACCCTAACCCTTAAAGACAAACCCACAGTGAGGAGATAAATGTTGCTGTCGGTTCTACTAAATGGACACTAGGGGGTGCTAAAAATAGCCAAAGCTGCCTAGTCTCCCTTTAATATTTGAATGCTGAGAAAAAAATCAGCAAACTACTTGCCATTCAGCATGCTTTATAAGTTTCCTGCTCCAGCACACCTGCATCAAATAATTTAATCCCCTCAACAGCAGAAGCCTGCTAATCACTCCTTTCATGCCTCCCTTTCCTCACATTTTTCTTCAGAATGTTTTTACTTCTCCCAATTTTATGAAATTTTAAAATAATTTATCATTTAACATTTTTTTTACTTTTGTTCCTGTGAAGCGCCTTGTGATTGCATCATCATCATCATCATCATCATCATCATCATCATCATCATCATCATCCTCCTGTATTTAAATCAGGTGTGATGGAACAAGGAAGCAGCTAAAATAACAGAGGGTTTGTTATTATTGTTCTCCAGTAAATGTCACCATCTGCCTTTAAACCATTTGGACTTCTGAGAAGTTATGGTTAAGAGAATATCCTCTTTATTCAAACCCGTTGAAGAGAATTTGACAAAGTTTGTGAACACATGTTTTCAGGGGTTGTGCAGGTCTTTGCTCCAGCGCTGGTTACTCCAAAGTAAAACCCTTGTAACTAAAATACAACTTTACATTTTTCTTCTCAACTTTTTAGCTTATTCTGGCAAACATCTGCCTATTGTTGGATGCTTTTCTCCTGATCTCCTATAAATCACCATCCTGTAATATTTCCACAAAATCTCACTTCAAAATATTTGTTCCTTATTTTTTTTAGACGCAAAACATATTTTCTATATTTTCTTGGAAAAAGAAAATTTTAAACAGTTTAAGTTTCTTTTCCCTTTTCTGCACCAAATGAATAATGGAGTGTTTGGATGAGAACGATGAGCAGGTCGTTAACTCCATTTCACCCTGCACATTTAACACCCACTCCTCCTCTACTCTTCACATGTACAGCTTTTCATTCAGGTCACACGTGACATCTGTGGACACATAATGCTTTAAAAAACATGACCAAATCAATTACCGCTTTAGAATAGAATAAAATTCTATTTAGAAACCCTGTGCATGTGTTCAGGTCAGGTGCACACAGCTAACACTAAATAAATCACAGATTTGAAAATAATCTGCAACATGAATTATTTTGTGTGTGATTACACGACCATTTATTAGTCATTTTTGGTCTTTTATTAATTATATATACTCTAAGGATATAAATTTAAATATCTTATCTGATTAATTAGCTCTGATGTTTCTAAGATGGTCAGATCTATTTTATTGTGGTCTGGTCCGGTCAGTCATGGAGACTCATCCCATCTCTGAGGATATAATACACATCCCACATCTGAGTTAGAACTGCAGAGAGCCTTTTAGCTCCATTTATGTTTCATTATTTTTATTGGTTTTGGCATCAACCACTATGAATTATGAGTCAGTCTGTTTAAATACAAATAAACGTTCACAGACTCACACCAGCCGGGGGCCTAAGGCAGTTCAGTCCAAATTCTCTGTGCAACATAATTCAGTTCATGTGCATCTTGTGAAATCCAATCAACACATTTAATAGATAATTTATTCACTTGAACAAAACTTATACAAGTTTTATGGATGTTTTTCTTTTACTGGTGTGTGTGTGTGTGTGTGTGTGTGTGTGTGTGTGTGTGTGTGTGTGTGTGTGTGTGTGTGTGTGTGTGTGTGTGTGTGTGTGTGAATCAGAGCTGTGTATTATTGAGTGGGCTGGATTTCCACTAGGGGTCAGGCTGACACAAAATATCTACCAGCTCTGAGTGTGTGAGGAGTAGATCTTAAAAGAAAATGATAAGTAAAAAAAAAACAAAAACAAATTTAATGTCTAAAAAAGTTTTTAAAAAGGAGAAACATGACTTAAGATGTTTTATGAAGGAAGTGTTTGACTTTGAGCCCCTTGTGTACCGGTAAATCCAGGTATTACTCTTCAGAAATTAAATGCGAAGATTCAAAAAATACTTGTGAAAAGTTTTCATATAATGTAAGAATGAAATCAAGGAGCGGGATATGAAAAAGTCACAAAATGATGTGATTTTTAAAAATAAATAAGGTTAAAATTTATATAAGAAAAACATCCAAAGGACTTCTCGTAAAAATTTTACATTTTCACGTAAAAAAGGTACTTTTAATATACTTTTTATTTTAAAGTCAGATCTAATTCAGATGCATCTGCTCGTTTATTCAAACCTAACTCCAGTAAAAGATCTTCCCCCCGTTTCTTCAACGTTTTGTTAAATCGAATGAGGAAAATTGAGACACAGTCAGTTTCAAACATTGTATTTTTATCAGGGGGTCAAACTTTAAATGATTCAGCCATAAAAACATCCTCATTTATAGCAGATGATATTTAAAAGGTTTAAGAAATACTTAACGTACATAATAAAAAATTAACTAAACTTTAAAAAGGCAAGTACACATACAGGTGAAACCTGAAAAATGAGAATATGGTGCAAAAGTCCATTGATGTCAGTAATCCATCTTAGACTGAGAGACCATCTAAAGATTCAGGATCCCTCTCCAGTGGCTCTGGATTCATTAGCTGATTAGAGTGTAATACTTTCAGTCTAGAACATTGAACCTTTTCACAATATTGTCTGAGATTTTGAATGTAGGGTTTTCATAAGCTGTAAATCGTTATCATCTCAGTTGTACAAATAAAGGCTGAAATATCTAACTTTGATTGTAATCTCATGTATAAGTTTCACTGTTTCATTTGAAAAACTGAAATAAATAAATTTTTGCATGATATTTAAATTTAGTTTGAGTTTCAGCTGCATAGGATTTCCTCGCAGCTGCTGCTGTTACTTTAGTTTTGTCGTTTACAATCATTTTCAGAAGTTTTTACATTTAAAAAATGTGGATAAACATGATGGAAATGTTGAATAGGCTGGCATTTTTACAATTATACTTCTGTGGATGTTTAAATGATGACAGAAACTGATGTGTTAGATGTGATTGATATTCCAATTTGTTATTAATGAAAGAACAAGTCAACAAAAAACAAAACAAAACAAAAAATACAGATCCGACATAAAGATTTGGACATTGAAAACAGCAAATAAACCTGAAATATGTGAATTTTTTTTTAAATTTTGAGACTAACCATCTCTGCCTACTGTACACCCACATGCTGTAACAGGTACTTTGTGTGTGTGTGTGTGTGTGTGTGTGTGTGTGTTAAATAGATGTGCATTGTTCATCCACAGCACAGCAGACAACACAATGAAGTCTTTAACAAGCTGTCAGGGGCCACAACACTGTTCCTCCAGTAACATCGTGCAGCTCTAGGTAGTGACACCCTCTGAGGTCTACACACACACACATCCACACACACACACACACACACACACACACACACACACACACACACACACACACACACACACACACACACACACACACACACACACACACACACACACACTGAAGCAGCTAATAGGTGGCAGTGTTCTAGCTTAATGGACGTGCAGAGAGAGTTCTGCTGTTGAGGTAAGATAGGGCCCTCTGGGCAAAAACACATTAACCCATTTGGAAGGCGTGAATTCTAGATGGTGTTATTAGCAGCGGGTCTGAGCACCTTGAGCCGAGCCTCTCTAATACTCAATTTGAGTTTGTCAGGTGTAAGGCAAGGAGCAAAACTCCTGCTTTACCTGACCGTCTCAAACCGTTCAGTCTGCCTCTCAGGGCTGAGAATCAGCAGCAGGCTGGATGAAAAGCTCAACTTGCCTCTGCTGAAGCTTTTATTAGATTTTTGGGCGCTGCACAACACGGTCATCGCAGGGCAGATAAGCAAAAAGAACAAGTTATTTTGGTTTGACAGAAACCTGCAGCAAGAGAAGTAAGTTTAGATGCAGGTTGTGCCATCATCTTTTAATTATAACATTCATTAAACAGTTGTCTTTGTCACTGTCTGCACTACAGTTTCTGCTCTAAAAGCTTATAGAGAAATTGGAGGTAATTAAGCTCCTGACATCCACTCATTTGACCTAATTAGCCAATTAAGACTAATTGCTGTTTTAACTTTCATAATTAACCACTTATCAAATCTCTCCACCCTAATTCTCCCCAGAAGACACCAGGCAGTAAAGAAGAGACCCTACACTGCGAAACGTGATTTCTAAGAAAGTAAAAAAAAGAAGCCTGATTTTATCTTAATTTTAGATTAAAAAGACAAAAATCTTCTCTAGAAAAATTGCGTCACTTAAAATAAAGTAAATATTCTTTTTCATGTTTTTAAACCATTTTCTTGAACCAGTATGTGCTAAAATGACCCTGTACAGGGTAAATGAAAGGCCACCCAGGCCTCATTGCCCTCTGTGAGCAGAATATTCCACTTGCAACTTCAGAGTGCCGGTCTGGTCTGTAGGATGTTAGAAAAAATGGAGCTGACAAACCTGCGCTGCTGTCTGCTTCCTGCATGTTTTAGATAATGAACACAGCTGATTTGTTTGATTTAGTGATGAGTCACTCCTGTAGACACTAAGGAACACTGAGGAGACATTTCAACTTTCAGATTAAGGTGTTGAAAAGATGAACGCACAGCAAGGAGATAGGTTTAGCTTTTGGTTCTCCAAATGGACACTAGGGGGTGCTAAAATGGTAAATGGCCTGTATTTGATATAGTGCCTTCTAGAGTCCTGAAACCCCCAAAGGTGCTTTACAACACGATCAGTCATTCACCCATTCACACGGTAGTGAGAATGAGCCACAGCTGCCCTGGCGACAGAAGTGAGACTGCCGAGCACTGGCGCCGACTCCACCAGTAAGCAAGGGGGTTAAGTGTCTTGCCCTAGGACACAATGACAGCGACAAACTGAGCGGGGCTTGAACCTGCAACCTTCTGATTAAGGGGTGAGCACTTAACTCCTGTGCCACTGTAGCCAAAACTAATATCCCTTTAAATATTATCCACATTTTCTTGTTTTGTGTTAAAAAAACTGCTCAGAATTCCTAAAACTAGCTAATATCTAACATGAGATAATTCGCTAATTTTAAGAGTTCTAGCCAAGGAAATTTGGGTCATATTTAAGAATATTTACCTTTTTTAAAAGTAAATAAAGTAATTATTCTAGAGGAAAAACAAAAGAGATAACATGCCTAAAAATTGGACTACTGGACTAAAACTTACTTAAAAATCAGTTTTTGCAGTGTAGTTCATAAAAAGCTTTACAGAATGAGTTAAAGGTGCCTTGTTATGGATGCAAATGCATATTACATTTAAACAGATAAATATTAACTACAAAAATGCGACAGATGGACAAGATTCAGCATCTTCACCTGAATAGGATGACTGCAGGAGGTGAAGGCAGGGTCAGCAGGACCTGCAACCCATCCTGTACTCTTACACCCCCCCCCCCCCCACACACACACACACACTCAACACTCTACCCCATTGTACCTCTGCATTATCTGCTTTTCGTAGGATTCTCCAGTTTCACAGCGCGAGTCAACGTCTTCTTCTTGTACATTATTAAAGGGAAGAAATTATTTATTGAATATTAATTATTTATATTTATACATGGCACTTGTCCGCAGGGAGCAGGTCTCATTTTCAGCCTCATATTTTGTAAACAGGCAGTCACACAAGTGACAGTTCCTCTGATTTAAAGAGACAGGCCTGCTTATGGAGAGTGATGCCTACCTTGAATTCAAATGGAAAGGTGATCAATTTTTAATTCATCTTTTTTTTTTTTTTACTTTTTTTTCCCGTGCAACATTTGCATTGCCTCTGTCTCACTGCTGAATCCATCTGCTGCCCGTGTCCCTCTCAGACGGACAATCAGGGCACTGAGGTGAGTATAAAAGTAGAGGAATGCATTTGTTTCAGAAAGCGGAGGAAGAATCTTTGCTCCATGTTGCTGCTTTAGCAAGAGGAAGTGAATAATTGATGTTAAAAAGATAGAAATGTTCAGGTTAAAACTTTATTTTTAGGTCATTTTAAACAAAACTAGACATTCGTGCAGAAAAAACAATTTTGCACTTAAAAATGAACGTGACTGCAACTTCTATCTGCTTCCGTGTTAACAACTCAGAGCGGGAGCGCTGTCCACTTCCACGGCAGCGGGTACGTTTGAACCAAATCGCTTTTCAAGGAGACTCATCTAAAGCAGCGTCGTGTCAGCTGTGAGATATATTTATAAATTTCTCTGGGCATTCATTTTGAAAGCATCATTTAAAAGTTGTGGAAGAGAAGTAGAAGAAAAAGCTGCAGCGCTCCAACTGAGTTATGCAAATGAGTGAAATGAATGTCAGAAGTGCCGTGAAGAATTGATGAGGACAGAGAGCACTTGTCTTTTGAGGCGTGTGGATGGTGGAGAGGACAAGCGACACTCGTTCTTTTTTTTTTAAGGAAAGTTTCACGCTGCGATCGTGGCAGCCATTGTGACTCATGGATGAATTTTAATGCCCTAACTCTTGACGCTTTCTGTGTCACTCTCCCTTTTCTTTTTTCCTTTCTTTTTTCTAAAAGCACCTCCTCCTTCATATATAGCGATGACATCCGAACAGTCACGTGAATTTGGCGTGCCAGGACCCAGAAAGCCTCTTGCACATGGAAGAAGAAGAAGAAGAAGAAGAAGAAGTCTTTATAAAAGATTCATCACAACCATCTCTAATCCACTACTGCATTATCAAGAAGATGTTATAAAGCACACATTGTAAATGGATTCTTCCTTAACTGACTAAATTCATTTCAGCAGAGGGATGGAGAGGGGTGGAGGAGTGGAGTCAGGGCGACAGCGGGCATCCTTGTGTTGCACCAGACAAGAACATAGTGTGAGCAGATGAGCAGCGCTCTCTGGGACTGCATTACTACCTGTCCCCAGTGCTGCGCTGCCTGCGAGCCTGACTCTAATGTACAAGATGGCCACATTCGCCTTGTCAAGGCTTTGACGTGCACATCAAAAATTACCCAACCTAAAGTGACAGCCTGCTTTCCTCCCCCTCTACCCCACCTCTCTTTCATGCTCTCCGACTCTCCAACCTGCTTTGAAAGCCAGGACTGCCAACGCCAAGACAGCCGCAGCCGCTTTATTTATTCCTCACCGCGGGCGACGCGGACTAAAACAATATGGACGGCACCGAGGAAGCTCGTAATATTAGCTTTAGCTGTGGGCTCTTGGTCATAAATGTGACACCGTCTCGTGAAGCATCGGGAGCTTTCCAGCCAAGGTATGAAAAAACTAAAATAAAAGATGGCCGATTGGGTGTCACCACCTTCCCTTCGTCTTTTATCAAATCCCCCCTCCGTCCTCGCAGCGTAAAGTGACACAAGTCTCTGATGCTTTTAGTGGCACTTTGGAAAATAAGACCTCACTGAAGCAAAAATAATCACTCTTTTCAACACTTCACTTCCTCTTCACTCCTCCATTCCTGAGCCTCTTCAATGGCATCAGATGATATTGGGTATTACTTATTTATTTCCTGCCTGTTGGAATGGGTTGAAGTCAGAAGAAAGTGACAAGATGGTGAAAAGGGAAGCCTCGTCCTGCCACCAACACGCATCCCAACATCTGCGCAAGATTTGACATGTTTTTTTTTAAACCCTGCTCTGATCTCCTCCAATGTCTAAGTTTCGTAAAAGTGTGACATTTTAGGATCATTCTAATGTTCTCGTTATGTTAATTCACCTCTACTTGCACATGTTTTAGGCATGGGAGGACATTTCCAGAGAGCTATTTTGATTTATTTGCTGCACATTTCTCTTGAGGTCACCGGTTTTTGATATGTAACACGGCTGCTGACAGCTGTAATGATGGGCTGCTGAACTTCCACTGAGACGTTTTCATCAGCATACGAACAGACCGGATCAAGGACCGAGGTACAGGCCCCTCTCACTGATCTGAAATGAAAACATTGTGCTGTTTCTCCCAATCAATAATCTTCTGTTGCTTGGATCTTACCTCTGCTCTGTTTGACACTTCCCCAGACCCATGCCATTCAGTCTATTGTTACAGCTCTATTAAACTCACAAAACGTCTAGAAGAAAAAGTGTTCTTAGCCCTAAAAAACTAACTCAGCTACATGCTGCTTGTAAGAGAGAAAAAAAAGGTCAATGAACCAAAAAACAAAAACACAGAGGCGGTTTTACCATTAGGCATAGGTAGGCGGCTGCCTGGGGCCCCCTTGTGTTGGGGGGCCCCCTAGCCCTGACCGCCGGCACCCCTCTGTTAATGCTACAATATTCTTATTACCAACCTGTGGCCGCAGACGGGATTGGACCTGCTTCTCATTACCATAATTTCTGAACCGTTCAAGATATCATTAAAATTCCAAAAGTGCTGAAAAGATTAAAAATGGGGCTTTTCGTGCATGTACAATACATTCCGGTAGCCACCGGGATTCCCTGTCTTGAGCGCAACGAATCACAACACAGATTCAGGGACGTGCTGAGTTTGTCATCCAAAATGCTCCGTTTTATAACTTTTGAATGGCTGATCAGATTCAAATAATTCCAACGGTTCCTAAAAGTACATAAAAGCAGCTTTCCAACGATCTATAGCATGAAGCAATCAGAGTTAGGGAAAATATCACTACGAGGGGAAATCCTGCTGTACACCCTGATTGAAACAGAGCGCAGCGCCGCGGTGAAAGCGGATAACGGAACAGGGAAGCTAATTAGCATAAAAAGCCAGCATGAAATTATGGAAATGCCTCAAAGAAAATCAACACGTGCCAGAAGGCTTATACCTGAAGACAGTGACCACGAAAGAAGGACAGATCTCCGGTGAACCATGGTATGAATGTTTGTTCCGTCTTTATATTTAAATTTTTTATTTGAACAACCCTCAACTATTTGCTAATTGTAAGATTCAGCTTCATTCCAGCATTATTTATCTTTTTACAATAAATAATTATTTTTGCTAAAACAAAAGTTTTTGGTATAGCAGTGCACATGTGCCAGAGAAGCACCCCATTGCAGTGTGAGGTGTGCAGCACTCTGCCTGCAGCTGGAGAGAAACTGCTTAAAGGTCTACCACATCAAATAAAAACGTCTGAAAGTTTACAAAAATAAATGGTCTTAAAAACTGCTAAAAAAAGATACCAAGGTTCATACTTTTTTAAGAATAGATGCATTACAGTTCAAAGTTTAAATTGTTCGCCCAGTAAATTTGAAGTTCCTGTTCAGTAATAAATGTAAATAATCTAATCTTATTTTTGCTTTTTTCACTTTTAAGCTGATTTTTTAAAAGCTTTAAAAATAAATTCTAAATACAAACCATACACTGAAAGCTGGGGTTGTTCTGAAAAAAGGAGAAGGGTTACACACACTTTGCGCTTTTTATTACAATTTTACAGCCATAAGATTAAAAAAATACCAGGTGGCCCTGTTATAATTATGGTCATAAGAGGGTTATTAAGATGGCGATGCACAAACTGGAAGTGATTGGTAGTCATTCCTCTCCAATCCAGTTGGCGGCGGTAATGCACCAAAATGTTGTTTGCCAAGTGCCATAAGACCACAAATAATAATAAGAAGAGAGGCGGGAGCGTTCGTAACAAACTCAAAGCAATAGTCAAAACATTATTAAGCATGACATGGAGTTATCCTAGTAGCTCCAATAAGAGAAAGAAGCAGCGTGCTTCATAAAAGCTTTTATTTTCACTTCTGAAAGTGACGTCGTTTTTCTATGTAAACATCAAAGGAAGCAGAAAGGAAAGACAATGGAAAATGTTTCAAGGGAGGAAAACATAGACCAAAATGGAAAATAGAAAAACAAAAAATAACTAAGGGAAAAGCACAGGAGCACTAACAGGAAGAAGAAAGCAGAGCAAATATTGAAAGCACTCAAAGGGAAAGAAATACAGGAAAAAAGAGGAGGACTAATAAAAAGTGAAAATAACTCATGTCAGAAGAGGGGAGAGTTTGGCAAATCCAGTTTAAGGGAAGATTGTCGAAAATTTAGTGTAAGGGGCCCCATGTCTGTGTTCGCCTTGGGCCCCCAAATTGCTAAATCCGCCCCTGCAAAAACAATACAGTAAAACGTGGCTTGAGTCATGCATTTGACTTTAAGTTCTTCATGATGAATGGTTTAAAGGGAAAATGATTTAAATCTAAAATATTATTTTGGGTTGGTATGATGTTTTAAAGACCAAGTTCACTGACAACGTTTTTTATTTGTTGTTTTTGAAACATGACTCTGACTTTCACATGCAGGCTAGGCGTGAAAATCATCTTCTACCCCTATTTTTCTGCTATAGCAGCCAATAAAGCATAGACAGAGAAATGCTCACATTTGAAGATCTTTAGCACATCATAATTTCAAATTAGCGTTCACGGACTCTCCCATCTTGGCTGACAACGGAGAAGGCTGTTGTTGGTTTAGCATCCCAGAGAGAGCAGAGCACATCATGGCGAGTAGAAGCTAACTGTTAGCATTAGCAACTCCACAACAAAGCAGAACTCCTTCAGGCTTGTATTATTTGTGCAGAGCTAATTGAGTCAGTGGTAGAGTTGTGTTCTTGTTAGCCAATCAGAGGCGAGGTGTCCAAATATCAAGAACTAAGACTCAAAATCTGCCATGTTCTACTCACCTCTCTTCTGGCTCACTTCTAGTTCCTGAAAAAGAATTGAATTTTTTTCCCCTGTCCTGTCTGGCTGTGAAGCAAACAGAATTATTGTCTGACTGCTGGTGACAAGCCTTACAGATTTACTCTCAGGTGGAGCATCAAAGTGTCTGCTTTTGATGTCATGTCTGATACTTAAAACTTTATTGTTATTGTTTTTTGAATGCTTGCAATTTCGACCGGACACGGAGACAGAGGTGAAAGAGAAAGGAAGAGATGGGGGGATGGGCGGGGGGGGGGGGGGGGGGGGGGGGGTCCCACAAAAATAAACAATCAATGATTAACAAGAGTCTGCTTCTAGACCTGCAGAAGGAGAAAAGAAAGGTACACTCAACAATACCACAGGAGCAAACGATTACTACGTCAACCTGATGGGGAAATATAAAATCAACTTTGTTTTACTGAACAATCAAAAGATAATTAATCACAGTGGATTAAGTGCTAACCACAGCCTTATGACATGTGTTGAACGTGCCCAAGTCCAAACTTATGAGAGCACCATGTAAGCATCTGTCTGCGTACCCGCACTTGTATAAGTAAGGTTTCTCTATAGGATCGTCCAATAGAGAGTGTGAGGGGCCAGAGATCTGCCCCCAAAGATGTGTAGGAGATGGAGGGAGCTCCAAGTCCCAGTGATCCAGGAGCTGCCCCAGAGCGCAGGGACCCCAGGGAGACTGTAACCAGAAAAGCCCATGCCCCATCAAGAGGTGCAGAGGGTCGCCGGGGGGGGGGGGGGGGGGGGGGGGGCAAAACCAGCAGCACACACACACACACACACCGAGCCACCCACCACCAAGCCAGCCGGGCCCGGAACCCAGCGACTCGGGACCCAGGGTGTGATGATGTGAGGGAGCAGGAGGAGAAAAATGTGTGTGGGGATGGGGAGGAATGGGTGGTTGGCCTAAGCCCACCAGGGAGCCAGCTCCCCCACAGGCCCCAGTATGCACCTCCATTGCTAAAATGCCACCCAGGGCATGGAGACCCCAGCCCATCTTGCCAGGGCCCAAAGCAGCAGCATCGCAGAGCTGCACGGAGTCGGAGGGAACCAACGCAGCCCCACCCCAGCAGAATATCTACTCCTATCCCTGCATTTGCACAGCTTCCAGAATATTTAAGACATAGGACATCCAGGCAATGTTGGGTCCTCCCCCTCCTGGACCTCCCCCTCCCCCGTGATGGGACAACAGAGGAGCCAAGGTCTACCAGAGGCCCCTGAGCCTGGGCCAGGCACTGCCGCATGTTCCCACCTTCTTCCCGGCAGCATACATGTCAGGACCCGACCCCCAAGGCCCCGCTCAGATCCCCACATGGGGCCGGCCACCCCCATGCCCCGAACCCCCAGGACCCCACCCAGACCTACTCAGGGGCAATGCAGCCACCAGGCAGCAACCCATGGCCACCGCTAAGTCTCCCAAGGGGCCCTACTCACAACTGCCAGTAGTCCATTCCCTGAGGCAACCCAAGCACCTCCAGAAGGGGGCAGCAGCCCCCCAGCCCAAGACACCCCCAGTGAACCCACCTCCAGGGAATGTCCGGATACTCCAAACAATATCAATGACCCCCCATCATTACTATGTGATGAAACCAATCAACGGAGCCCAAAGAGATTGACTTAAAGTGGAAGCAGAGGCTGTATCAAGTGCAATATGATCTAACAAAATATTTCTATATTGGTTAATGCAAAGAGTATCTCTATTTTTCCAGTTCATGAGGATAGTATTCTTAGCGATGCATATGGCAGTCAGAACCACGTGAACCAAAGATGTTTCAATTGGGACATCGTCCAGGTTTCCCAGCAAACAAAGAGAGGGGGAAGTTGGGATATGACATTTCAGACACTTTGACTGGTCTTCACATACTCTACCCCAAAATTCCTGGACAGGTGGTCAGGACCACAGTGCATGAATGTACTGTAATTGCCAGGAATGTTGTTTGTGCAGTGTGTACAGGTGTCAGACGACACAAACCCCATCCTGAACATCCGATGACCTGTATAGTGTACTCTGTGTAGAATTTTGTACTGAATTAATTGTAAATTGGAGTGTCTGATCATTTTAAAAGTTTTTGAACAAGTTTGGGACCAGAAGTTCTGGTCATAGCTGACTGATAGATCCACCTCCAATTTTTCAATAGGGATTGCTATTCTATTGTCTATTTTGGACAGTGTCTTATAAACTTTAGACAGTAGTTTTGGGGGTTTGAGATTATAGAAGTCTAATACCCTTGGTGGTGTTTTTAATTCTACTATATTGAGCTTAAATTTTTGTTTAACAACAGATTTAATTTGATGATATTCTAAAAAGCTATTCTTATCTATTCCAAATTGGGAAACTATTCTGTTAAATGGGAAACAGAATTGCCAGAGGTTTTGTTCCACAGAGGTAGACTCACAAGGCATTCATTTATACTAGAGACCATTGAAAATGTATTGAAAAAAAAAACAACAACAAGTGAACTCATCTTCAATAGAGTCTTCTTATATTTAGGGTCATTAAACTGAACTGAATTTGGTTCAGTAGAAATAATGCCACATATGATAGGAACCCTCCTAAAAAGCTACCCATTGGTTTCTCTTCATCAAGTACTTAATAATGAATACCTTAAAGATGAAGACATCATGGTGTAGGGTTTGAGAATTGAGTGCTTTAAGAGCTCAATACATACATTACCTCTACTCATGACCAATAAGCTGTGATACTCTATCTAAATATAGAATATCAATTCTGCTTGGTCTTTACGGTGTTTAAACAGAAGATCTAGGATTCTTGCTTCATCAGGAGATTGTACACACTTTGTTTTGATTCAGAAAAGAGTCAGGTTTATAAAAGTAAGAATTTATTTTACCAACAATTAAAACATGACAAGTTATCTAAGCATTTACTGTGATGGATGGAACTAAATGTGATGTATGAACCTATGTGTCAATGCGATGTTAGTCAGAACTTCCTTATCTAGGAGAGTTGAGTTCTGCATGTAAAAGAATTTGGTTTGCATTGAGCTTTGAACGTGGTTGTTATCAAAACACATCAAACACAATCTGTTACGTCTACGTACCCAATCGAAGACCCTCGTGATAGATCTGGAATGTCGAAGTCCTCGGACTTCCAGGCACCAAGGTCCGTAGAAGAACTGCAGCACTATTAAACCGGTCTTAGAGCTGTCTCCAGGTCACAACAGACGGATGGAACCGCGTGTCTGGTGGACTCTTTAAGGAGTCTAAATAATTTAAGCTTGTTCCTCAGGAACTGTTTCTGTATCAGCTTTGCAGTTGCAAAGAGGTTTTGACAACATGTCAAAAGCTTTGATGGGTTAAAGAGGTGTTGCTTCAGATGGCCGGTCTGAAACTTTCTCTAGAACTGAGAGATCACCCGAGAGTGATCCAGTTTTGATGTTCTCATGTTATGATTTGTGTAGCCAACCAAAGTCTGACAAGTTTGAGAAATATTACCAAGACAACTCAGAAACACGCCTTCCTTGATACCGGATGCTCTGATCTAGGGTAAAGGGCTATCTATGTGTCATGAGTTTAACTTAACTAGGGCTGCAACAAACGATTATTTTCATAATCGATTCATCTGTCGATTATTTTTTTATTAATCGATTAATCGGTTTGTTATTGTTTAGCTATTTAACCTATACAAGTGATTAATGCATTTCAGTTAAGAAAAAAAAACATAAGAGAATTGTGCAGTTGACTGCAATCTATTTTATTGCACATGAACACAGTCAGCAGTGTAAAATGAGCTAAACAGTGCAAAATATCAGTCCAGAAGAATTTTTTAGCATTAGCTGGCAGCCTGCTCCTTCCACCCTGGATAGTGGCCTCATGTCTTTTACCAGCATGTTTAGAATAGAGTTTGTAAGTGGTATGCATTGCTGGGGGTGAGTGTCTTGTTCCCCATGTAGTTGTCCATCATTGCTTGCTTTTTTCTGCATAAGAAACACAAATTGACTAAAATAAGTACACATATAAAATAAAGCAGCACACACACTACAACACTAAATCAATATTATATTATTTGAATTAATTAACAATATACAGTGATCATTTATTTTGAGGGTTACGTTCTACAGAATAGCTCGCAACAGGAGATATTCAGAAAAAGTCAAATTTTTTTTACTATTAAAAAGCTCTAAGTAAGAAGCTCATGAGGTTTTTACTTTGAGTCGGGAGTGTTTAAATTAGCTAGAGAAATGTGAAACATGTTTATTTTGTGTAATACTGTTTAAGAAACATGATAAAAATGTGTTGTGAGGCGTTTTACAGCGTTAGATTGTAAAACAGCCTTTTAATAGTAAAAAAATGACTTTCTGAATTTCTCCTGTATTTAAAAATTGAAAGCGTACAACTATGCCGCCTTATATTCACCTGGACACAGCTTGTCTGTATATTTTTCTCCGCGGAGTTGTCCTTTTTTGAATGAGGAACATAGTTATGGGTTTGTGCCGTTTTTCTCTCTTTTTTTTTTTTACCGTGTCCTGTCTGGCTGTGAAGCAAGCAGAATTGATGTCTGAATGCTGGTGACAAGCCTTACAGATTTATTCCCAGGTGGAGCATCAAAGCGTTTGCTTTTAATGTCACGCCTGATACTTAAAACTTTATTGTTATTGTTGTTGAATGCTTTGTAATTCCGACCAGACACGGAGACAGAGGTGAAAGAGAAAGGAAGAGAAAAGGTGGAGAGAGAGGAGGAGGAGGGGGGGGGGGGGGGTTCCACAGAAATAAACAATGAACAAGAGTCTGCTTCTAGACCTGCAGAAAAAGACAAAAAAAAAAAACCCAAAAGGACACAAAAAGGGACACAACAACAATACAACAAGATCTACCTATCACTGCGTCAACTTGATGAAAAAAAAAAAAAAAAAAAATATATATATATATATATATATATATATACACACACATACATATATATATATATATATATATATATATATATATATACACACATATACATATATACACATATATATATAATCAACATTGCTTAACTGAAGAATCACGATAATAAATCACAATGCATTAAGTGCCCCCCATAGTCTTAAGACATGTGTTGAACGTGCCCAAGCCCATACTTTTGAGAGCACCATGTGAGCACCTGTGTGTGTACACGCGCTTGTTTATTTAAGGTTTCTCTATAGGAGCGTCCAACAGAGAGTGTGAGGGACCACAGATCCGCCCCCCAAAGATGCGCAGGAGACGGGGAGAGCTCCAAGTCCCAGAGATCCAGGCGTTGCCCCAGAATGCAGGAACCCCAAGGAGACTGCAACCAGAAAGGCCCCCGCCCCCCTCGAGAGGCACAGAGGATCGCCCCGGGGGGCCACAACCAGCAGCCGGCAGAGTCCCTGGAGATATCAGCGGCAAGCCCACAGGCCCGCCCGCAGCCTCCCACCCCCTAGCCGGCCGAGCCCGGGACCCAGCGACCCGGGACCCAGGGGTGACCACCCCCACCGGGGACCCAGCAGAGCCCAGGGACCCAGACCCCACCAGGCAGCCACCGGGATCTATAAGGCAGATGCCAAAATCTTAAACCCCAGACCCGGTTGCCATGAACACTCAGGCAGACCATGGCACAAGCCCCCACACCAGGTGTGGCAGGGGGAGGGGGGACAAAGATCTATATCATCAAGAGAAGTTCCAGGAGAGGGGAGGACCCAAAGGCCCCACCTGACATATACAGTCATACACAAACACAGTCACACACTCCCTCCCTCATGCTCACACATGCACATACAACCCAAGACTTACAAAAATGCACGCCGGACTCTCACTCATGCTCCCCATACACACCCTATTAACTCTGGTCCCGGTACTGCTGCACATGGGGTACAACCATCACCGGTAACCAGAGTTTGACCCTTTCTGCTGGGGTGCTGATGAGCAGGCTCCCCCGCCCAACGCTGAGCACAGCAACCCACCACCCCAGACCCCAACCAGACGGCCAGATCTCCCTCCTAGCCTCCAACCCCAGGAAGCCTAGCAACAACAGAGGTGGCTAAGACCCCTAGTCTCCCTCCACCTGCTCCAATATAGTGTTGTGTGATCATGAGGTGTATTCCATGGCTGTGGTGAGTGGGCAGTGCGGGCATCATCCGGCATATGCCAGCTGATGCCACCGCACCACCCCACTTACACCCTCAGCCATCAGTGTCTAAGTGCGGTTTAAAATTGGAAGTGGGCACCGGCACTCGGGAGGAGGCTGAAATATCCCCCTGCCAAATGCCGTTGAATGTGCTCACTCCCAAGGCCCTAAGTGTGTGTTTGTGTGGAATGTCGTCAGTGGAAGTGTATAAGGTGCAAATAAAATTGGGGGGCAGGTTGCCACAGGAATGCGGAAATGGGGTCCATACCCGCACTCCCTGACTTGCCCACCCCCCAAGGTCCTATGTGTATGTTTGTGTGATGATGTGAGGGAGCAGGAGGAGAGAAATATGCGGGGATGGGGAGGAATGGCTGGTTGGGCTTAGCCCTCCAGGGAGCCAGCTCCCCTACTGGCCCCAATAGGCACCTCTGTTGTCAAACTGCCACCCAGGGCATGGAGACCCCAGCCCATCCTGCCAGGGCCCAAAGCAGCAGCATT
This sequence comes from Nothobranchius furzeri, assembly GCF_043380555.1. Classification (NCBI taxonomy): domain Eukaryota; kingdom Metazoa; phylum Chordata; class Actinopteri; order Cyprinodontiformes; family Nothobranchiidae; genus Nothobranchius; species Nothobranchius furzeri. The sequence continues at coordinate 10,553,707 of NC_091744.1, read as the reverse complement.
ACAGAGCCTCACGGAGTCCGAGGGCACCAACCCAGCCCCATCCCAGCAGAATATCTATGCCCACCCCTGCATTTGCACAACTTCCAGAATATATAAGACATGGGACATCCAGGTAAGGTTTGGTCCTCCCCGACCTGGACCTCCCCCTCCCCTGTGATGGAACGGCAGAGGAGCCAAGGTCTACCTGATGCCCCCGAACCCGGGCCAGGCACTGCTGAGTGTTCCTGCCTTCTTCCCGGCAGCATACATGTCAGGACCCGACCCCCAAGGCCCCGCCCAGATCCCCACACGGGGCCGGCCACCCCCAAACCCCGAGCCCCCAGGCCCCCACCCAGACCCGCCCAGGGGTATTGCAGCCGCCAGGCAGTGACCCATGGCCGCCGCCAAGATCCCCAAGGGGCCCCACTCACAACCGCCAGCAGTCCACCCCCCGAGGCAACCCAAGCACCTCCAGAGGGGGGCAACAGCCCCCCAGTCCCAGACACCCCCAGTGAACCCACCTCCAGGGAACATCCGGATACTCCAAACTCAGACCCCCCCCCCCCCCACACCATCCCGCAGGACAACATCAATGGCCCCCCACCCTCGCTATGTGATGGAACCGATCAAAGAAGCCCAGAGAGATTCATCTGAAGTGGAAGCAGAGGCTATATCAAGTGCAATATGATCTAACAAAAGATTTCTATACTGGTTAATGCAGAGACTTTCTCTATTTTTCCAATTCAAGAGGATAGTTTTCTTAGCGATGCATATGGCAGTCAGAACCACGTGAACCAAAGATGTTGCAATCGGGACATCGTGCAGCTGTCCCAGTAAACAAAGAGAGGGGGAAGTTGGGATATGACATTTCAGACATTTTGACAGATCCTCACATACTCTACCCCAAAATTCCTGGACAGGTGGGCAGGACCACAGTGCATGAATGTAATTGTCAGAAATGTTGTTTGTGCAGTGTGTACGGGTGTCAGACGACACAAACCCCATCTTGAACATCCGATGACCTGTATAGTGTACTCTGTGTAGAATTTTGTACTGAATTAATTGTAAATTGGGGTGTCTGATCATTTTAAAAGTTTTTAAACAAGTTTGGGACCAGAAGTCCTGGTCAAAGCTAACTGATAGATCCACCTCCCATTTTTCAATAGGGATTGCAATTTTATCGTCTATTTTGGACAGTGTCTTATATACTTTAGACAGTAGTTTGGGGGGTTTGAGATTATAAAAGTCTAATACCCTTGGTGGTGTTTGTAATTCTATTTTATTGAGCTTAAATTTTTGTTTGACTACAGATTTAATTTGGTGATATTCTAAAAACCTATTCTTATCCATTCCAAATTGGGAGACTATTTGATTAAATGGGATGAAGTCCAATCCTTCATATATGTGTTCCAGGTATAGGATTCCTTTATTTTTCCAGTCCGGAAGGTTCATCATTTTGTTGTTTTGCAAAATGTCAGGATTGTTCCAGATAGGTGTGCGTCTGCATGGTACTAGTGAAGACTCTGTCATTTTAAGATACTCCCACCATGCTGTTAGAGAGGTGCTGATACTAATACTTTTGAAGCTTTCATGTTTTCTTATGCTTGAGCTAATAAATGGTAAGTCTGAAAGCTCTATCGTATTGCAAAGTGTCTGTTCTATACCTAACCAGGACTCGTCTAATGGGTTATCTTGCAACCATCTTGGTATATATTGCAGCCTATTGGCTAAGAAATAATAATAAAAGTTGGGTAAATCCAGTCCTCCTCTGTCTTTGGTCTTCTGAAGCGTTTTTAAGCTAATTTGTGGAGGTTTATCCTGCCAAAGGAATTTAGTAATTGAGGAGTCCAGAGATTTAAACCAGTCAGCTGGAGGTTTGTTTTGGGATCATCGAGAATAAGTAATTTATTCTGGGTAAGACCATCATTTTATTTGTAGCAACTCTCCCCATGAGTGATATTGGTAAGGATTTCCATCTTGCAAGATCATCTTCCACTTTCCTTAAAAGTGGGATGTAATTCAGTTTGGTTAGATCTGCTAACTTGGGAGAGATATTAATTCCCAGGTATGTGATATTCCCTGACTCCATTTGTGTATTAAGCAAATTGACAAATGAGAAATTAATTGGTAGAACTGTGGATTTTAACCAGTTTATAGAGTAATCTGAAACTCTGGAAAAAGAGTTTATCAGTTCTATTGCTTGGGAGAGAGAGGACTGAGAATTCTGGAGAAAGAGTAAAACATCATCTGCATAAAGACTGATCTTATGTTCTATTTTCTTACACTCTATCCCTTTAATATCTGTTGTTTGTCTAATTGCTGCTGCTAGTGGTTCAAATAAAGATAGCAAATAGTGAGGGGGAGAGTGGGCATCCCTGCCTGGTCCCCCTCTGAAGACAGAAGCTAGCTGATATTTGGTCGTTCGTCCTGACACGTGCTGTTGGTGAACTGTATAATGTTTGTAGCCAGTTTATGAAGAAGTTCCCAAAACCAAATTTATGTAAAGTTGCAAATAAGAACTTCCAGTTAACTCTATCAAAAGCTTTTTCTGCATCTAGAGATAATATACTAGTTTCTATGTGTCTACGGTAAGAGCAATCTATCAAATTAAGTAATCTACGTGAATTTGTGGGTGATTGTCTACCCTTAATGAAACCAGTTTGGTCAGGGTGTATTATGAAGGGGGTTACCTTCTCTAATCTTTTGGCCAGGGCTTTACAAATTATTTTGAGATCAACATTAATAAGAGAAATTGGGCGATAGCTGGTAGGAAATGCCGGGTCTTTGCCTGGTTTTAACAAGAGACTAATATTGGCTGAATTCATGTTTGGCTGTAATCTGCTGCTCTCTTCGATTTCCCTCACCATTCTGAAAAATATTGGAGCCAGAATGATCCAGAATTCTTTGTAGAATTCTACTGGGAACCCGTCTGGACCTGGGGCTTTCCTATTCGTCATGGATTTAAGGGCTTCCTGGAGCTCCGCTGATGTTAGTGGCGAGTCCAGGACTGTAACTTGGCTGTCTGATAATTTAGGAAGTGTTATCCTGTCAAGGAACTCATTGATCTCATTATCTGATGGGTTTATCTGTGGTGAGTACAACGTTTGGTAAAAGTCTCTGAAGGTGTTGTTTATTCTTTCAGGGTCATATACTATATTCCCGGTTGAGTCTTTAACAGCAGATATGGTAGTTTTCTCTTTATTTATTTTTAATTGGCTAGCTAAGAATTTACCTGATTTATTACTATGTTCAAAGTTTTCTATTCGTAGTCTTTGTGCTTTGTGTCTTTTTGTCAATAATTCCATGAAGTTCTAATTTAGCTTTACGTAATTTGCTCATTAACTCTTCTTCTGTGGACGCCTCTAAAGACTTGATGATTTCTTCTAACTCCTGAATACGTTTGTTTTCCGTTTTTTTTCTTATGTGATGAGAAAGAGATTATTTTACCTCTCATCACTGCCTTTCCTGCCTCCCAAAGAATAGATGCTGATGTTCCAGGCAGGTCATTATGTTCTAAATATAAACCCCACTCCTTTTTAAAAAATTCTATAAAACCTTCGTCTTTAAGCAGTGATGTATTAAACCTCCAGTTTTTGCTTGGTGGGATTGTCTTTTTATTTACCAGAGTTAAAGAAACTGGAGCATGGTCGCTGACAACTATGGGGTGTATCTCAGTGTCTGAAATGTCAGCCAACAATGAGCTGCTGACTAGAAAATAATCCAAACGTGAATGAGAGTGATGGACGTGCGAAAAAAAGTATACTCTCTACGGTTAGGATGAAGAGATCGCCATGCATCACAAAGCCCATAATCACTCATGTACTGTTTAACTATGTTAGTGGATTGCCAATTGCACTGAGTCCCAGCTGTACTGAGCCAGTCTGTTAAGGAATTCATCCAAAAATTTAAATCACCTCCAAGTATAAGTGGACAGTCCAAGTGTTCGGAGAGTACAGAGAAAAAATTATGAAAGAATGGAGGGTCATCAATATTTGGACAGTATATGCTGACGATACATAAGCGTTGGTTCTGTACAGATAATTTTAACATTATAAATCTACCCTCTGGATCAGAAACTGTGTCCAATACTGTGAAATTGATGTTTTTGTGTATTAAAATAGCTACACCTCTTTGCCTAGAGTTATAGCAGGCAGAGAACATGCTGGGAAACTTAGGTGTTTTAAGTTCATCTGCGGATGTGGCAGATCTATGAGTCTCTTGTAACAATATTACGTCTGCTTGCACTCTCTTTAACTGATCAAAAATTTTTAATCTCTTCTCTATGGAGCCAGCCCCATGTACGTTCCATGAGACAAACCTTAGTGCACCCATAGATGTGTGTGTGAGTAGCTAAAATATGACGCCTTCATGTGAATAAGATGGACTAAGTATATAAATGTATAAATAGTATGTTAATAAATAACAAAAAAGTAAATAATAATAATAATAATAAAGATCCAACAGTGTTTGTGGTTGTATTATTTGACGCATAAATTATGATATTGTGCTGTGAATTTAATATATATGTGTGTGTGTGTGTGTGTGTGTGTGTGTGTGTGTGTGTGTGTGTGTGTGTGTGTGTGTGTGTGTGTGCGTGTGTGTGCGTGTGTGTGTCGAGTCTGACGCAGTGTTGGAAAGTTGTGTGGTTGTGCCATACAGGTGTAAAGGTACAGAAGCAGGTAAAAAGGAAGGGAAGGTACAGATACAGGTTAAAAAAGAAGAAAGAACTAAAAAGAAAAGGTAATAGGGGTGTGGGGTGGTGATTAACAGGTGATCTTATCATCTACAAAACGGATTTAGCAGCTGTTTAATCCTGACGTGATCAAACCCAGTGAATCCTGATAAGAATAATAAATGTCTGACCTGATGTTGGGCTAAAACAGCCAGTCAGTCACTCCTCGCTCCTTGTAAAGTTTATTGTCCACATAAAGCTTATCCACCGAGATGACAGCTCTCTTCCCATCCTGGATAAACTTTTTACGCAGCGGAAAGAGGACCCGGCGTCGATCCAGAATCTCCTTCAGGAACTGATCATTCACGCTGAAATCTTTTCCTTTGAGCTCTCTTCCGTGACTTTTAACAAGATCCTTCTGCTTAAAATGTTCAAATTTAGCCACGATGGGACGAGGTCTTCTGCTGTCTCCTCTTTTAGCTCCAAGGCGATGTACCCGGTGAAATGTGATGTTTTTAACTTTCTCTTCGGGTATCTTCATTTCTGTCTGAAGAAAGTTCTTTATTGTTTGCTCGCAGTTCTCCGCCCCTCCCGTCTGCTCCGGCAGACCTGCGAACACCAAATTATCCCTCATGCTGCGGGCCTGAAGGTCCAAAACCGTCTCCTTCAGAGTTTTGTTGTCCAGGGTGATCCGCGTCATTCCCTCTTCCAGGGAAGAGACGGACTTCCGCAGAGACGCGTTCTCAGCAGCGAGCCGCTCAACCTGTTCCTGGCTGAACTCCAGAGATGTTCGGAGGTTCTGAAACTCCTGGTGAAGAACCTCGAGCAGATGAAGTCGCCCCTCAAATCCCAGAAGCCGTTTATCAATAGAATATAATAATTCTAATACGTCTTTCCGGGGAGATGAGGCCTCAGGCGAGTCCTGATGACGGCTCCTCTTGGTCCCAGCAGGTGTTTCAGCCTCAGCTGCTGATTTCTTCGGACCCATGACGAATAACTCGAAAACTTCGTCAATATAATTTAGTAAACTTTCTGAATTCTTCACTTACCTCCAGATTGAGTGAGTTATACTTACCAGATTATTTTTTGCGTTGTCAGTAAATAAATTAGGCGAAAATGTGTCTTAATTGTTTGTGGATGTTTGTTAACGAGCTGCCATCAGCTTCAAACGCTGCCGTGTATCCGGTGATCGGCCGTCAGCGCATGCTCACCTCGCACGGTGCCGTTTTTCTCTTAACGAGAACATTCTTATAAACAGACGTGCTAAATTTGGCAAGCGCATGATACACAACACGGAGATTCACGATTGCATCTAGTCAATCAGAAGTAGAACACCGTAGACTGATGCGGCAAAAAAAAACATGTTTAACATCCACTATAACGAACTCGGCTAACACTAAGTCCCAAATTTGATCTGCGTGTAGTATATTTAGCTTGTTTATTTTCTGTTACTTACCGGGCTGGCTCTTCCTCTGTTGCATCAGCCCCCACATGTTTTTGTCTCAAATGTTCACTTAGGGATGTCGTGCTTCCGTGCCATGCTAGATGGTTTTTGCATATTTTGCAGGTCACCCGTCTTTTCATGGCATCTAGAGTGAAGTGCTCCCATACTCGTGAGGTTTTTGTCCGGGGTTTCTCTTCAGTTTTGTCGCTTCTATTTTTCTTCCGTATTTCTTCTTGTTCCGCCATCTCTCAAAGCAAGATGCGCGTCAGTAAAGTGTTACGTCATGAAAACCGAGGGCACTTATTGGCTCGTTTCTTCTTCTACGGCTCCACTGGTAGATCAGTGGCCCATTACTGCCACACACTGGCGGCAAATTTAACAGATTGTAACCAATGTCAGATTGCGGTAAAAATAGACTTTATGCGGTAAAATGTGATTATTAAACAACTAATCAATGACTAAAAAAGTTGTTAACTACTTTAATAATCGATTATAATCGATTCAATTGATTAGTTGTTTCAGCTCTAAACTTAACCTTACTTTGTTCTTGTGTGAGTGCAATTGGTGATGACCTTACCATATAAACAAGCTGAAACATATTTCAATCACTGTAATCATAACCATAACATTCATTTCACACTTCAATCATTGAGCACAGATTATTGAATGATTTCACTATATTATAATTATTATAAGTAGCAATAAACAAACATTTATTTAATGATTATCTTGCTTATAAGTTGCAGAGGAGTTCATATTTGATTTAGAAAATCATTCTTGATTTAGCAACTGATCCGAGCTGGAGTGTTCCTTATATGGAGGCATGAAGACCTGAAAGACGATAAGGAAAGCTTGAACCTTGGGGAGAGCATTATTGTTGACATTTCGTTATCTGTGTTCAGAGCTGCAGAGGCTCTGAGCTGATGGGAAAGGCAGGTCAATTTAAAGGGAACACATGCAGTCTTGTGCCCCCTTTTTTGACCAGATGTTGAATGGTCAAACTGTACCTAAAAACTGACTATTGCTGGTTGTTACATAACCCCCCTTTCCAAGGGCACGGGGTCCTGGCGGAACCCAAGGGTCGTTGGAACAGTCCCAGAGGCTCTAGGGACTCAGTCGAGCGAGCACAGGTTGGTTCCCAGGCAAAGGCCTCAGGAGTGAGGAAAGCAACCCCCCACACCAGAGAATAGTCAATGTAACACCCAAACTTGAAAGGGTAATTCCACTTAACACAATCCTCAGGAAGGAAGCAGATGAGCAGGGACCGGACCAGACCCCAGGTGAACCGTAGAGCTCCAGCAAGCACGGCAGAAACCACAGGGCGTCCAGACCCGTGCGAACCGGACCCTCAGGCAGCAAGCAGTCAAATCAGGCCATGGTGTAGAGATGTCCTCCAAGGAAGCGACGACCACAGGCGAAACCCAGGAGAGGAGAAGAGCACACATGCAGGGCACTTGAATGTAGACACACATAGATTGCATCTGATGTAAAATAACAAATAAAAATAAAGCTAGCACTATATGTACCTATATGTGCTGTAGCATTGGCAAATGGATTATTTATTTGTACTTATGACCAAGAAGATGTGATATTCTATAAAAATATAAAATATTACCCTGCTTGGTCTTTAATGTAAATATCAGAAGATTATAGGGCTTAATCAGCAGATTAGGGCTTAACCAGAAGATTCTAGGATTTTTGCTTTATTAAGTAATTATACATAATTCGTTTTGATTCAGAAAAGAGTCAGGTTTATAAAAGTAAGAAATTATTTTATTACAATTAAAACATGATAAGTGAACTAAGCATTTTCTGTGACTGGATGGAGGTAAATGTGATGAAGGCTATGTGTCAATGTGATGTTGGTCAGAACTTCCGAATCTCGGAAAGCGGTGTCTCCAGATGAAAAACTATTTGGTTTGCGCTAAACTATGAAGTTGTTATCTTTCATGAACACATCAGACACAATCTGTCATGTCTACTTCACCGGTTTTGAGAGACCATCTTGGTGGATCTGAAAGTCATAGGGGTCGACTGACCGCTGGCACCGGAGGGTTGTAGAATACCGTGGTGCCGACTCTTCAGTCCAGAGATGTCTCGGGTCACGACAGCTGGATGGAACCGTGCGTCTGGAGGGCTCTTAAGGAGTCTAATAATAATATCAGCTTTGTTCTGCAGGAACGGTTTTGCTGTCTCAGCTTTGTAGGTGCAAAAAGGTTTTGACGACGTGCCAAAATCTTTGATGGTTAAAAAGGTTGCGACAGGTGGCCGGTCTGAAGCTTTCTCTAGAACTAACGAATCACTCAGCATGATCCAGTTTTAAGGGTTTGATGTTATGATTTGCACAGCCAATCAAAGGCTGACAGCTTGGGAGATGTTACCAAGACAACTCAGAAACACACCTTCTTTGATACCAGATGTTCTGACTGGTTAAACGTGCAAGTTATGTGTTGGAGTTTAACTTAACCGTACTTGTTATTGTGTGAGCGCAGATGTTATGAACCTGTCGTCTAAACATGCTGAACACACTGCAGTGGTAGACATAACATGACATTTCATCCATTGAATTGAGCACAGATTAATGAATCATTTCATTATAATATGACTGTAAGTCAATCAACCAACCAACCAACCAACCAATCAATCATCAATCAATCAATCAATCAATCAATCAATCAATCAATCAATCAATCAATCAATACTTTACTAATCCCTGAGGGAAATTAGAGTTTCAATACACACAATTCAGAGATCAGACATACATGGGCAAGATACATGACAAGAATTGGTGACTGTGGTCATTCGCAACCCGAGTCACGCTACCTTAATGGTGATAAGAGGGTTACATGAGTATTGGTTTAGGTGGAGGGAAAAAAAGGCACTTCAGAGTTACCAATAAACAACTTTTATTTAATGAATATCGAGATTATAAATCATGGAAGAAGTTCATATTGATTTAGGAAATCATTCTTGATTTTAGCACTTGATTCGAGCTGGAGTTCTTCTTTCGTTGGAGGAGAGAGATAGGACCTTGGGAAAGAAAGTTATTGTTATCTTTCAGAGCTGCAGAGTCTGTGAGCCCCAGCTGGTATGAAGGCAGGCTCATTTAAAGGGAACACATGCAGTGTTGTGTCTCCTTTCTGATCAGATGTTGAATAGATGTTGAAAGGTCAGACTGTACCTAAAACTGACCATTGCTGGACGTTACAGTGCTATTTGAAGCAAATTATGTGAACCCTATATGTGCTATGTGAAGCAAAGTATGTGAACAGAGTTCAGATGAAAGAAATGAATGCAGTAAACTACGTGTACTGGAAAAGTGTTGCAAAAAGAACACAATCAACATAACCCTATAATATATCTAAGGGAAAATCAATGCTTTTGAGCAAAAAGTTTATCAAAACAGAAGGGCAAAATAATCCGTAGCCCATAACTGGTAAAAATCAAAATAAAATGGATTATAATTGAAACGACAAAAAGAAATCAGCTGTAATGAAATAATGCAGAAACGCATTTCTGTGAATATATCTTTAAAAGAATTAATAATATAATTACTAGTAATATAAAGAAGAAGGGACACTAAAAATGTTTTAAAAATGCAAATCAGTGAAGTTAGTAATCAAACCATTATGTGAATATACCCCATAAGGAATTAGAGATTAGAAGATAAAAATAAAAAATGGAATTTGGATAAACACAACAGTTTGTGGAATACTCCCTTTAACTGTTAAGACTTAACCATTATAGAACTCCAGGAACCCACAGCATAACCATCTCAAGTCACCACAAGTCTGCACATCATGTATAGACAGGAAATACAACCATGCACACACACAAACACAAACAAACTTGTGTAACCTGAAACAGGGAACTGTGGGACTGACGAATCTGGACAATAGAGATCACCCCCTTTCGAAGTTGAAGGCCTAACCAAAGGCGCAGGAGGTGCAGGCGGAAGTACAGGACTGGCCGGCACAGGTGGAGGCACCTGGGCAGCCGGGGCTTCATGAGCAACCGCTACGAGAGCTCGAGATAGGCGGCCACCGACGTTGCGGACCGAGTCCCTTAGAGAGGTCAATCATGCGCAGAAGTGACGGAACTGGAGCAATGACAACCCCAAAGGCAAACAAAGGTTTAGGCATGCAGTGAATAACACGACAAAATCGGCAGAGGACCAGGAGTAAGACACTGGTTGAAACCTGAGACCAGGATCTGCTGACAGCTCATGCAGCACCCTGTTCACCGGACCAACTCAAACCATGGTCGGACCATTGAATGTAACACGATCCACCGTAGCTGGAGAGAGAGAGCAAAGGAGATGTTATCATAAAAAGGAGAAAACTCCACAACAGACTTATGCTCACCAGGATCCAAGTAATATAGAGAGACCTCACCTACATGGACCGCAGCACTACATGGAACTGTCATCCATAGGGTTTGAGACGGAAGCACAACACGTGTGGACACACCATGACGCTCGTAGAAAACATCTGCTTCACGAGCAGGGGTATTAACTAACCAGCGTTAACCAACAACAACAGCTGTAGTTTGAACCACATGTGAACGTGGAGTCACAGTCATAGGACATCTAGAATCACCTGACAACTCATCAATTCCACACACACCAGTGGCACCGCCACGCAGAAAAGGTGTGCCTGGACATAAGAAGTGTAGGCCACGTGAGACCGAACACACGCGCAGATCCGGAACCAACCAGACGTGCGGCGTGTCCTCATGGAACGCGATGACAGGAGGCATATGTAACTTGACGTGAGTGTCGTCAACCCAATTACCTACATTTACCACATCTTTTAGTCTATAGATGTCATCTGGAGATACGATAGGTAAGTTGATGATGAAAGCTAGTTCTCTAGCATCTAGATTGACACTTAACGGGATAGCACTGCCCAACGAGAAAGCCAAGTGAGTCTGAAGGGCCATCGGGTCCTTCAATGTCACTTGAGCAATCGCAGACCGAACCATGGCCAGGGACACGAGGTACAGAGGGATCCTCCCCATGAGAAGGGTGTCAATCGAGGCGCTCACGTCCCGACCATAGTCGGACAGGAAATTTGGTCAGCATCTGTGTTTGAGCATAATCAACATTCACAAAAGAGCGCAATTCGTTCACAGCAGAATTTGTTTTACGCAAAATGTCGCTATAAGTGTTGAGTACTACCATAGTCTGTTGTTCTGACGTGCCCAGCTGTCTCAAAGCACGACGTTGCTGCAGTACCTACTTACGCAGAGCCGAATATTCTCTGTTAAGCTCATCAACGTGTCGACGAACTGTGTTAATCTTGATCGAATTGACTGAAGAGAATCCGAAATTTAAAAGAGAGCCAATTGTATTAGCTACTGAGAAAAATCCTTCCGGGAAATGCTTAGGTCTAATGCTGGTACCGGAAAGATCACTGTTCGAAACTGTGAATTTAAGTGCCTGGGCTAGTATGTGATGGACATCAGCTTCTGAGTGCTGCGTCAGGGTACTAGTCCAGTGGGCTCCAGTTTCCGAGAGGTTGCCAAAGGCATTTGTCATCTTATCAGTACACGTCATAGCGGGGTCAAATTTAACAAAAGTCTTTTGTGTGAACAGGCGATAGTTGGTCATTAACAAACCTGGGTGGTCTCGGAGCATGATACCCGAAGAGGGCCCAGGTTCGTACAGACGCGTTAGAGGAGGCTGAGAATGAATCTCAGCTGCGGTTGATATCAGACCGATGCACGCAACTAACAAAACATATTTTGTTAGTTGCGTGCATTGTTTATTTTTGTGCATACCAAGAACGTTTTAGACTGTAGACTGGCGCGGCCTTGCAGGGTTTGGCGCAGGTGAGCACTCTGTTGGACCCTAAGGTCGACACGCAGGTGCAGTCAGAGAGATCAGGGTCAGCCAGTAGAGGTACAGGGCGCCATTCAACCTCCCCTTTGGTAGGTGAGTCACCAACCTCAGGGCTAGAGGTCACCAGCGCCAGCTGTAGTGCAGTAGGGTAAGTGATGTCATCAGCCTGTCCTTCGGGAGGTGGGGTCCCCACCGCAAGGCGCTGGGCTTCAGCCGGAGTCTCAGCGCCACCATCAACCCCCCCTATGGCAGGTGGTGTTCCCACCACAGGGTGCGGAGTCTCAGGTGGTGTGTCACTGCAACCTCCAACTCCCCCTAGGGTAGGTGGTTTCCCCACCACAGGGTGAAGTGGTCCTGCTGCAGAGACGACGCAGACACTGTGGATCTCACTGACCTCAGAGGTACTGGATCGAGCGTTGGAGCTGGTCCTTCCCCATCAGGAAAGAAAAAGCTTTGATGTCAGCTACAAACACTGGATGACTCACGGACATGTCTCCCACTGCAAAGTTTAGGAACCCCACGTTCAACAAGGTCATTTGGCCTGAAGAGTACGGACGGATGTTCATGGTGCAGGGCGTGAGTTCTAAGACGCGACCCTGTGCAGCTGCAGCCAAGCAGACATGCTCCCAGAGAGAACTGGACATGATGGTGAAATCTGAACCAGAGTCCAAGATGCCCTCACAGTCAAGCGCCCCCTCCAGGGTCACCGGAATGTGTTACTTTGAGATGAATTAAAAATAGATGCAGGGAATTAGTATCGGCCCTTTCTCCTCCTCTTGTCTTGTATCCACATCAGCGCACCGACAACGCTCACACTCCAAACCGGGTCACTTAGGGCTCTGCCTCATCACTTTATCTAAATTACACAAACCTCTGCTCCACTGTCTTTGAATCCCCACATTCCCTCCTCTCATCTCACCCTCCTGCACTCGCATCTGTGGCTCCAACTGCTGCACGATTAAAGAGAGATGAGCAGTGCTGTTAGTTTATGAAAAAGAAGGAGCCAAGAAACATAATGTAGTTTGTGTGTCAGCATCAATTTACTGCATGCTAAAACTTTAAACAAGACTATGAATAATTTGAGAGGAGTGCAAAGGGGAAGAGGAGGCTGTGAGGTGATAAAAGAAATAGAATGTGAAAAAAGGGATGTGAAGGGAAAGAAAAAAGACATCTGGAGAGAAGGTAAAGAAACTGATATTGTTAGTCATCCAGTCTTTTGTCACTGGTTGGGAGTCAAAGATGCAAAAACTTCAAGCAGCCGGCCTCCCGTGGGTGAGACACTGCAGTTCAAAGAAAGTAAACAACTGTTTTACTCTGATGCTCGCTTTAGTCTTGCTTCAGGCTAACTTGCCTTCCTGCTGCAGCTGGTAGCGCGGCACACTTCGCCGGCAGGGGAAAGCATGAAAATTGTTGCAAAGAACTCAGAGTATTGTACGTAAGCGTGGCACCCAGGAGACTCAGCCTTGTTGTTATTAACATAAAACAGGCAGGTTGGCTTTCATGAGCAGCAAGGTAGTCATGTAGAAAAGGAGTAAGAACACAGCAGAGAGGGGATAAAGTACCTGTACAACAAATACAGGTCTAATTTTACTGATTGGAGGGCATTTATTTAGATGTTTTTCAATCTCTATCTATTTTTGTTTCTTCACTGTAAAAATGAAATGTTGAATTTATGTAACCAACTTATGTTGGTTCCACTAAACCTAGCTGCTTAAATGCAGTGAGTAATAAACATTTTTATATTAAAATAAATGTATCAAAGCTGTAAAAAGTCAGAGCAGTTTTAAAGGAACACTATAGTTTTTAAACTTTACCTCATTCACTGCCAGCCGTTTCCTGATCACTAACGGCCTTCGCTGCCAGCGTTTCTCACCGTTTTTACTGTTTTTTTAAGAGTCACAGAACGTTGCGCGCTAGCATGATGTTGATGCTAAAACAACCAAAACAAAGCAGAGACTCACCTCTTACATCAGGAAGAAGCCGCGTGTTTCGAGCGTTATCCGTTCTTTCATAATCCGTTGTCAAATTGTGATCGGCAGACGCTTTTCCGGTTTGCGCCTCACTTTTTTTTACAGGAACGGCCCAAAACGATCTCCAAACACATGAATGTGTTGCTTCCTGATCATGTGATCTGTGACGTATGTGGATGAAGATCGGCTTCAGGGCTGAGATGTTTGTTCTCTCAGCGCGGGGGCTCGTTACGATGCTCAAACAGTAAAAAAAATGCATATGACGACTTTAGTCGTCATTGGCAGTGAACGGTTGGATCTAAAATGACGACTTTAGTCGTCAATGGCAGTGAATGAGTTAAGCTAGAGCTTTAAAGGGGTAGATTACTAATTTAATACACTTATAGTGGTCTCTAGAAGTAATGAATGCCTTGCAGGCAAAACGCATGGTACAAAAAAGCCCCAAAATCCCTATCTCAGTAGGCCAGATCTGTGACATCACAGATTATTATCTTATTTCCTGATATTTGGGCATCTTGCCCAGGATTGGATGACAGCAACGTGACTCTATCACTGACAACACCAGCCAGGAAGACTTCTGCCCTGAAGTAAAGCTGCTAATGATAACAGTTAGCTTAATCTAGCCAAGATGGTCGCTGCTGATTCCTCTGGCTGATTTCTCTGTCATGAGTCAAGATTGGTGAGTCAATGAATACTAATTCATTGTGTGATGTAAATCTGTAAGGATTTTTTTAATCCTAGCGTTTCTTAGTCTTTCTTCAACCACACCTTTAACATTGATCTCAGTGATTGTTGAGTTAGAAACTTGACCACTTTCATGCCACACACCACTCTCCAGCCCTCTGCTGACCAAAAACTGTACTCGATAGTTTTGTGGAGCAGGTAGGTGATCTGGGAGATGCTCTTCACCTGCTGTAATGCTTGCAGCTAGTATTTTCAGTTTTCTGCACATCAAGCACATAAAGCACAAGAAGACGAAAAAGAAGTTTGCTTTTTCTTTTGGCGTCATGGTGGAGTCTGGAAGTAAAAGTATGAGAGTAACGTCTTAGAAGTCAAAACAAAGAGCTAAAACCAAAGTGAACGTTGGTGCAGCCTGCACTAGTTTGAGGAAGCTAAAGGAGGCTACAAAATCACGGACTGATGGTGACCTACCTTTGTTGCCACTGGACTTGTAAGTAATAATATTTTTTGTCCAACAGCGTAGATCTTTTTATTTTGTAGTTTTGAGTTAGGGTTAGTATTAGCAACTAATAAGTATCAGTTGGCTAATGTCAGTGTTAGCTCGCTGTTAGCTACAGCAGGTTTGTTTACGACAGTTGTTGTTCCACTTTCATCCTGTAGGTGGAGGAGCAGGAAACTGCTCCGTGTTACTTTAAAGGCAGTCGAGACATGAGATCACTGATTTTATCTTGATCATTTCTATTGACTACATTTATTAACAAATAAAACAATAAAACATTAGCAATAGTATTTTTTATTTAATTCTGACATTCTTTATAGAGTGTAAAACTTTGCCATCTGTCTGCCAGCTTTAGTTTTGGTTGGAAACATGAAAATCTGCATGTTTGTTAAACAATTCAATAAGATGGGGAGCGTTTAAAGTCCATAGTGTGCCTGGCTCTGTTCGTCGTATCACATGCGGGATTTCAAATGAAAAGAAAACAAAATTTGAAATATCTCTTCATAACGTGTTTTCCTAGCACCCTTCTTTAATTTGATTTCATTCATAGGAGTGACACATTTATTTACTGTTCATATGTGATGACGGCAGATGTACAGACTAAAACTCCCAGCAAACAGACAAATCTCACGGCTCACAAGGAATCAGCACGTTACTTTCTGCTCAAATATACACATTAAATAAGATATGGAGGGAAAATGAACCCATTTCCCCTCAAATTACTTTTAAATGCAAATTGGGTGCTTCATTAAAATGTGTGGCTAAGTTTCATTAGCAGCAGGTATTGATTTTCTGGCAGCGACAGTCTGATAGGCCCCGTAGGCACCAGAAGGTACAAAGGTTTGTCTAAATGCTAACTGGTTGCAGGAGGCTCAGGGCTACTTGGAAGTTTTAGCTCAGAGAGCTGAGGAACATCTGGAGAGGTAACATTTACATAAGCTTCTCTTTGTACATGGGAACCTTCATTAACATCACGCTGCTTTGAACTCAGGATGAGACGGTAACTCTTACAAAACTGAAGTCAGGAATCATCTTGTGCTGTTTTCTCTGATGGTGTTTGTTGTTTTTGTTTCTCCTTCGTTTCTCCTGATCTGATCTCAATTTCAGGATCGTAACTGGAATTAAATCAGTTGAAAACAGCAGAAACTAAGTAATGCCGCCTCGAGGGATTCATTAAAGTCTGCAGGTGGGCGGCAAGAATTCACAGCAAAGAGAGAGAAGTTTAGGATGAGATGAAATTAGTTTAGAATAACAATTAATGCGCATAAAACAGATAAAAGCAAAAAAGTAAGATTTTACCACATTTGTATTATTATAAATGAATATGTCTATTCTGGCAATTTTTATTTAACTCTATTTATTCTCTTAAAAATTATGCTTTTGGATAGAAAAGAGCAAAATTGTGTTTTTTATGTATGAAAAGTGTTTTAAAACATTTCTTGATTTTTTTAAAATTAAAATTTCGGAAGCTTTGTTTCTGCTTTTTATTGCATACTTCTCAGGATGACATAATGTTTTTGACCATTCTATACAATTGTACAAATGTAATAATTATTTAGTTCTGTTTGAATATTAATTTATATTTTCCCATCTAATTGTGTTGTCTCATAAATTCATTTTTAAGGCAAAGCTCCACATGATTTGGTTTAAAACAGGACAAAAATGATGCTTATCTGGATTAATGTGCAGCACTAATTTCCAAACCCCTACACTTTTGTGTACAAAAATAAAATTATTAGAAAATTATTTGATTTCTGTAAATCTGATCCCACGTTTTGGTATCACATTAACATGCATCCTGATTTCTAAAGTCAGCACATTTAAAATTGAGACTTTTTGTTTTAATTTCTAAAGACAACAATAGAGTTTGACGTTTATCAGCGAATGAGGCAGATTTTTAAGTGCTTTCCTGATTTCCTATGTCCAAAAAAGCACCAAGCTGGGGTGGGTTTGGCACAACAAACCTAAAATAAAGAAACAGCAATGTTTCTGGAATTCAGGACATATCCACTTAAGATATTTCTGCCTGTCCCAATTTAATTCATGCCTCACTGAGTTTTTAACTTCCAGGGACACTTTTGGTGTCTGAAATGTTGCAATAGCTCATGTCAGTAAAAGAGAAAAAGGCCAAATTTCTGTTTTTATGTCAACTGCACAAAGCTTGAGCCAAACTTTCTATCTGTCAGTTGTGTTTCAGTAAGTCTCCGCACCCGTGGCTCGTGTGTGTATGTTCATGAGAGGGTAAACAAAGACTACCTCTCACCTCTCACTTCCTGTGGGGAAGCAGTAAATAAATGATAAATAAATTACACGCAGACACATTGTTCCTGAGCTCGCTTTGCTGAGGATTACAGTTGTTTACACGTGTGTCGTGGGACCTGGCAGGTTTGAGCCCACACACACATACGTGCATGCATGCACGCACACACACATAAACGTTGCAGTGTTTTAGGCCACTGACGGTGGGGTTCAGCTCAATTATTTACACTTTATGTGATCGTGGGAGATATCTGGTGTGTTGCTTTTTAAAAATGTAAAGCAGGACATGTAAGTCCCTGCCTACCGACCTCCAACCACAACACACACACACACACACACACACACACACACACACACACACACACACACACACACACACACACACACACACACACACACACACACACACACACACACACACACACACACACACACACACACACACACACACACACACACACACACAGATGATGAACAGCAGATGTTTTCACAATCGAGGTTATGCTCCTAAGGCTTCTATTCCCTCCAATCCTATAAAATAACACCTCCCCTTTCTCTCCTCCTTCTCCTACTTTTCTCTCTGGTCTCCATCCAAGCCATCCATTTTGCTTCAGAGTAAAGACAGATTAGGGCCTAAATCCCCCCCGCAATTTGGGTCACGGCCTTTTGTGCGCTCTGAACGAGGAGAAGCAAGGCTCGCCACTGGGCCCCATTTGCAGGAGATCAGGGGGTTAGGCCGGCCACTGATTGAGGGACAGCCACACATCGAGGGCTGTGTTTGGAAAAATAATGAGATTGAATTAACAGTGAGTCAATGGTGGGGACCTGAGTGCCAGAGCTAGGAGGAGAGGTGGAAAAAAAAGAGGAGCTATTAGAATTTGTAAGATTTTTTCTTTTACTTTGGAAAAGTCTTCAGAAAAGTAAACAACTAGAATAGGAAAGAAAATCCCTTTCTTGTCCCTCAGTGAGGACATGTTTGTGTCATGGCAGAAATCACAATCAAAACAGGAGCAAAGAGGAACAAATATAAAGAGAGAATAAGGAATAAAAAGGCTGTACACTGAACAAAAATAAAAATACATTAATGCATGGATATCAGAGGGGTCATAAGGAGATAGCTAAGAAGATCTGAGCTGGGGTTTTGTGGGAAGTTTATGAAATATTACTATCTTACCTGCTGTAGATAGCTCTTTGTACTAACAGATTAGTTCTGACTGGATTGACAAGCTATTGGCTAGTTTGAGTAAAATGAAACTGTACTATTACTTCATTAGGATGACTTGAATCTTAAAGGAGGGGTTTACTCGGTTAATCAATTTGCATTGGTCTCTAGTTGGACTGAACGCCTTGCGGGCAGAACTCAGGGCACACAAAAAAACCCCACAATCCCCTCTGTGGGGTTTGTGCTGTGCTTCAAGTAGGAGGATTTCTTATTTCCTGATATTTAGACATCTTGCCTTGGATTGGATAAAAGCAACATGACTTCCACTGACTCTGTTTGCTCGGGGACATGGATGTTTTATTTCCACAAATAACAAATCTGGAGGAGCTTCAGCTATGTGTTTGAGTTGCTAATGCTAGCAGTTGGCTTCTGTTGACCAAGACCTTCTCTGCTGATTCTGGGTGCTAAAACAACAACAGCCTTCCCTGTCGGGAGTCAATATGGGTAAGTCCAAGTCACAATGTGACGTAAAACTGTGAGGCTTTTCAAATCCTAGATTTTCACTGTCTATTTTCTATCAGAAGCTAATGCAGGACGTGTAGGAGACTATTTTCTCAGTCTGCATTAAAAACTCAGAGTAATCAATTGTAATCAGAAATAGTCATTAAAAAAATGTGTTTCAGTCAACCACACCTTTAAAACTTTCACTACAGTGCATGTAAACTGCTCAAAATTGTCATTACACAGTAATTTACATAGAAATCTGATTAAATGTAAAAAAAAAAAGAGCAGCAGAGCTAACTACCTCTAGTTGTTCAGGTTTAGCAGGTATCACGTCCAATCAAGACTTAACTTTGAACAAAAAGATTTCAGAAATGTTTCTGCTTAAATAATCAGTAAAAGTAAAAGTTGATAAAAACATGAACAGCTTTATTTTTTATATTGAGCTAGTATTTCACTGGACTGGCATTTGGTTGTTTCTAAAACGCCTCAAAACTATTGCGATGGTTTCTCAATTTCCCGTTGAGTCTTTAGAGATACAGATGTAGTCTATATGTGTCCCTTTTGATGGACCTGTGACCTGTCCAGGTTGTCTGTGTCCCCCAAACATAAACCCTGGACTTTAGGATGAACAAAGAAAGACAAATTTGTAATAATGTCTTTATTTGAATCTTTTTTTAAATTGCAAACATGTTTTTCATATAAATCTGATAAATGTGAGTGTTAACGTCACTGCGTCGTCTCAGATTGAGGTAATGTTACGAGCTGTTTTTCCACATAGACTCAGATCAATGTCTGCAGCTGCCTTTTATGTAACGATAGCTGGAAAGCCTTTGTGTGAGACGTGTTCTCACTAGTGGAAATACTCAGGAGTGGTGTCCAGGCAGACAACCGGACATGATGCAAGGGCGTGGAAATAAGTGTATTTCTTAAAGAGCATCAAGAATAGTGGATGTGACTCACAACATATCCATAGAGTTAAAGTTTGATCACTAATAGAGCAGAAATTTCGGAAAGAAAAACAGTTGGAAGGCACAAAGACGTCATCATGAAAAAAAGTAGAGAACAACAACTTCTCTTCTTTACAATCATACTAACCAGTTAACTTCTTGCTTGTTTGACCACATATTCATTTGTTTACAATCAGTTTGTGTGAAATTGGCTCTTTTTAATACCAACAGTTCTGTATTACCTTGGAATTAATGCCAAATAAAATCTGTTAATGCCTACAATACACAATTTCTCACCATAATGAAACAACAAAGACACTAACTTCTATTAAATAACAATTTTGAAATAAAACAATCAATAAACAACAATAAAATACTATTATCCATCCATCCCTCCATCCTCATCCGCTTATCCGGAGTTGGGTTGCGGGGGCAGTAGCCTAATGTAGCATATCAAAGGACAACAATTTGGTTATTTGTCCACTGTAAGGTCAGAGGTCATCTCACGGAGGAGTCCAGGCTGTTCCACCTGCCTGGAGCATTGTGTTTCCCCTGCACTGGTCTCCAAATCAGTAAACACACTGCTCTATGACCTTGTTACTGAATAAGGGAGCCATTATAAGTGCTTTTCCTAGCTCCCTTATCTTTACTGGAGCTCAAGGCCCATGCAGAAGACGAGACTTTCTGCACTTACACTCTGAATAAAGTTTATTTCCCTGGCTGACATAAATGACTTTTTAAAACTTTATAACCGCATAAGCGTTATATAATCATCTCTTGTTGAATGAACAAGATGTTTACCATACCATACCATACCATCTTTATTTATAAAGCACATTTAAAAACGGCATGGCAGTCGACCAAAGTGCTGTACAGAATAAAAAGTAAAAACACAGTATAAAACAAAACACAGTCAACAATAAAATGCACAACAAGG
The DNA here is from genome assembly GCF_043380555.1 of Nothobranchius furzeri. Classification (NCBI taxonomy): domain Eukaryota; kingdom Metazoa; phylum Chordata; class Actinopteri; order Cyprinodontiformes; family Nothobranchiidae; genus Nothobranchius; species Nothobranchius furzeri. Next base: position 10,532,811 of record NC_091744.1, on the reverse strand, counting down.
CAGATAATTACAGTCAATAAAAAGACACATAATAAAATAATAAAAGTCAGGGATTTAAAAATGCCTGGTCATAAAAGTGAGCCTTCAGCAGCGATTTGAACCGGAGGAGGGATGGTGCCAGCCTCACCGAAAGAGGAAGTGCATTCCATAGTGTCGGAGCAGCATAGACAAAAGCACGCTGCCCCCGCGTTTTGTATTTCATTAATGGAACACGAAGCAGCAGGCAATCACCAGACCTCAACGCCCGGTTTGGCACATACCTAGTGACAAGATCCGACAGGTAATCCGGTGCCAGACCGTTCAGGGCCTTAAAAACAAAAGTCAGGATTTTAAACTTGACCCTAAAGTTAACGGGTAGCCACATCCAAAGTGTTTTAATAATGTGTATATTAATCAATGATGGGTTAAAATGAACATTTTTCCTGCACTGATTCATTTCAGGTCTCATGGACTACTCGGCTCCGTTGTGGCCGGTAAGGAAACCTAATGGTAAGTGGCGACTAAACGTTGACTACAGGAAACCCAACCAACACGCTCCTTTGTCTCGGTGGCCAATGGCCCGCCTGGAACAAGAACTTCCGAAGGTGAGACATGCTAAGTACTTTTCCACCTTTGACATTGCATCTGGATTCTGGATAATCCCCGTCCATAAATCTGACCAATGTAAATTAGCCTTCACCTTCACCAACCACCAATACACCTTCACATGGTGTCCATTTGGCTACTCCAACTCACTCCTCTGAGTTCAACATCTTCTTGGACAAAGCCTGCCCAGATGCTCGGGAGCAAGGTGCCATCATCTATGTTGATGATATTCTGATTCGTAAACATACAATGGACAACCACCTGTCCCAGCTGGACAATGTCATGGGTCAGCTCGCAGCTGCTGGTTCAAAGATTTCTCTCGCCAAAGGTCAGTGGTGCAGGTCAAAGGTTCAGTTTGTTGGCCTCATTGTGGAACCATAGGGAGTGCAGCCTCAACATGGTAGAGTCCAGAGCATTGCCACCATCAAAGCTCCAACGAATTTCTCTGCACTTTGGAGTTTTCTGGGTGTGTGCAACTACTCTTGGCCAGTTCTTAGAGAACTACGCTGAGTTGGCGAGACCTCTGACAGCTCTGCTTTAAAAAGCATGTGCCTTTTGTGTCATCGCAGGAAGCTTCCTGACCCACATGAAAGAATCACCACAGGCAGGAGGTAAGAAATAAGAATATGGTTTTATTAAATGAAAAAATAATAAACAGAGCACGCAGCTCCAAACGGGTGCTGGAAAAAGCCAACGGGAACTAAGGGCGAAACTTCGACAAAGCAGAAACCGGGCCGGGGTCTAAAAATAGAAAAACACATGGAGGTCAAACCAGGAACGAGAGAACCAGATATAAATAGAGGAAAGAGAGATCTTACGGAGCCAGAACAGAGGATGGATGTGAGGAGAGGGTTGGCCAGGTCTGGTCGATGGAGAATTGGGATGAGGCAGGAGGGATGTGGCTGACGGGTATTCAGGGCAGGTGAACGGCGGAGAGCAGATGGCCAGGGGAGATGAGTGACGATGTTGAGGTTCACACTCCAGGAAAGACGAGAACTCAGGCTGGGATCCGGTAGTAGATCTGGAGGCAGGACAGGCAATTTAAAAACAGGACAAGCATGGCAAAATTGCAAAAATATTACAAGTTCAGGACGAGGCTGGAAGCTACCCAGGTGAGAGTATCAACCGGCGCTGGAGTGTGGACACGCCACTCCTTAAATTCCCTGGCCTTGCTGATGGGAAATCAGCAGCAGCTGAGGCTCTCTGACAGGCCCACCTGCAAAGAGACTCAGAGGGTAAAACAGCAGACTCATGACAGTAAACCCTCCTCAAGGGACGCCACCTGGCGGCCCAGCCGAGGAGGAGGAGGAAGAGGAGGAGGAGGAGGAGGACTCAAAGTCCCGGATGAGGGAGACGTCTTCAATCCAGGAGCCGGGGATCCACTGGCGATGTTCCGGACCGTATCCCTCCCAGTCGACAAGGTACTGTCGACCACGACCCCGGGGGCGAACATCCAATATACTGCGGACCCGGTAACCAAGGCCACCATCAGCGAGCCGAACCGGAGGGGGAGGATCAGAAGGAGGACACAAGGGACTGGAGACAACAGGCTTGATGAGGGACACATGGAACATGGGGTGAATTTTCATGGACGGAGGCAGGGACAGACGTGCAGAGACAGGACTAAGGACATCGGAGACAGTGTATGGACCAATGAATCGGGGCATGAGCTTCCTGCTGGAGTCCTTGAGCTTGATGTCCCGGGTGGACAGCAAGACTTGCTGACCAGAGACATAGGACACTGCCGGACGTCTGCGTCGATCAGCGAGCCGACGATAGCGGTCAGCGGTATGCTGTAGGGCAGCACGGGTCTGAGTCCAAGTGCGTCGAGCTCTGTGGGTGAACTGGGAAGCCGTGACTGGGGAACCAGAATCAGAGGGGAACAGAGGAGGCTGATAACTGAGTGAAATCTCAAAAGGGCACTGACCTGTAGCGGAGGATGTGTGTGAGTTGTGGGCATATTCAATCCATGACAGCTGAGAGCTTCATCCAGCGGGGTTAGAGGAACAGACGCACCGGAGCATGGACCCCAGCTCCTGGTTCATCCTTTCACACTGCCCGTTCGTCTGGGGATGAAAGCCAGAGCTGAGGGCCACACTGGCTCCAACCTCTGATGCAAACCCGCGCCATACACGGGATACAAACTGGGGGCCATGGTCGGACAATATTTCTGAGGGAATGCCATGAAGACGGAAAACATGGTCCACTAGGAGGTTGGCGGTCTCTGTGGAGGTGGGAAGGCCCTGTAGGGGAACCAGGTGGCAGGCCTTGGAGAATCTGTCTACTATTGTGAGGATGGTGGTGAAACCCTTGGAAGGGGGCAAACCGGTAACAAAGTCTAAGGCGATATGGGACCAAGGACGTGAGGGGATAGGCAGAAGACAGAGAAGACCCTGAGGAGGCTGATGATCACTCTTGCTCCTGGCACAAACCTGACAGGCGTTGATGTATTCCTTGACAGCTCTATAAAGAGATGGCCACCAAAACTTCCTGCGGATAAGAGCTAGGGTCCTGCCGATGCCAGGGTGGATGGAAAATCGGGCAGTGTGGGCCCAATAAATCACAGAACTGCTAACAGTGGAAGGAACATAGGCCATGTTAGGAGGTCCGATACCTGGGTCGGGGTCTGTCCGTTGAGCCTCCAAAACCTTGTTTGTAATATCCCAGGACACCGAACCAACGATGCAGGATGACGGTAGAACAGTGGTGGGCTCTGTGTCCTTGTCTGAAGCATATTGGCGAGAGAGGGCATCCGGCTTAACATTCTTGGATCCGGGTCTGTAAGAGATGACAAAACTGAATCTGGAGAAGAAAATTGACCAACGGGACTGCCGGGGATTAAGCCTTTTGGCCTTCTTGAGGTATGCTAAGTTTTTGTGATCAGTCCAAATGATTATAGGATGCTCTGCCCCCTCAAGCCAGTGGCGCCATTCCTCCAGAGCCATTTTGATGGCCAACAACTCCCTATCGCCCACGTCATAGTTTTGTTCAGCAGGTGTTAAGCGATGGGAGAAGAAGGCGAAGGGGTGAAGAGTGTAATCGGCTGGAGAGACTTGTGAGAGGACAGCACCCACTCCTGTATCGGAAGCATCGACCTCAAGTGTAAACTGGGAACAGGGATCTGGACGGGAAAGAACCGGAGACTGGGTGAAGTGAGTCTTGAGAGTGGTGAAAGCTTGGTCTGCCTCCAAAGACCAGGAATGAGGGCATTTTATGGAGGTGAGTTGGGTGAGAGGTGCGACGATCTGGCTGTAGTCCCTAATGAACCAGCGGTAGAAATTGGCGAATCCCAGAAAACGCTGTAACTGTTTGCATGTAGAGGGTGTTGGCCATTCATTAACAGCTTTGATATTGTCTGGATCAGCCCTCAACCTCCCACTCTCAATCACAAAACCGATAAACTTGACTGAAGACGAATGAAATTCACATTTCTCAGCCTTGACGAATTAACGATTTTCTAGTAGTCTTTGTAGAACGGCCCTAACATGGTGGTGATGTTCGGAAACAGAATGGGAGAAGATGAGAATGTCATAGAGGTAGACTGTAACAAACTTATTGATGAAATCACTGAGAACCGAGTTGACTAATGACTGAAATACAGCTGGGGCGTTAGTGAGGCCGAAAGGCATGACCAAGTATTCGAAATGGCCGAGTGGGGTCTTGAAGGCGGTCTTCCATTCATCCCCCTCACTGATCCGAACCAGGTGGTAAGTGTTTTGCAGATCTAGTTTAGTAAAAACTGAGGCGTCGTTGACTGGGTCGAAAGTGGATGACAGCAAGGGGAGTGGATATTTGTTTTTAACTGTGATTTGGTTTAGAGCTCTGTAGTCTATGCAGGGACGCAGGGAACCATCTTTCTTAGAGACAAAGAAGGACCCTGCCCCCAGTGGGGACGTGGATGGTCTAATGATACCAGTGGATAGTGACTCAGAGATGTATGTAGACATGGATTCTTGTTCTGGTTTTGAGAGGTTATACAACCTGCTGGATGGTAGTGTGGTTCCTGGCAGAAGGTCAATACTACAGTCAAAAGGTCTGTGGGGTGGCAGGGAGGAGGCGTGGTCCTTACCAAGCACGTGCGGGGGGGCGGGGGTGGGGGGTGGGGGGGCTTTAGACCCTACCCCTTTTGTCCCATGTGCCCAAAGTGCCCTTTTTGACGTTTAATGATTTTTTATATATATATTTTTTTATATTTTTATTTTTTAAAAAGAATTTTCTGTTTGTGCCCCCTCAACAATAACAACAATAATAATTAAAAAAATTTCTGTTTAATTAAGTTATATAGCTGGCGTGAGTCACGTGACCATACCGTCTCTTCCTCACGCCAGAGCGCACAGCTGGTCACAACAAGCTGCGTGCACCCACATTTTCTTCATGGCCGAGCGAGCGGTGCAGAGCTTTTAGGACATACATATTGATTGGGAGAAACGGACTAACACCGGTAAGTAGGATGCACACTACTATACACAGTTATTAGATTATTTTGTGCATTATTAAGTTGTTTTGTGGCACTAGGTGTGTGTGATATATTACTAGCTGGGTGTGTGTCTGTGGCTGGGTACCGATTCTGAACCTCAGTAGCTTTAGGATTAACCAAAAACATTCTGTACATAAGTACTTGTACGAAAATATTTTTTCAATCTTAAATATTGGGAATTTGCCAATAAAATGTCATTGTTGTTAACTAGGTACCGCAAAGTTGCATTCCTATCGCTGCTGCGTGTCACGTGACTGGGGTCTCACACAGCCCTGCTTCTTGTTTACAGACTCACTTCCTGGTTCGCAGACTGATAAAACTTGAACAAATTTAAAATTTAGCTACCTCTTGTGAAAGGAAATAAGAAAAATACTAAAGGTAACATCTGTCACAAGTTTTGTGTTACAAAATATTCAGTCCTTGTCTGTAAATTCTGTCCAGCGTTTTAGGGAACATAGTTTTGTTTTAGATTTTAAGGTTTCTCAGCCCTTCTGGTGGGTTTTATAGTTCACTAATACTATGCATATTCTCAAAAATTTGGAGTTTAAATTTGCTCTCTTTTTGAATGCATTGTATTAAAAAACATTATGTTTTAAAGATGTACATTTAAAAAAACTACTGTTTTCACAGCAAAATAATTTTATCTGTACAGTTCTCAGTTTTGCACAAAGTAGATAGTAAAACTGAATGAAAGCATTAACATTGTTTTATTCTTTATTATAATTACTAAAGCACTATGATTAAAATAGTAAGGAAATATTCTGGATCAGGATCATGAAGCAAATTTGTGGCCAAATTATGTACAGTTAGTTTTCTGGAAAAGGAATGAAATGTCCCAGTATGTGTATGCATGAGTTTTATATGCATGAAAAAATATTTGTAAATTAATTATGATATATCATTGTACAGATATGCCTCGTAAGGAGATTGATGCTGTTGTGTCCTTGGGCAAGACACTTAACCTGCTTTGCCTGCTGGTGGTGGTCGGAGGGACAGGCGGCGCCTGTGCTCAGCAGCTTCACCTCTGTCAGTGCGCTCCAGAGCAGCTATGGCTACATCATAGCTCATCACCATCAGTGTGTTAATGTGTGTGTGTGAATGACTGATTGTGTTGTAATGTGCCTTGGGGAGTTGTAGAACCCTAAGAAGGCATTATACAAATACAGACCATTTGCCAAAACAAGTTACTTTTGCTTTACATTGTCCTTACGGTGTATATAATGATTTGTTTTCCATTATGAATTTCTAATAAATATGATCTGTTATTCAGCCGGGTATACTGTGGTTATGTCATGGTGTTTGGAAAACATTATTCTGTGTGCCCCTTTTTAAATTTGAGCACCCGCCCCTTCAAAGGTCTCTGCACAGCCCTGGTCCTTACTGAATACCAGTTGCAGGTCGTGGTACTCGGGAGGAACTCCAGAAAGATCGGGCAGTTCAGGGACGTGGTCCGTAGGGCCTCCTACAGGAATGGGTGCAGATGACAGACAGTGAGACAAGCAGAATGTACTCCAAGAGGTTACCAGACCGGAGCTCCAGTTGACTTGGGGATTGTGAGTAGCAAGCCATTTGTATCCCAGGACGAATGGTGACTGTGGAGAGGGAAATGCATAGAAAGTGAGGACCTCTTGGTGATTATCAGAAACTAACAGGTTAACGGGGACAGTACGGTGTGTGATCGTGGTGAGGGAGTTTCCATCCAAAGAGGATGCTTCTAGAGTTGTAGCCAGTGGTTCAGTGGGAATATTCAGCTGCTGTATGACCTTAAAATCCAAAAGATTTTGTTCACAACCAGAGTCTATTAACACCGTAGCTGCTAGAGTCTTCTGATTATAGGAGACCGAACATGATAGGGAAACCCGGGACTTTAATTCTGAGCAGGCACCCACCAGTAATCCCAGGGCTACTGGCGGGCTCGATCTTTTGGCCGAACTGGACAGGTTTGGACAATATGACCCATCTGACCACAATAAAGACAGAGGCCAGCAGCTCTGCGTCTCTGTTTCTCCTCTGGTGTGAGTTGGGCCCGTCCTATCTGCATGGGCTCAGCGGGTTCTGGATGAGGAGGAGTTGGTGCTAGTGGTCTGGGGCTATGAGGTGCAGCAACAGGAGGGAACCGGGGACAGAAGGTTGTAGGTCTCTCCTTGAGGCGTTGCTCACTCCTTGTGGCTAGGGTTATGAGGGCCTCTAGGTTCTCTGGTTCCTGGCAATAGGCTAGTTGGTCAGGGATGTTATGGGTTAAGGCCTGCGAAAAGGCGGCTCTAAGGGAGGCATCATCCAAGGTGGACACGGAAGCCATGGTGCGAAAATCTATGGCAAAATCAGTGACTGATTGTTCACCCTGGCGCGAATTCCAAATACGTTTAGCCAATTCAGCGGAACTTTCCGGAGTGTCGAAAATCTGATTGAACTCGGATAAAAAATCTGTAAGGGGACCATCTAAAAAACCAGGCTGGCGGCATCTGGCTTCAGCCCATTGAAGAGCTTTACCCCGAGGAGACCAACTATATATATATATATGAGATTTTTATAGAATCAGAAATGAAGGTGTCGGGCGATCTAGGGAAGGCTAACTGGCAAAGGAGTAAAAAACTACGGTACTTGCCGGACTCACCAGAGAAGGTGTCTGGTGTGGGAGACTCGGTGACCCGGAAATGACCCAGAGGCGGCGGATCCGGAAGTGACGGAGGAGACGGAGCGGCGGCAGTAGCAGCGGTGGATGGTGGAACGTGTAACTGGCGAAAAGCCATGTCAAGCTGGAGCAGACGCTGATTAGTAATAAGTAGTTGTTCCATGACTGACTGAATCTAGTTTTCGTGCCGGGCTAACGTGTCGGATAATGAGGGCGGAAGTGATTCGCTCGTGGATTGGGACGTTTGGCCGGTTGATTCTGTCATGATCGCAGGAAGCTTCCTGACCCACATGAAAGAATCACCACAGGCAGGAGGTAAAAAATAAGAATATGGTTTTATTAAATGAAAAAATAATAAACAGAGCACGCAGCTCCAAACGGGTGCTGGAAAAAGCCAACGGGAACTAAGGGCGAAACTTCGACGAAGCAGAAACCGGGCCGGGGTCTAAAAATAGAAAAACACAGGGAGGTCAAACCAGGAACGAGAGAACCAGATATAAATAGAGGGAAGGGAGAACTTACGGAGCCAGAACAGAGGATGGATGTGAGGAGAGGGTTGGTCAGGTCTGGTCGATGGAGAATTGGGATGAGGCAGGAGGGATGTGGCTGACGGGTATCCGGGGCAGGTGAACGGCGGAGAGCAGATGGCCAGGGGAGACGAGTGACAATGTTGAGGTTCACACTCCAGGAAAGACGAGAACTCAGGCTGGGATCCGGTAGTAGATCTGGAGGCAGGACAGGCAATATAAAAACAGGACAAGCAGGGCAAGATTGCAAAAATATTACAAGTTCAGGACGAGGCTGGAAGCTACCCAGGTGAGAGTATCAACCGGCGCTGGAGTGTGGACACACCACTCCTTAAATCCCCTGGCCTTGCTGGGAAATCAGCAGCAGCTGGGGCTCTCCGACACGCCCACCTGCAAAGAGACTCAGAGGGAAAAACAGCAGTCTCATGACGTTTTGAGTGGACTGAGCAGCAGCAGCAGGCCCAGACTTCCCTCACCCCAGCTACTTGGGCCAGCTCCTCCGGGGGAATCCCAAGACATTCTCTGGCCAGCCAAGAAACAGTCCCTCCAGCGTGTCCTGGGTTTTTCTTCCTCCTGGTTGGAGGTACCCATTAAACCTCACCAGGGAGGCGTCCAGGAGGCATCCTAACCAGATAACCGAGCCCCCTCAACTGGCTCCTCTCGATGTGGAGGAGCAGCGGGTCTACTCCGAGCCCCTCCCAGATGACCAAGCAACTCACGCTCAGCCACCCTGTGGAGAAAGCTCATTTTGGCCGCTTGTTCCCATGACCTAAAACATGCAGGAAACGTGCTGGAAGCAGACAACCAGCTCCATTTTTTCCTTACTCCAGCAGACCGGACTAGCAGCTCTTGCAAGTGGCATGTTCTGACCACATGGGGCGATAGGGGCTGGGTGGCCTTTCATTAATCCTGTAAAGGGTAATTTTAGCACATACTGGCTAAAGAAAATTATTTCAAAATATGAAAAAGTTGCACAGTGTTTCTTTAAGATCAAACATTTTAAATGTGATTAGGTACTTAATCTGAATGACCCAAGCTGCACAGCTAATAGAAGTGTTTATTTTCTGTAAATGCACTAAATATTACGCACATTACATTGTGTGGCTAAAGCATTAGCTCCACACTTAGGCAGCCCCGGGGAGCTGGATTATACAGAAAAACCATGTGATTTTCTTCTTCCTCCCCCTGACCCCCCCACCCCTCAGAACCTCCCAGCTCATCACCAGCTCTCACTCAGCCTAGCCTCCTATGATTAAGGGTCAAGCGTGCCACCTCGTCTCCAGGCCATCATTAAAACGGAGACAGCAAGGAGAGGGAGAGTGAGGGAGAGAGAGAGACACCCTGGCACACAGGGCTAATGAAAGCCATGAATCACGGTGTGGTCTTTAAAGAACATATTAGTGACATCATTAACTCTGCTCAAAGGCCAGAGTTGGGGTGAGGCAGGTCGCTCCAGACCTGGCCCCTACTCGGTGTCCGTCGTCTGGGAGCCACCCATACAGCTGCCGCTGAGTATTTCAGTCAGATAAAAAGAGAAAAACTGGTAAAACTTTTGCATGAAGAGCGGCGAGCAAGTTTAATTGTTGCAAAACCTCAACAACGGAGCCATCGGTTCCTCTTTTTGAGAGCTCAAGTCAAACTTCTAAAACAACAACAAAAACAAACCTTCCTATTTCTGCTCCTGTGAGCAGAACTGTAGACATATTTTAATGGATGGGCTCCTGTTAACCTGCCACTTTCTGTTTGAACAAAACAACTCTCCCTCCAGACACCCTGCAGCAGGGGCCTGTGGGTACTCCTCGCGGGCAGTGACCTTTTCACACAGCCTCGGGACAAAGTGGCTCTCCTGGCTCACCCCGGAGCAACATTCCCCCACCCCACCACCACCACCACCATCAACATCACCAACAACAACAACACAACTTCCCTCTCCTCCAAAACCCAAGACCTGATGGTGTTTACTGGCAGGAGCTGGAGCCCTTCAGTACCCTCAATCAGAGCCGAGCCCCCCGTGCTCAGGGAGGAGGCCCAGGCCTCATTAGGAGCTCTATGATGAAATGAGCTGAAAGGCCCCAGCCTCAACCAGCAGCAGCCAGCAATCACAGCAGCCCGAACTAGTGAGGCTCATCTCACGGCCCCATAGGCTTTAAATCATGGATAACCTTCTTGTTTCTCTCACTATCTAACTATCTGCACCCCCAACTCGCTCTGTCTCACTCAAACTCTGTACGGCTGGCTTTCTCCCTCTACAATATCCTCCCCCTCTTCGTCTGCCTCTTCAGTCTATTACCGCTGCTCACAGACCACACTGTACTGTACTTTACCGCTCCGCTCACTGGAGGCATCAAAGTTTAACACCTACAACTTACAGCTCTCAGTCACATCTCATCTCGCACTTTTCCATGTTTCTCTCTCTCGGATTGTTTCGCCAAGTTTTTCATCATGCGCTGTAATTGCATCTTTTCCCCCACCCCGCTTCTGTCCTTCTTTGACTGCCGTGTCTTTGACCAACCCTGATTACTCTGCCATTCTTTTGAACCGCTAAATCGAAGGAAGACGTTTTCAAATCTTTTAAGGCTGTAAAGTCAAAGTTAAGTTCAACTTTAGAGAATTTTTCCGCGGTCTTTGTTTAACGGCACGTAACACAGAGGAAAGACAAGTTCAGATGGTTTAAATGTGATGAAATACAATGTACTGGATTATTATACAGTCATTGGCTGATGATTTTGAGATTGTGAAGCTACTTTAGCTTCAATATTTTAAGAAATAAGTTTTGTTTTTAAAGGTTTCAATTTCAACAAACTGTTATTTTCAGGTGATCACAACACGACTGTTCTCCTGAAACTCGACTTCAGTCTGTTCAATTCAGATCTGGTTTTATTCAGAGACATGGCCTAAAACGCCCCAAACGTCCTGATTTCTAATAAAGGAACTCATCCGCTTTGCTGTAATATCAAAATAATATATTGATATGATGATGAAATGATCTCATCTAGGACTACATTCAGAACACTCATGTCTTTGAGTAGTAGGAAAAACAGCCAATGAGAATCCATCTGATGGGCCTTTTGGCAGAAGAACATTAATGAATGCATTATTTTATTTATTTTTTTAATGCCTTTACAATAAAGCAGCTGACCATTTCATAAAATAAAAACACACTTTATTTTTTAATTAAAAATGTACTTATTCTTCAGAAAAGTCACAGAGAACTCAATGACTCCAGCAGTCTTTGAGCGAGAGGTGCAGAACACCCTGGACAGGTCCACCAAAAAGGACACACACACACACACACACACACACACACACACACACACACACACACACACACACACACACACACACACACACACACACACACACACACACACACACACACACACACACACACACACACACACACACACAGGAACAATTTAAGCTAGTCAAACAACATAAGTTGCATGGTTTTAGTCTGTGGAAGAAAAAACCCACCCATGCATGAGAACAGGGTTCAGAAACAAAAGAAACGAGATTTTGTTGCTAAATAATGCACCTACAGAAGAAAATGTAAACTAGTCATGGAGTTTCGACTGAGCTGTGAGGTATGAACAGCAGCAGTATGATAGTGAGCATTAAGAAGCCTTTCTTAAATATACGTTTGAATAATTGAAAGCCACTTAGTCCCCTTTGAATGGCTGAGCGTTGTGGATCAACTACCTTTGGAGGTATGGGGGGTCAGCTCAGCTGGCATGGACGGGCATTTATACTACAGCTCCTACATTCATGAAACGGCCGCATGTGAATTTCTGCATGTCTCAACACACAAAGCTCAGGATAATTAAGGATCGTCGCAACGCTTTATTTCTTCAGGCAAAACATTTCTCCCTTTGCTTCCAACTCCACACCTCATATTAAAAGCATAATTCTATGATAAAGCTAGTTTAGGGAAACCTAATGTTATATTAAAGCGAAGTTAATCTATGCACGTGGAGCCTTCTTACCATACATTAACATGCACTACAGAAAGCTTTAATGTGCAAAAAGGACATTTTTTTCTGGCCAACAGTAGACATTATATTACTACAGGTTAATAAAACTTTGGCTTTCTTAATTTTTCATAGCGGTTACTGCATATGTTAATATTTTATGAAGTCTTTATGCTCCAAATATTCCAACAGAAAGGTTAATAAGCTCCAAGATGGAAGAGAGGGTATATCATCAGTAGGCTGTCCTACAGAGAAGGAGAGGTAATAAAAGAGCCAAAAGAAGGAAGCGCAAAAGAAGCAGAATGACAATTTAACTGCTTATGGAGGAACAAATATAAGAAAAGTATATAGAAATGTATTTTTATTAAAGTGTTATTATCCATGTTGAAGTCGTTTCAATGATATATAGTAGTTAAAAAGCCCATCACACATCTTTGAACTGATGTTCACACACTTGACAGTGTAAAACAAAAAATTATAATGAAGATAAACAATTTAATAGTAACAGGGTTATTTAAGTAGATTTTTTAAAATAATTCAATGTTTTTATTTTGTTCTGATTATTATCTTTTACATTGTTTCATACTGATGCTAATATCTGATGTGTGTTTTTCCCTGAAAAATATTTAACAGGATTAGTACTTTCATAAAAACCTGCTGTATTAAATTCTACATGTGTATTCTGCCCAGTGCTGGAATATCTCAATAAAACAGATGGTATGTGGCAAGTTTAGTATTATAGTAATGAATGAATGAATTAATTCATTACTATAATAATTAATTGATTATTATAAGTATTCCAACTATTATTAAGGCTGTTAATTAATTTATATTAAGATAACATTTTTGATACATACAGAGGTGTGGACTCGAGTCACATGACTTGGACTCGAGTCAGACTCGAGTAATTATTTTCATGTTTTTCTGACTTGACTCGGACTTGAACGCCAATGACTTGCTACTTGAATTGACTTGCATCTGTTGACTTGATGATGACTTGAGCGTGTTTGATATTTTAGCACAAAAGTGGCACGACAAAAATCATTAATCATTCTTCGTTCTGGGTTTGATCTTGTACCGCTAAATGCAGCAGCACTTTGTTCACAATCAGTTTCAGTTTCTGCTTGTTTGAGCAAATAAATTAAGCTTTAAGAAGCTTAATTTCTGGAATCGATTTATTATTATTGTCATTTATTTGAAGTTGGACAAATGACTTGATTATTACTTGAAAATTCTAAGTTAAGGACTTGGACTTGACTTGGACTTCCAATGCATTGACTTTGGACTCGACATGGACTTGGTTGTCTTTGACTTGGACTTGACTCGAGACTTGACTGGAAAGACTTGTGACTTACTTGTGACTTGCAAAGCAGTGACTTGGTCACACCTCTGGCTACATAGTTACATAATTAAATATAATACTATTAAATTTTGTTACTCATTTGTAAAATTTTCACCAACTTTAAGCAGCAGTCTGGAGTTTCCCTCTTTCAGGAATTATGTATGATTTTTTACAAATCTGTAAAAGTGATGGTCTGACTTTGCTCTGTGATATAATGCTAACAATACGTAATTTATTTTAATAAGCCCCAATTGTCCCAATTTGTCGCAATTTGACTGGTGAAAAACCTTTAATCTGTCCTTTAGGGGATTTCCCTCTGAGAGAAAAAACCCTCCAAATTTCAGCTTTAAATTGTCATAAACCTTCAAAAGCAACCATGTAAATACGTGTTTTAGACATTTTAGGTGTACATTGTGGACAATTGACTAAGGATGTAAGAAAATATTGACATGGCAATATATGTTGATATTTTCCTGCAATATTATATCAACATTCAAAAGCTGTGTACCTAATTTTTGGAAGAATTTACATGCAAACATATGTATATTTCCTTTTCTTTTGGTGCAGTTCAAACACTGACCGCTAGTTAGCAGCAGTGTGCAATGGGTTTTGTTTCCACCATTGAAATGTAAATCCCTCTTTTATGATTCAGATACCTCATGTTAAACATGTAAAGTATCAGTTTGGATTGTTTATTGAATATTCCTACAATTAATTCAATCTAAAAATAAATCGCTAATTACGTCTGACAGAATGTATCGCAATATGTGGTATCGTCTCCCCTGCATCACATTGAAATGCCGAAATTTCACCAATACACAGCCCTACAACTGACTATTATCCCGGCTTTCCACCGGACGTGAACGCATTGTGAATTACCCGTGAGATGTACTTCGCGACATTTAGCCATCATTATAATGAATGGGTCTCTTTCCTCCAACAGCAAAGTGTAATATTTTGGACACATCCCAGCAACAAAAGGACACCATCATTATGTTTTGAGTCTATTTTTTACGCTTCAAGCTTCCAAAACACGCCAAGCTCCACAGTTCAGATCCCACCAGACAGGAAGTCAAACACAATAGCAGCGTAAAGCATCTGGAAACGTTCAAAATAAAAGTCACGTTCAGATAAACTTATGTCATTTCCAGTGAAACCACTGTAGTCGATGTAAACAAAACAGAAAATAAACCACAGACCTTTAAGATACACGCAGCTGCCTTTCATCTTGTTTGTTATTACGTGGACTTCTGAGATCACGTGTGGTGTTGAAGTTCTCCCGGGACTTTGTGACTTTGCGGGACCAGTGGCGTGGAAAATTGCTCCTGGTTTAATAGGAGCTTGTGGGTAAAATGTCTGTTTTCATTACATGCTGCTTCATGTCTGGTGGAAAGCTAGAGTTATCACTGAAGACATGAGAACAGTGAGACTCCTGTCATTTAAAAGAAATGTCAAAATCATCATGTTGGACTAACATTAGATTCTTAACAAACAAGCACCTCCTAAACATAAAATCATCACACATAAACATTTTAACTCGGATGCCACATCCGTTTAACTCTTCTTCAACCACATTACGGTTCGGTGAAAACCCCGTCCCGGCTAAAGCACATAGCTCTTCGCTTAATTAACACACACCGTGGTGTGTTGCACTATCAAATGAATATTTCAGTGCCTGCTCCGCTTTTACGGCTGCCACCATTTGAATAGGTCTTAATAGAGTGACAAGACGTTCCCAGCAACCACTGTCCCATAAAAAATGCACAAGCCACTTAAAACCAATGGCCGGTCACAAGAAGACGCTCAGCCCCTGAAGACAAACCGCAACTTCTTTGCTGATGAGAGGAGTGCATTTTCAACACGTGCAGTTTAAAGTGATGCCTAAGTCTGTTATCATGAAATGTCTGATAACGAAACATTAGCTACTTTTAAATCTCATGCCTGGTGAGCATTCCTCAATTGTAACGTGGAGTTAATAATTAAAATGCCCTCTTGGCTGTGATATTAATCGTCAGGGCCATCTGATACTCATCTCAGTCTCCTAAAAATGAAAGATTTTAGCCCATTGGCTGCTTAAGGATGTTTGAACTGAACATAGTTGGATGTTTTTACTGTCATTAATAGAAAAGAATAAAACATTGGACTAGGAGGAGACCTGCTGAGACTGGGTTCAGGTGGATGTCAGAAGCTTAAAGTAATAAATAGATTAGAAAGAGATCAAAGGGTCAAAAGACTTCATCTGTGGTGACGGATTCACTCTCTGGTATTTACTGAAAACCAAATCAATATGTTTGCTTTAAAACCTTTCAACAAAATATATCAGAGCGTTCAACATTTCACAATATTCTTAACCTTTATATTTAGTGGTGTCAAAAAATGTTCTGTTTACAGTAGGATTTTTCTTTTGCTTGGATAACAGTCTGCTGAAGTCATCAGTTGGAACAGAACCAGGTAGCTTCCAACAGACACACCAGTCAAAAGGAATCAAGAGGGACGGTCAATGGAGACCATCAAACCAGCAAAATACAAACATTTAGTCAGTCCTTGTTCTCATAAGAGCTAACAAAATGGCAGAAACAAAAACAAGTTTGCGAATATTCATGTTATGTTAGTCATGTTAACTTCTTTAATTATGTGAATTTCTCATGTGTGTGTGTAAATGTGTAAACTCATAGATGCTGATGCTGTTATTAAGAATGAATAACCCTGTATAGCACCTAGAGTCAGAGAACTCCGAAGTGCTTTACACTACAGTGTCTTGTCCATCCATTCACTCACACACTGATGGTGATGAGCTGCATTGTAACCACAGCTGCCCTGAGGTACACTGCAGAGGTGAGGCTGCTGTACACAGGTACCACTGGCCCCTTCAGTGACGTCATTGACAGCTGTAAGACCCCGAGCTGGACAGAAGGAAACATGGCGTCTAATATAGCGTCCTCCAAAGACGCTAGACCTGCTCTATGTACTTTAGACACAGTTTTTATTGTTGTATGTTACAAAGCCGCCAGTAGTTTTCAACAACTGGACATCATTTTATTCATTTTCAACATTTTGATGGATATTTTCCAGATTAAAAGTAAAAATACACATTATCACTTTAAGCTACGCTAAGCTAAGCTAAGCTAAGCTAAGCTAAACTCAACTACACTACACTTAACTAAACTAACAAAGTCTGGGTTTTTCCTGAAATATCCACTTTCACACGTTACTATGACACTGACAATGAATCAAAGACTATTTTTGCAGCTGCAGCTCTCGCTTAACCTACAAATCAAGACCAACCTTAGCAGTAGCAAAAGCCTGCAGGTCGGTCTAGCCACTCTATTGTAGCCTCAGCAGGTCTACCACTGGACTGATACGTTTTGCCAATAACAGTGCTCCATGTTTGTTGGGTGCGCTTAACACCAAATTTGTGACAGAGGAAAACTACAAAGATGGTGTCGGCTCAGAAACGGCACTTGTTTGAAATGGCTTTGGCATCAACTTTGTATAATTTAGACTTGAGCTTTTCTTTGAGACGTGAGCAGATATAGGTCTTTAAAGCAGCTTTCCAGAGTTTTCCCCTTTCAGGAATTATGTCAGATTTTTCAGAAATCCTAAAAAGTAATTGTCTTATCATGTACTGTTATGTAATGTAGGAAATACGTATTTTTTGACTAACCACCCCTGTCTCATAAAGCTCAATGCAAAATGAACTGAGCACCGGTCAGCACAAACCAATAGTGTTACATGCATGCGGAGACAGCTTAAATAACCGTAGAATCTGCCCGACGACTGGGTTCTTTCAATGGGTTGTGGCCATCTTATGTATTTACATACATAAGATGGCTAGCTCCTGCAGCCTCTCTTGTCAAAACTGTCAGTGAGCTGCAGGTGAATAACACATTAAACATTTAAACACAAAGTTTAAGACAGAACATACGGAATCCAAATATCTATTATTTGGGAGAAAAGTACTTTACAGATTTTTGTTGGCACACAGCATCACGTTGTGATCAGGTTTGGACCCAAGATGCAGAATCCCCAGAACGACTTGAGGCAGGAGTGGTTTAAGAAAATACCGTAAATCCTCTAATACAGGAGGGTCTCCAATTTTGGCCGGTGTCGGAGTCAGCGGAGGTGAATAATGGCCGGTCTCTTATTGTGGCCGGGTGGAATGTGGTAACAAGCAAGTATGAGCGTCCCAGCGGCAGGGTTATAGTCCCCAAATCAACCTGCAGGAGGCAATAGAGGTTCACACAGACATTTATTAGGCTTTCTCTTCAACGCTACAGACACGATCCTCTATCACGCTCCTACCACACAGAGTCATGGTGTCAGTTAACCATGCTAATTCAACCCGCTCCACAGAACACACATCACCTTCCCTGTGGCTTACATAACACTCACACAACACGCAAATCAACACATAGTAACTAGCAGAACGATAGGAAACACATATAACACAATACCCAGAATGCACCTGGCTTACAACCCCAGCCAGGTCATTACACTATCAAGTTCAAAGAGAACGTGCTGATTATGCTGCAGAACACTCTGGGGAGCAGCAGTAGGGGTTGTATGAACTAGTCAACTTCACTATAGTGACTTTTTATGCCTGTCGTCGACTAGTCGCTGTCACGTGATAATGACTGGCAAGATGCAGCCCTCGGAAAAGACAGCAGCCTGCTGTCAGCAGGTGACAAGCTCCTGCGCTTGGGGGGTGGGGGGGTGGGGGGGCAACGCGCTGTGCCAGACCATAGGTACTGACACGCGATCGTTCATGTCGGTTCATTTCCTTTAATGTTTTCTGTCTTTTATTTGCGCCTGATGTGTATCGCTGCTGTGGAGCGGGGCACATCACCTTGTCCTCCGACGCACTGATCACTGATGCGGCCTCGAAGCAGGGAGCGCTCCGCTGTTTTCGCGGTCGGTAGATCTGCCTCCTGAGCACGGCCACAGTAACAATCAGGTGTCGCCACCTCAAAAACTAATTTAACACGCGATCGTTCATGTCAGTTCATTTCCTTTAATGTTTTCTGTCTTTTATTTGCGCCTGATGCGTTTCGCTGCATGCTGTGGAGCGGGGCGCTGCGCGCATCACCTTGTCCTCCGACGCACTGATCACTGATACGGCCGCCAAACAGCAAGCGCTCCGCTGTTTTTGCAGTCCGTAGATCTTTTAGAACTGCAGTTCAAAGGTAACCCATGAGGTGAATATGAACCCAGGTAGCAGTTTTTCTTTAGGACTGAGAGGAGATGCAGGAAGATAATAAACAGACAGGACAGAAAAATAGTCAAATAAAAACAAGTTAGTTTTTGTACCTGGTGGTTGCAACAAACAGTCACCATTGAAGGTAATCAGAAGTGAGGAACAGAAAATGAAATAATTATTTTAATGTTTAGAGCAGCAGGAACTCTGAGAGGCTGCAGGCGCATCAGTGAGTTTGTGGCCGCTGCACAGGGGGAGGGGGGAGATGGCTGAAGCAGAAACTACCGTTGTTAAAAGAAATGTGTTTAACTTTGAAAATGTGGGCGCAATTTTAATTGTCAAAAACTCCAGCGAACCATTAGTTCATTTTGCTCAAATAGAAATAGAGGCCTGCCTCTAATACTGGCCCTCCTTCCAATAAAGGCCTGGAGCTTGATGAGCTTGAGTCAAATACAGGCCCGGGCCTGTATTAGAGGATTTACGGTAAATCCTTTATTTAAAGGAGGATGCACCAAAAGTCCCAAGGCACAAAAATCAGACTTAATCCCAAAACGCACTGAGCTGTCAAAAAACAAAACTGAAGCTCGCTTATGAGCACGGACTCGGACAAACTCGAGAGGGAACAGAACAACGCAGCCACATACAATGGACCAACAACACTGAGGCCTAGTCCACATGTAGCCGGGTTTTTAAAAAAAACGAATATCCCCCCCCCCCAAAAACTTGCATCAACACCATCTCGTTAAAAAAAAAAAACTGTCCACACGTACCTGGATAAATACGTTGTTAAGGACATGCCAGACCTGTAGGCGGCAGTACTTCCCCCGTTCTTAACCTCGTCCTTCGTCTGTGGTCTTCCGCAAGGAGCAGTAATTCCGCTTGCAAAAACAAACAAGCAAAAAGTGCTTGGACAATTGATAAAGCGAGCGCAGCTCTCTGAGGCCATCCATGCTGTCGGCTAGTGTAAATAGAGGTCGCACACGTGATGTCAGCATTTTTTTGTCGCGGAAAGTGACGTTGCGGACCTTAAAACTCCGGTTTTGTCTGTCCACACGCAGACACCCAAAACAGAGAAAACGCAGATCTTCACTTTGGCAGGAGTTTTTAAAAAGATCAGTTTTCGTGTGAAAAAACTCTGTTTTCGTGTGGATGACAGGCCAAAACGTAAAAAAATATCTACGTTTTGGCAGATCCCCGGCTACGAGTGGACAGGGCCTGTGAGACACAGACAGGGTTATATACACAGGGGGAAGCAATCAGGGAAATAGGTGACAGGTGTGTGGGGAGTGATCGGAAGGGATCAGGTGAGACTAGTTAACTGAGTGGGGAAAACTGACTCGGTAAAATTAATCTATAGAGAACTAAAGATGAGTGAACTCCTAAAACTAAACACCAGAGGAAAAAACACTCACAGGGATGGGACTACAAAATCTGAAAACACTAAGGGGTAACCTGAGGGAAACCTGGAGTGGGCTGGGGAACACAAGGAGACACATAAGGGGGACTAGCGAGGGCTGGAGAACACAAGGAGACACATAAGGGGGACCTAGCGAGGGCTGGAGATCACAAGGAAACACATGAGGGGGACACAGGACGCAGAACATGACACACAGGAACCACAAAAGGATGTGTGGGAGCACAATCAACAAGTCTCATGAAAAGAAGAGTTGAGCTAGTCTTACTTTTAGCAAATTCTTCCACATGGATACCAATCAGCAGAAAAGAGAATGTAGCTGGAAGTGCGGAAAGAGAGGTGCAAGCAAAAGTCTAAATAAAAGTTTAAAATGATCATCTATATAATGATATTTGATCATTTAAATAAATAATTAGTACTTTGCATGTGGTGTTTATAGCAGCCCATTGTGATTAGGTGTTGTTATTAGTAAATGAAAAAAGGTATAATGGGACGTGAGATTTTGGTTACATCTCACATCCCCACACAGACCCATGAAGCATTCAGAGCCCACGTTTCCTACCATGTAATCCCTTTTCTCCCTCGTTGGTATTTCAGGTAACATTGTCGCACGCAGACGTCATTACTTTACCCTGATTTTACAGCTTTACACACATTTTAATGAAATGTCATGCAAAGCATGTGGTGAATTTAGGCGTTTAACTATGCAAACTACTAAAATATTAAAGCCAATAAAAGCCAAATAACATCTAAAAAGAGATGATGCAACTGCAGCGTGTCTATCAGAAGACAAGGCACCTGTAAATAGATTTCATCTTTTGGTCTTGTTCTGAAAATTAAATGAAAAGCAGAAATTTTAAATTCACACAGAAAAACACCAAAACCGTGACAGAAGCCATTCAGTATTTATAAAGGCTGAAATGATTGTGGGAGAACAAACTAAACCAAGTAAAGGAGCAAATGTTTTGGGCCAGTCTGAGAGAATTCAGATCACAAATGTTCATGGCAGATTGCGATTCAGTTCTGTTCACTTTAGTTATTTGTTTGATAAACTTCATTAAAAAAATCAATAGCATCAAGTTGCATGTGCAGAACAAATGTATGTAAATTTGAGCTAAACATTTTCTTTCTTTCATTTTTTGTTGAAAATGTAATTTATTAAATCACAAATCAGCAAGAATAGATGCACAACTGAAACCTAGTTACAATAAATGTAATTAGCTAGATTTGTCTTTTAGAAAATTAAATGCTGTAAAATCACACAGGAGAAAGAAATAAAGTGAGAAATGCTGTTTTTTTAAACAAGCAGCACTAGTTTCAGGAGGAATGGAGATGGAGATGAAAGCAGTTTGAAGCGGCGGGACGAGACAGGCGAAGAACAGGACCCCACACAACGGGGGCCCTGAGAGGCCGTCTGCAGCACTGCGTGACTGACACCTGAAGCTCCTCCCACTGCGAGTAGAATACACCTGTTCAAGATGTAGAGCAAAGCAGAGGAAAACAAAGTCTTGTGTGTGAGATATGCGAGAATCCAAGGCATAAAGGAGGAAGTAAAGCTAACAGAGGCCATAAGAGCATAATGATCATTTGAGTAAAAGATAGTTTATAATTAGCTGACTGGAACCTCAGCTGAGTACGTCTGCCACTGGTGACAGAGTGTGTGTGTCACTGGGTTGACTGGGGGAAGGATTGAACCACCCGTCAGCCATAATTCACCCAACATTAGGAATGATCCCACGCAGAGGCTGGCTGAAGTAACACACACACACACACACACACACACACACACACACACACACACACACACACACACACACACACACACACACACACACACACACACACACACACACACATACACACACACACACACACACACACACACACACACACACACACACACACACACACACACACACACACCTCAAACCTCTCGTCTTCTATATAGAATCACTTCTTAGATGCAAAGAAATATTAAAAAGACCTTCTTGCCTCATATTTTTAGGTTATTCAAGCTTTTTAATTTTTAAAAAAATAAATTACACAATTTGTTTCATTTTTTTGTATTTTAAACTTTCTTTGTCAGTAACGAGCATTTACTGGAACTGAGACATTGCTGCGCCAGTTTTCCTCGAGACGATTAACTCTAATTAGTTAAAAGGCAAACCCAGGAACACCAACCACCTGTCTAACATCTATTTCCCAAACAGATGTGACATTCCAGCTTATGGACACACCTCTCCAGGTGTCCTGTGGTGTCAGACGCTGGGACAATACCAGCTGATCCTCTGGCTTTGTGGATTACAGGGTGGGATGGATCCAGCTTGTTTCTGAACATCTTGTGGATTATTGATGAAAATAGGGTTTAGGGAGTTTGGTCAGGTCAGCTGCAGAACTTTAGCCCTCACAATTCTGAGCAGATCTTTGTCATGCTAGAGAAGAAGTCAGCTTAGGGGAATGTTTTTGTTATTTTGTTTTTTTATATGTCTCTTTTGGTCTCTTGTTCAGCAACATCAAAACGATTGCTCAAGTTCTACGAGATTTTATCTGTTATGTACTTATTTCTCTTCAGATCAGTGTATTACTGATTTGTTTGAAAACATACATCTTTACCACAATGCAACATTTTTTAATGAAGTTATTCATTTTTCTTTATCTATTCTAGCTGTAAAGCTGGGGTGGGATACGACCGGCATGAGGACCAGGGGTGGGGGGTAATGGATCTTTACAGACGTATACAAAAAATATGTATTATGCAGTAGTTTTCCGCTTGGTCCTGGTGCTCAACCAGTGTCTATTTAATATAGCGTAATGTTGTTTTTGGACGGTAAAAAGTGCAGGGGACAAAAATTGACTTTGTAAAAAGTGTGTGTGTGCGGGGGTGAGGGTGGGGGGCCAAACCACATCAATGTATAGCATAATTCCTACTGTGAACAGCAGCATTGTCTACTTAAATTTTGTATTACAGATACAGTTTTACTTTTTGTCCTTGATTTTTTTCAACATTCTGTTCTCTAACATGGCTGCAATGCTTCCTGACTAAAACTATAAGATATAGAAAATTTGCCCAAATTTCAGTTGGCATTTACATTTTTTGTGCTTTTTCTGTCTCTTTTATTGTCTTGAATAAGCTGTGTCATCATTTTGCTATTTTTTGGAAGGAAAGAAAAATAAATCCACTTTTTAACCCCTTTAAGTGCCAGGTCAACTGTTTGGTGGTGCACATGTTAATCTCTGAACCTTACTGAAATGCACTGTGGGGAAACTGGAGGGAAAAAAATCAGTGAAGTAAAAAAAACAAAAACAAAACTGAAATATGGAGATGTTCGATGAAAAACAAAATTATTATTCATACTATTAATTTTATATTGATGTTATTATTATTATTATTACTATTATTGTTATTATTTACAACATATTAGAGCCTTTTATAGCTACAAATTATATAAAGGCCACAAAGAAAAAAACATTGCTGTTTTCTTGATGTGGACATTAAAATTAGCAAATTTTTCTAAGAAAATGAAATAAACCAGTCAGATATTTGTATTGATCATGCAGTGGAGGCCTTTTTCAGATTTAGTTCTGTTTGAAAAAAGTCCGCAAATCCATGACAAGTTTATTTTGATTGTGGAAAATAAATTTTGAAAATTAAAAACAGATTTTCTGCTGTAGTGGTTTTGTCTGCTGAGCTGTGGATAAACAATGCACATCTATTTAACACACACACACACACACACACACACACACACACACACACACACACACACGCACACGCACACGCACACGCACACGCACACGCACACGCACACACACACACACACACACACACACACACACACACACACACGCACACGCACACACACACACACACACACACACACACACACCCTGCACACGTAGATGTCTACAGATTGGAACTGCTACACCCAGAAGACAAAAACTGTTAGTAAACCAAACTCAACAAAGGAACGATCTCAAAATCACAACGCTTTGTTTGACTTTTCTCAGCTGAGACGCCTTAATTCAGTCATCTCCAGGCAAAGACCTCATTTAATTCATATCAGTTCACCTCTGCGTTCACGCTCATGCACCCATTAAGGCTCCCAAAAGTCCCAGGAAGAAAACTCCATTGTCTGATGAAAAGAGGCAACAAACAATTGTCGAGAGCAGCAGTTGAGAAATCGCTGATGGAAATGTGGGAAAGCATCGAGAGCGAGAAGGAGAGAGAGAGAGAGAGAGAGAGAGAGAGAGAGAGAGAGAGAGAGAGAGAGAGAGAGAGAGAGAGAGAGAGAGATGGAGATGGAAAGACAACAACTGACATCTCAGGGAATTTCACAAGGATGGCTAATCCAAAGTGATCAGCGGAAGATTTTAATATTTAAATAGCCAGCAACGCACCAGAAGTTTCTAATTAAATTATAACTCATGCTTGAAAAGCAAAAGTGCATGTGTTGTGGGAGCTTAAATAATTCACCTCGCCCTATATCTCGTCTTTCTGTTAACCCAGAGACAAATGGCACTTGCTAGGGCTTTTAGATGAGGGAGGTAGGTAAGGGGTGGTGGGGGGGTTGGCTCTGTCAGAAACACGAACAACATCGGCTTGTAAGGGGCCTCACCCATCAGGGCCCAAATCCAAAGCGACTGGCCTCGCTACAGAACAACCTACGAATTAATTTGGTTAATTAATTAATTATTAATCACCTTAAAGGCCACCTAACATTGGCACGAGGTGAAAAGATGACAAGAAAAAAGCTTCTTCCTAATGAACGGGATGCTAATGAGGCAGAAGACAACTGTGTTCTGGCTGCTCTCACTATATCATCCTATACCTGCTTGCTCTTAGGTTTCCAGCCAAAAAAAAAAAAGGAAAGTATCAGAAAGGAGTTTATTAATTAATACTCTGTTGAAGGATATATGAGAGGCTCACAATATCCATGAGAAGCTTAAAATATTTAGGCAGCTAACATTCATATTAATGGCAATATTACACATACATCTCAGAAATTAAATTAGAATTCGACCCAACATTGACGGCAGATTCATGTCAAGCATATAAATGTACTTATGGCTCGAGGTTAGAATATCTCTTTCATTCATTATATCTTTTTTCCCCTCCTTTCACCACCAGGTATCTTTGCTGTTGGCTACTCAAGCCTTGCGGCCAAATCCCCAAAATTACATTTTTGATGGGAACTAATTAGAAGAGCTTTTTTACCTGAAATTCTTCCAGACTGTTGCGTGTTCCTGACTTGGCGTGATGGTGGTATAACTTATTGAGGGGTACCAACTGTTCTAACTTCTGCTCGAGAACAGTGGAAGCTTGGAGGTCCGTCGCGTCAAGCGCGCAGAACAGAACAGAACGGAGGAGACACGGGAAAATAAACTCTATCGCAACAGAAAGTCCTTTTCATGCTTTGCATCAAAAGCTGAGCTAAAACTGTATTGAAATAACAAAAAATAGGTAAAAACTTGATTCCTGAGTACTTTCTGCTTTAGTTTCCTCTCTGCCCATGCCAACACACTCAAACATAGTCGTGTTTTTACCAAGTTCATTTTCTGTTCAGTTTATATCAGCTACGGGGTTTAACAGGAAATGACGTACGTTTACGTGAGTGTGACTTTTATTTTGAAAGTTTCCGAATGTTTTACATTGCTTTTGTAATTGACTTCCTGTCACTCAACTTTGGACTATTTAGACTTGGGCTTTTCTTTTAGTCAAGAGCAGACAAGGCACTTACGTTTATCTACATAAAATATATATTTGCATCTTCTTCAACAGCGACTAGTGGACTGCCCCATCCATAGCAGTACAGTCACAGCACTCTTTCGATTTGGTGGGCCAATTACAGCGTGCCGTCGGTTTGGTGGGCGGGACGTTACTGCGACCGAATGAAACTAAGATGGGGACGGCTTGTTTTAAACAATTTTGGCATCAACTTTGGACTTTTGGACAAAGTATATCATAATTTAATATTCAGGTGCAGGGAAGAATGGTTGTTTGTCATAAAAAGTGAAACTCAATTACTAGAAGAAGCACAGTTTTTTTTACAGTACTCTAGAAAACCACAAAGCAGGGTGAATTTAGTTTTTGTAGGGGATTTCCATCTTCTTCTTTTTTTACATTGGGAGTTCATAACAGCATGTTAAAGCAGCATTAATGCTACTAATTTTAATTTCCTTCCATTCTGCTTCACCAGCAACTCTTCTGATTTTGCAAATGCCGATTGTTTGGCGACATCAGCTGATAAAATTTCCTACGGAATTACAACATATCAGAGTCGACTCTACCGGGCCATTTCTGAGTACATACCCCAGTTCAGGTACTTGGTTGGTCCCAGAAACTGGCCCTTTCTGTACAACAGAGACAAGTGTAATCAGGGTCCGAAATTAAATTTTTTACTCACCGGCCAAGTTGGCTGGTAGATGATGAAAATCTACAGGCCAAGCATATTTTTTACCGGCCAAAATTCTAAATGATTTAGATCTACCTAAAGCATGTAATTCTATATTATGTTGATTCCAAACAGTGACAAAATAATTAAAACATCAATTAATAACAAAAATAACTCTTTTGTCATTTTTACTATTTATTTATTTATTTTTAGAGATGTTTTTACGAACTCTTTCATTGAAATCTAGTCAGACTCCTTGTTTTCTCTGTCCATGAAGTCTGGCCTCCTGCTTCTGACACCGTCTTTGTGCCAAAGCATTACAGCCTCATTTGGGTCATAGTCCTTGATCTCTGGAGAACACAGCTGCACCATGAGAATATCTGAGAGTGTGTCAGGGCTAGGGTTGTCACGGTAACCGGTGTAGCAGTAAACCCCGGTAAAAATGTTGACAATAATAATAACCGTCTTGTTTTTAAAAAAAATATATTATCTCGTTGGATAACCGTGGCTGCGGTGTAGGCGCAGTGACCCTTACCAGCCACCGTATCGTCTGCTGAAGTTGCCGGCGGCACATGCGCACTTTGTTGTTTACGACCAAAACTTTAAGCTAAAGCTGAAATAATGGCCAGAGGAGACGGCAGCGCGCAGGACTTATCCCTCAAAGACAAAGTGGGAAGTATGGGCATTTTTTGGATATTTGAAGAATGCCGAGGGACAGTTGATAGAAGACGGCTGTCCTGTTTGCAGCACGAGCAGAAAAAGTGTCTGTGAAAGGCAGCAACGCTACGTGGCCATCATAATGTAGCCATTGTCTCTCGACTCCGCCATCTCCAGTTCGCCACTTTTCACAAAATCTTATGGTTGACACTGGTCCTGGTGGTTTTTCTTCCAGTTTGACGAGTTTTTTTTTGGAAGGCTGGCTGACTCCAGTTAAAAACCGCCACATTTCACCGCTAGTTTTAACACGAAGCTAACTGCTAACTTGATAAACTGATTGAAAGGGATTGGTGGAAATGACGTTGGATGCGGCGCTCACGTTTTGCGTATGTTTGTGTACGTTGCATGCAGACGGGAGGAGTATCAGAAATCCATGGAAGATGACTGATAAACATAACTAATTCGGTGCAAACATTTACTCGCTATGTGGCAGATAGAGCTAAAAAATTTACTCGCCAAATGGAGCCATTTGCTCGCATATGGCGAGTGGCGAATGTTAATTTCGGTCCCTGAGTGTAATCCACAAAGGTCTGATAAAATTACCCGGAAGCTCCGATAGGGGAAACAGGCCTAGTGTCTAGGTGGTAAATAAGCTTTGGCTGAGTCATGAAATGAAAACTCTCGTCTAGCGGCTCTCCTATCTTCTCTTCCTGACAGTTGCTTAAAAAGCCACAGAGGATTCCAGGTAGGAGGCAAACATGAGATACATGTCAGCTCCGATGTAAGGAAGCAGCAAGGAGACCAAACGCTGCAAACTACCAAAACAAATTTGTGTCATGTCCTCGCAACAAGAACAGCAACGAAGGGCTGGAGAAAGGCTTCGGCTGTGTGAAGGAGGAGGGGCGAACTAAACTCTGGGATGTTTATTTCACAACTCGGCGAGCTGCTTTGAGTTCATGGAACAAAAGACGTTTGGTACTTTTCTTTTGTGCTCGCAGTTCACACACAGCCTTTGGCCTCGGTCTTTTCATGTCCTCTGTCACACGACTGATGCGAGCCAGTCACAACTCATAACTCAGACAGCAGCTACAAGAGCGTGGCCCACCCTCGGGGGGTCTCGCTCCAGCTCTGACACTCAACATATACAGTAAATGAGTTCATGACTTTCTAAGTTTCTAATTGTTCTCATCATAAAGAAATACCTTTCAAGGCGCTTCAGTTTCAGACTCAAGGCCTGATTAAAGAATGCATGATACTTCAGTGACAAGACTGTATTATTAATTCATTGCAAACAGTGGAATTTGGGTGTGTTACTTTGAAAAATGTTCAAAACTGGCGGCCTGTAATAAAAGCACTGAGAGAAATTCCAACTCATTAAGATTTAATCACAAAATTCTCTTTCGTACGAAATACCCAATATAGGCTGTCAGAATCAATCAGGTGTCCAGAAAAAGGAAGATGACACGCCAAAAGGATGGGGAATATGTCAGCCGTGGCACTTGCTGTTTCTTCTGGCTGTCACATTGCCAGTGTTGCCTTTAAGCATCCAAAGGAAAAGTGGGACTTCGCAGCGCTGTTTTTAAACGCTCTGGGAGAAGAAGTAGAAGGAAAAAATAAAATAAAGCAAAGGCATCTATTGCAAAACCTTTGCCTGACAAAATCCAGCAATGCAGGTTGTGTCATCTTTTGGTGTGGGAGATGCGTTCAAAGCCAAGGCTGCTGGGCGATGGGGTTCTTTGGAGAGATGTTGGGGGATTTAGAGGAACTCTTCACTCATAATTTTATAATTGACCTGCTGTCCCACTGATACATGCCAGCACTTTTTAACACCTTCAGCTCAACTCTTTGGAAGTTCTGTCGTTCTTTGCCCTCATGGAAAAACTTGCAAAGACAAAGAACTGGAATCAACAATGAGGATGAGTTCCCACAATGCTGGAAGCAGGAAAGTAGCAGGGAGCTGACAAACACAGCACATTGACCGAAAGAGGAATGTTTTATTTTTTAATTTAGACATTTTTTATAACAGTTTTCACTAGTTTGCTGGTGCATGAAAAACTAGCACATCTCATTTGTTTTGTGAGATTCTAGAGGCTTTACTAGGAATAAGGCACAACTTCTACCAGAAGGAGAAACGCACCGTAAATTGTTGCATGTGAACAAAATAAACAGAACACTTATGATAGGATGCAAAAACTGTGTTTTATTGCATGCATGCATGTATTATTTTCTTAGTAATGTGTCTCTCTTGGGAGCAGCTGACCCCAGCCTGAGCGAGCCAGAGGAGGGGTGAGCAGAACACGGCAAGATTTGGAGTCTTATTTCCTGATATTAGGACATCTCTCCTCTGGTTGGCTAACAGTAAGGTGACTACCACTGACTCTGTTTGCTTTGCAACATATATGTTTTCTCTCCACAAATAACACAAGCCAAGTTGCTAATGCTAACGGTTAGCTACTACTAGTAGAGACATTCTCTGCTGTTTCCTGGACACTAAACCAGCAACAACCTTCCCTGTCACGAGCCAAGATGGATGAGTCCATGAATGCTAATTTTTAGTGTGTCGTAGATCTGACTTGTGTCCCCGTCTATTTTCTATCAGCGGCTAATGCAGGAAGTAAACGGGTAGAAGAATATTTGAACATTTAGCCTGCGTGTTGAACTCAGAGCGACCCATCATGTTATAACAATGAAAGACGGTTTCTCAGTGAACTTGGTCTTTAAACAAGCTTGTGCATATGACACACTCCCGATGGCAACAACTTCCATACTCCTTTTTGGAAGATCGGACAATTTCCCGAAGGGCATCAACAACAAAGCAAACAAACGTTCTTATCATTACTATTTAAGGCTGGAAAACTATTGAACATGGATGCAACACACTTCGCCTGATGTACTTAACCTCAGTGAGAACTTCATCTGCAGGATCATACAGCTCACAGCAGAGGCTGTGGGTTTAGTAGACCCCAGAGCTCTGTGATGGGCTATTACTACTGGATGGGCTGTTGATCTCTAATGGCTGTGTGCTGGGCTGTAATGTTGCACAGACAGAGTGGGAAAGAGAAAATAAGACGTAGTAATCGTAGAAAATGCTGACCTCTGAGCCACAAAAACTAGGTATGAAGTGTTAACAGCTCTTTGGCACAACTCCAAGATTTTTTGCCTTTTCTTTTTTCATAACCTTTGGCCTTTTTTTTTCTGTAGACTTCAGAGAGCAGACCTCGACTTATTGGCCTCCTGCAGTCACTACAGCCTTTTCACCTGCCTCAAATCAGGGTCAAATGAAACCAAAATAAATATCTCTTATATTTTAGGGATGGTCTGCTTTCTTCAAGAACAATAACTCAAACTCTGATTTGTTTGTGGATTCGCTCAAATAAATACAACTGTGTTAGTCAAGCAACGTTAAGTAAACCGAACACATCATTACAATTCAGCTCACTGCAATTTTTTTACTTAGTCATGTCATTAAATAAAGAAATTTTGCATTTTTTTCACATGCTAAGAAAAATTTAAAAGTGCTCAGTTTATTGGAATTAATTTAGAGAACAATTGCTTTAAAAGCAAGTAGCTGAAACTGCTTCAAATTTGCATGTATTACATGTCCTTGATTACACCACAGCATTAAAAGGAAACTGATACAAGAAATAAATGATGTAAGCAAAGCTCAGTGCTGTTTCTTTGCTTTAATTACTAAAATGCATCAAATTGAACTGTTTCTGTAACATTTACTTGTAAAATATGTGCATCAACTACAGAATGAATGGTCACTGCTCTGTGTAGGCATCAATCTTTAAAAATAGGACTTAGTGGGTTTATTTTTATTCACCCTGTGTAGATTTTGTAGGACCTGGCCCATGGTAAGAACATATAATGATTATTAAAAAACTGGCTGACGCGGCAGCAACAAAACTTGCATAAGATGATGAAGCTGAGCACACAGAACAACAAAATACGAAGGTAAAAGTAGGATCTAACCAAGTAACTGAGACTTGTTTTAAACTGTGAGACAACAGTTATGTCCAGAACAAACAGAGCGGTCTCTGGTTTATTTTCTGTTCTGTTTACCTCGACCACAGAGGTTTCACAGATAATCGTGTATTTTGTTTTATTAGTTAAGCAACTGGAAATCTGCACTTTTACTTACAAAGTTTCTGGGTGTTTTACTCTGCTGCTGACATCCTGTCTGGCCCGATATGAACGGTTGAGCTAGATACCTTTTGGAAGTGTAGCGTGTAAAAAAATATACTCAAAATGTAAATATAGTAGAGCGACTGGGACATGTCCAAAATGCGCTGCTTTGCGGCCGGTGACAGAGCACCGGTCCACTATAACGGCAGCTCTTTCAAGGGGATGTGCTACATTTATGCATCTGGTAGAAAACTGGGGTAAGACAATAGTGCTACCAACTGCACCACTATACATCTACCCACTAACTATTAAACATATGTGTTACATTCGTTCTGTGCTCCTTATCGGATACATTTATTTGGTTTTTGACACATAGAGCTTTTTTAAATGTCTTGCTGACAGGACATCATCTACTACCCGCATATAAATGGAGACGGAAAGGCTACGGTGGAAGGCAAAAACTCATTAAACTTAACCAATCAATCAGTGAATTACTAAAACACAGATGGACAACGCAGCTATAAAAAGATCTGAAATTAGGGAAGAGCAGCTATGGGAGTACGAAAGTCCAAGCAGAGTCAACGAAAACAAAAGATTCGTCTTGAGCGTTGAATCTTTGAAATAGATCTGTTTGGCAAACTATTGCTGGATTCGTCATCACAGATTGTGTGTGAAGTCTTTTCTGATGCATCCCAAACACCACCGTTGTGTTTTGCCCTTGTTCTGTCCTTTTTGTATACGCAGACTTTTCAAAACACAACTGCAAGGCTGAGAGGAGGAAGTGTGTGTTATTCAGGAGGCAGGACAATAATTAAAAGAGCGTGCTTTTTAAAAACGGAATGTGATTTGTTTTCATTTACTATGTTTTATTTATCTAGGAAGCTGAAAAGCTCAGAAGGTTCCTCAACTAAAAAATACAGAAAAACAGCGACAAAACATTGACTGTTGTGCCACTTTAATGCTGAACAAATAAGACAAAAATGGATAAAAAGCACATTACACCAGAAAAAAGTGGGTTCACTGGCTGAACAGAATAAGTGACAGTGTGTCAAGTCAAAAGATGGTGTTACCTTGTCACCAATATGTTGGGCCCATCCCCACCTCTCTGCTTCCATTAACACAGTTGCTGTGCAGCCAGGGGAGTTGGCCTGCATTAGGACGGAGCAGTTTGCCCTTCTGATTTGTTTTGACTATGACAGTCGTGTCACACAGACCAGTGAGACCACTTGATGCTGCAGCACCAACATATGAAAACGCTCTGAAATCAGCCGATTGTGTTTGTCCGGAAAAAGAGAGAAAAAGTGGGAAATCAAGACATGATTGGGAGATGAAGACATTGTACAGCAAAATACAAGACTACACACACACACACACACACACACACACACACACACACACACACACACACACACACACACACACACACACGCACACACACACACACACGCACACACACACACATGCACGTACACACAAGCACGCGCGCGTGTGCATGTTCGCTCAGATCTTCTGATTAAGACTGACTCGGTGCTTGCACACCTTATCAACCCTCCGCCACAACTCCCAGGAGGAAACAGGCCTCATTATGCCAGAACAAAAACAGTGACACCCAGCGTTGGCCGTGACTCTTTTGCTGATGGCCGAGTCGTGAAGCATTAGGAAGGCAGCCCCTGGATCTGTGGGTGAAGGCTCGAACACCGGGAGCGCGCGGAGCCCAGTGTGATGGCTAGCCTCCTGGGCAAGTAGTATTCCAACTGTATATCATTAGCAGGGTGCATTTTCTAATTAGCAATAGGGCAGAATAATGAATACAGCTCCATTAATCAAAAGGTAATATATGTAAAAGTACTGTTTTATGGCCTCGGGGAGGAGTGAAAGGTGGGAGAGAAAACACAAAAAAATGAGACGGAATGTGAAAACAGCTTTCGTTGGCTTTGCTGAAATGAAAACTGCTTTTCATATTCATTTACACACTTTTCTTCTTACGCACTTTGTGGTGCTCAAATATGGAGGTCTGGAGAAAAGGAGGGAAATGGGTGCAGGAAATTTGAGTCAGCAGAACACCACCTCCCTCAAATTACAGCACAGATTATAATGCAGGCAGTAAAGGGTTTACACTTAGGGACAGGCTCTTTGTCTTTGTCCTTTTAGACGTCATCACCCTGCCAGGAGATTAGCTCCTTGCTTAGGAGATAAGTCACAGTGGTCAGAACTCTTCATCTGTGGTGTGGAACTCACTGCTTGATGAAATTCTCATTTTTACAGAACAATTAAAAGATACAAGTCAGGATAGTTATTATTAGTTTTGTTAAGTTTTAATCCATCACCCTTAAGCTATGGCACTCAGACTGTTTGAATCTGTAAAGGTATTCTTAGAATGATCATTTGGAGAAGTTTAGAGGTCTCAAATTAGATACTTAGATCAGATTTAGCATATTTTCATTTAATATACATGAAGAAAACATAACAGAATAACTTATTTAAAAAAAGAACTGTCTACTGTATTCATCAGAGTCCAAAAGGTTTTGTCTTCCTCGTGAGAAAATGCAGATTACAGCAGTTATGGTTGGACAGGTTAAACAAGTCTCTACTGTCGTCTCTAAAGCAGTTTCTTCACTTTGTTAGAAAATGTTGGGTGAGATTTTAAGTAAATAAACAAATAAATAAATGAATGTAACTACCCTACACTGTGAATCTGCATTTGCCAGGTGTTTACTCGGAATCTTTGTTTATCATAGTTGTTGGAAGCAATGTGGCTACGGGGGCTGCAGCCGCAAACGTTTATGGGTCCTGACGCGACACAGGGCTGATGCAGCGACATATCTGAACACGCTGTCCGATTAAAATTTAAAGGTGAAAATTATTGGAGATTATGTAGATCAAGTTTACAAAAAATATAAAGAACATAACATCGAGTTCTGAAAAACAGGGTCTCATCAATGATTGTAGTTGATGATACAATAGAGGTACAAACCCTAAATAGAAAAAATATTGTCACCTGCACTAAAACCTCTGACCACATCACTCCCATGCCGATCAAACTTCACTGGCTTACAAAGCCCTCCTCCTCCTGTTTATCTCTGGGATCTTTCACAAGGGTTTCTCAATAAAAGGAAATTGAAACGTTGACCTAATCTGATTTTTGTTAAGGCAAAAATCGGTATCGTCAATCAGGTTTTTCCTCAGGATCAGCGATCGGCCAAAAACTGCAATCGGCTCACCCCTAACAGTTATTATTATTTTTGTGACCTAACGCCTTTCAGTTTCTTCACCTGTTTGCTTTGTAAAGTTCAAAACTAAAACATACAATTGTGAGGAGAGAAAAATGATGTGAAAATTGAAAGCTAGATGAAAGAGGGATGATGTTGAAAGGAAAGAAAATATCCCTGCCTCCTTATAAAATGTTTGAGAAAGCATTCGAGTGATCTGGTGTTTCTGCTCCTTCACCCCGGATCTCCAGCTTGAGCTTTTTTCATACATTTGCACCTGGAAATCTGGAGTGAGCAAAGCCATCTCCTTCTGACAGCAGCCTGGGCTTTTTAAACCCGTATAAAAGGTATAAATACACTTCAGCTGAGCGCTACCTGCAAAACCTGCATTTATCCAAATAAATAAATAAATAAATCCACACAACAGAAAACAGAAATAATTCCTCTGACATATATATCTGACCTTTGACCTGAAACGTACCCACATAAGATGTCACATTTGCAGCTCAAAATATAACTAAACTTTCCACAAAGAGTTAAAAATAGACACAAATCAGCTAAAAAATGTGAATGTAAAAATAAAAATGACAACAAGGGTGACATGTAAATCAAACTTTGCCAACATTAGTTAGCTTGGGCAGAGGGAAGAGGCAAACTCAGGTGGTAAAAGAACCGCGAGCAAGCGTGTTTCTGACGAGCACGAGATTCTCCGTGATTTGACACGTTGTCTCAGCCGTGATTTGTTGCCACTCCCTGGAGAGAGGAGTTAAAAGACTCGGAGTGACTGGAGGAAGACACACACTTTAATCATGTTAGCGAAGTTTCATGAAAATTTCACATCAAGACGCCAACATCTGCTTTCCATTATTAATCACTGTTGTCACCACAAAGAGGATCCCGCCAACGTGATACACTTCACTTCTGAAGTTACTGACTTTGGACTGAAAACACAGGTATTACTGTCACAAACTGTGTGTGTGCACATGTGTGTGTGCGCACTGTTTTTTCCCTCACAAACACTCAGAACAAAGACACAATCTCCTAACTGGTTTAAAATGCCAGAAAATATGTAAAAAACCATATTTAATAAGTAAATTGGGCATAAGAGGCTGATACATTAGTGATAAAGATGGGATAAAAGAGAATAAAATACGTTCTTCTCTTCACTAAAACATCGTGCTCCTCCCTGCACTTTAAAGCAGGCCTTCCATGTCTGTTTCCCCGTTCCATCTCATCAGTGGCGTTTACCTCCTAATGAGGATAACCACAGCAGCAGTATCAAAGTAGCACTTTTGTCATGTTGCGTTAGAGTCCCTCCTCCTCTACCTGCACCTCTGATCACTGATTGTTTGCAGTTACGCCAAGAAAGACAAACTATTTGTGTATAAAAAAGCACAGCCTGTCTCCGTGGCGGTTAATCACTCGTAAGCAGCTCGCCGCGTCCTAACAACCTGCATCTCTTCACATTCAGATTTATTTAACGCTTTGCTCCAGCTGTCTTTCACTCGTCTCTTCACGAGGACCGGGTTATCCGATCAGACTGTGAAACAAGCCGGTGAAGGGATGCCTGACAGCGCCAATTAGGGAGGACAGAGCAGCGGGCCCCGTCGACATGCATTACTGCAAATATGTCTTCTGTGTGCCGAGGGTGGGAGTGAGGAGAGCGTGGACGAGCGTCAGCGGTTATTCTGTAAACAAATGAACTTCTGTGTTTGTTGTGATGCAGAGACATGACAGATTTACTCTGCAGGAGCAATGCTTTCTGAACGTGACATGATGGATTTAAATCGGACCTAAAAAGGAGAAGGGTTTACTGTAAAATTGTATATTTATGTGATTTTTCCTGGTGTTTTGATGTATTAATAATAATTTTATCCCACTTATATTTTATGATTAAATCTTAAAGAAGAAACTGTTTATTTGGCTTAAAATGATATCTAATTTATTTTGGAAATATGTCCATGCGACTTTAACTTGTGGAAAAAAACAAAATTTAAAGCGTTTTTCAAACTATATTTTAAATAAAAAAATGACATTCCTTAACTGATGAGGGATGAAAAAGCAGCTTCTCCTGCTCTACATAACATGTTACTGCTCCACCAGATGGCGCTTTCACCCTTTAGATCCCTCAGATTTTCTTAAGCAAACACACAGATTAGGCCAGTAAAGGCCTCTTTTTCACTGATTTATAATGACACCTGTAGTATCTAATAAAAGTACATAAAAACCAATTAAAATTATCTAAAAAATCTTGCATTTTTAAAATTATATTTCTTTTATACAACTTATAGCTTTTGTTAAAATCTCTAAAACAATTTCTAACGATCTCAAAGCTCTATTGAACAGAAGACATAAAACATTCTTAAAGCAGTTAAAACAACTTGAAGGTTGTGTGTTTGTAAAATACATGCAAAACAGTGTGAAGTGTCTAAACTCACAGGAACTCCTCCCTGTAGCGAAGTGAGGTGCAGTGCAGTCGGAGCACGACGCTCACAGAGGCAGTTGGGTCCTATGAAACAATATGAGATCAATATGCACGTGCCTGTGTGCCTCTGAGGTGTGTGGGGCCTGAAAGCCCAGCGGTGCAATCGTTCTGCTAGTACAGGCTTCATCACCACACACACACACACACACACACACGCACACACACACACACACACACACACACACACACACACACACACACACACACACACACACACGCACGCACGCACGCACGCACGCACACACACACACACACACACACACACACAGGATCTCTGATCAGAAACAATGAGACATGAGATCACAGAGGAAGGCCACTCAGAGAATACAAAATAAATAATAATGATAATAATAATAAAACAATAAACGACATAATTTATAACACAAAAGCACCAACGTCCATTTTTTCCGTTCCTCATCGTTTCTGGATTTGTTTAAAAGCACATCCAAGTCAAAAACTCTGACAGATGCTAAATCTGTCACTTTGTTTTTGCCCCTGAGTTTGACGATACCTCTTTCAGTCGCTCAGCTCTAAACAAACCCAGCTTCCTCTAAACAGCAGCAGCAACATAGTCACACAGTGAGAAAGTTATTATCAATGCTCCATTAGCCGTCAGTCCATTAGGTTTAAAATTTGTGAAACATGAAAAGTTTTCATTTTTTCTTTTATTGCTTCTCCAATAGCAGAAGTAGAAATGTAGAGTAGATGTGTGACATCTGTATCCACGAGAATCCCACGTGTAACTTTATTTAATGTTATCTGGTGAAAACAGAAGAACATATGTTCTGTTTGACCTTGTATACTTAGAGTTTATATTTTGCATGACCAAACTGAAGAGAAGAAAGGTGTGGAGTGTGTGTGTGTGTGTGTGTGTGTGTGTGTAGCATTTAGCCGAATAAGATCTTATAGGCTGTCTTTGAGGGTTCGAATGATCTGAACTAAATCACCTCTAGAAGAACAAACACTGAGGGAAGAAATGTTTCATTGCACTCTAAAATTCAGCTGAAAACCAATTTTAGTCACTGTAATCCTGACATGCTTTTGTCAAAAAATATCAAAGTACGTTAGAAATATGTCCACTCAATTAAACTGGGGAAGCATTTTAAAAAGAAATGAGATATTAGAAAAAGCAGCTTCATGATTACAGATGGGACCTTGGGCTGAGGCAGTAAGTGACTGAAAGGCTTCTGTTCTGTGGGAAAGACCTGCTGCAGCCCTTCACGCTCCCCTGCTCATCACTCAGCCACCCAGGGAGTCTTGTCCTTCATGGGACCTCCACCTCAAACTGCCCGGAGAGCTGCTCTGCACCTTCCAGCCTCCCAAGGCCTCCGCACCAGCCTCAGGAAAAGCAAAGGTACCAGCGCGGCTAATTGGTGATCAGGGGACGAGTGTCACACCAGGAGGTGGTCTCTTGATGATGGCGGGCCAAAGGGTTGGACTAAAATGGGGGGTAAGTGAAAGGTGATTTGAGACAGGCAGCTTAGTTCTAACACTTTCTGCACGTTACTTTATCAAAAGTATTAGATCGACTAATCCTCTCACTTTACTTTTTGTTTGCTTAAACTACAACTGACACTGGGCAGCAGACAAAAACTAACCTGTCTGCCTCCACGCTTCAAATGAACAAACATCTGTGTTGCTGCAGGAGCTGAGCAGAGGCATCGAGCCGTGTGGCCAGCTCCCTGCCCTTCGCTGGCTGAAAACAGACGGAGCAGCGAAGAGGTCGAGGCACACCGTTTGGAAGCCCAGACTCTACCGAGGCACACTAATTACAACAATAATGGAGCCTGGTCGCAGGTCCTCACAGGCCATGTTTCCCATAAACCACCTCTATGTTTACTTGTTACAGATGTTGGGGTTTTTGCTGTTGTTTGATATCAGCGCCGGGGGGGGGGGGGGGGGGGGGGGTGCATGGGCTGGTTAGAGCGTGTTAAAAAGCCCTCAGCTCTGGCTCAGGCAGCAGGGCCTGGTCGAGTGAGTTTGGTTTAATGAGCAGGCGTTAGCGTAAACACACGGCAATGCTGTGGGGAAACTGGCAGGGTCGGGTCAGACAAGTGATGTTACCAGTAGGGTGGCTAGCACACCAGAGCTGCGCTCCTGATTAGCGCTGATAAATAATGCAGCGTGTGAGTCGTGGTTAGAGGATGGGATTGGCTGCAGCGAGGTGAAGCGGCATAACAGCAACCTGCGTGAAGTCCCAGCGAGCCAGGTGCTGTGGGTAAACTGTACAACTGAACCGTGACAGCATCACGCCATGCTCTAGTTTACTCTGAGTCAGCATCGGAACCAAAAGCGACGCCGTGTTCCTGTACATGTGAACAATTCACTCAGAAACCGTACGCAACAGCAGTTGTCAAAAACCCTGGTTTGTGTGTGTGTGTGTTTGTGTGTGTGTCTGTGTGTGTGTCAGGTATGAGGAGTGTGTTGTGGTGGACGTGGCTGCAGGCGGGTCGGTTTCACAGCTGTGTCAGTCAGAGAGCCGGTGGAGTGCTAAGGTCAAATCTATTACGTGGGATTGAGAGGGAGTTTCTGTTTGAGGGGGACATGTCATAGGTTGCCATGGGAACACAGGGTATGAACTCTGCCCTTTCTGAACTTTAGCTGAGAGTAGAGGAGAGGATGAGACTCGGGAGCCTCCAAACAAGTCCATTAAACCACCAAATCAATCGAGATGAAGGAGTGATGGCTTCAGTCAGTCAGGGACACATTTTTTCAAATTGAGCAACTGATCAAATCAACTCTGCACTAAAACAACTTTTATATAACACAAGTACTGGTGAAATGAACACAAGTTCCAATTATTTAATTAAAGGTGTGGTTCACTCATTTAATCAGTAGTAGTAGTGGTCTCTAGTAAGAATAAATGCCTTGCAAGCCGGACTCAGAGCAAAAAACGGCCAGAAATGCTTTGATCAACACCGGCAAGTCTACCGCTGAGAGTGGCACAACACAGCAGGATTTAGTCTTATTTCCTGATATTTAGACATCTGATCTCAGATTGGATAACAGCAACGTGACTCTACTAATGACTTGCAATGTGGATGTTTTATCTCCACAAATAACACAAGCTTAGAGGAGTTTCTCTGCGTGGTCAAGTTGCTAATGCTAATGATTAGCTTCTACTAATCAAGATGCTCTCTGCTGCTTCCTGGACACTAAAACAACAACAGCCTTCCTCGTCATGAGATAAGACGGGCGAGTCCATGATTGTTAAGTGACGGTGTGACGTAACCCTAGAGTTTCACCGTCTGTTCTCTAACAGAAGCTAATGCAGGGGATTGGTGTAGGAGACTATTTTCATGTTCAGACTGCAGGAAAAAATCTGAAATAGTCATAAACAAATGTTTTTCGGAATTCCACACCTTTAACCAAGTGATGAAAGAGTAAAAAGGCCTTGAGCGGCTTTTGGTGCTATCACAAAGTCCAACTTTAGCTTTCATTTTCTCTGCTGCTGATTTAACCCAAAATATGAACAAAATTGGGATTTACACACATAATAAAGAACTGGACGTGGAAATGTACTCATTTATACATAACAAAATACTTTGCATAAATACCACAATGGCAAATATTCAGCAATGATTGTTGTCAGAAAGTTGAATTTAAGCACAACTTCTCCAATTGAAAGGTTTCTCAGAACAAGTCGACCCTTTATTTATGAAAAGACCTGCAGAATGACTTTGCAAAAAGTACATGGATACATTTAAAAACTAAACTCCCACATAACTCAAAATTCAGTTGCAAATAACACATTCAGGTTTCTACTTATTTAAAGATGAATCAGGCTGTTGTACACATTCAAACAAAGGTAAAACACAGCCATTAACATCAGACGTTGACAATGTGCTTTCTGCAGTCAATGGGCTTCTTGCATCTTTTTTTGGTTTTAAATTATTTTTTTTTCGCTTGAGGGTGGAGACAATCTGCAGCTGCTTTCTGAATCACCAGCCAGTGAGTGCAGTCTTATAGTTTTAAAACACGATTTATATAAAACCCTCAGATGTTTCACACAAGCAAATAAGGCACAACACTGCATGTTAGCATTATAATAAAAATGTTCTGTTATTTTTGTGATACTGTGTTCACATAATTAAGACAAATGATTCCTGATGACAGTGGGTTGTAGTTATTGCTGAGAAAACTGTAACTTGCGCTCGTGCATTTGTTAGTCTTTTACTCACCTGAATAATCTAAAACAGGGGAGTCAAACTCAAATTCACACTGGGGCCGAAATGAAATTCTGGGACGAAGTCGCAGGCCAAACTTCATATTTTTTGAAAAAGTGACGGCAAATATGCACATTTTCTGTATCAACATATATGCAATTTTGAACCTTTTAATTTGGAAACAACCTTACTTTTGCATTAACACTGAATGTGGAATAATCAAATTACACACAAGCAAGTCAGTTTTAAATAAAACACATCAGTGGAATTCATTACTTGTGGTATATTCAGCATTTTTAAAATCTATTCAGGATTTATGTTTTCTTGTTATATATTTTTCTTATTTTTTATTCTCCTTTTTTTCTCCTATAATAAGTGTCATCGCTGCTGTGACATCTAGCTTTCCCCACTGAGGAACAATAAAGGGATTTTCTATTCTATTCATCTATCTGCAGCCTTTCCACTTCCTTTTTTTACTGTAGGTTAAATCTTTTCTCACGGGCCAACAACAAAATAAAAATATCATTTTATCTTAAATGAAAATGCAATATCTCACCTGTTAACTTTCATGTTTTGGAGCCGAAAAAGAGCATAAAACCAACATATTTAAAGCTCAGTTTGCTCCACTGGTTTACTGTGATGCTCACCTGTTCCAGCCAGATACCTGCATCATGGGGTTGATCTGAGCTGAGGAGACTCCTGTTGTTTTGTTCATCTTCATCATAATAATGACAACACTAGATGACAACAGGTGCTCACATAGGTTTGTGCTGATGAACATGTCTGAGCAGCTTGACCACGTTGTTGTGTCGGGGAGGAAAAACTACAGCAGCCACAGAGTCATGCTGGTTTGAGCATGTTGCTGCTCGCTGGAGTTATATCAGCTCTGTCTGGAAGTTAGTTGGAAAACTTTCTCTTTCAGTCGTGAACACATTACTGAGCGGTTAAAATCTCCGTTTCTGGGCTTCAACGTTGGAAAATAGCTGAGTAAACTCGGCGCTGAGTGAGAGGAGTGTTTAGTTTGTCCGAGACAGCGGAGCTGCAGACACCGGCAGCAGACGCTGGAAAAAACACAAAGGAGGGAGAGCTGCGGCTCTGCGCTAACGCCGCAAAGCATCATGGGAGTTGTAGTCTTTGTGGTAAAATCAGCCAGTGGGTCAGTTTTAATATATTTTTGACATTTATCTCGCGGGCCACATAAAAATGCTCCGCGG
The DNA here is from genome assembly GCF_043380555.1 of Nothobranchius furzeri. NCBI lineage: Eukaryota > Metazoa > Chordata > Actinopteri > Cyprinodontiformes > Nothobranchiidae > Nothobranchius > Nothobranchius furzeri. The sequence continues at coordinate 10,490,421 of NC_091744.1, read as the reverse complement.
GCCTTGTGTCTGACACATGTGATCTAAAACATTAATTTACATCCAGATAATCCTCCTGTACTTTCTACTTTTTGAATAATCAGATATCGACCATAACCGTGCAAACTGTAATGGGGTGAAAATTAATTTAAGATACTTAAATTAATAGCAAAATTTTATTATTTAAACAGAAGATTCAGTAAGATTCTTTTCATTCGATAAAAGGAAATGCAACCCTTTTCTGTGTTTCGTATCAACAATGAGGCAAGTTTAAAAATGAAGAAATCTATTACTAACAATTTTTAAACCGAAAATTTGAAACAACATTTATAAAAATGACAATTCATGGATGGCAATTTTAATGACAATTCTTTAACAGCTTTGATATTAAACTAGTTTAAAAGCAACCCTGTGACTGAATGGAGCTAAAAATGAGAATGATAAGTTTTTGGATGCGTGAATGACGTTCTCAGAAGGTTTCTTCCAGAGAGCTTGAAAGCATTCTGGATGAAATGATGTTTTGCGGATAACTGAGTGATTTTGAGAGAAACAGCATCAAACGCAGCCTCGTGTTCTACCTCACCCAAACAGCTGACCCTCTTGTGGATCCGGAGATCGGGAGGATGGGTTCATCCAAGATGACACTCGGGGTTGGCAGGGAAGACGCGAGTGTCCGATGCTCTGGTCCAGAGTGGTAGCTGGGTACACGGTGGTCAAGCGTTTGGCAGATGAACGTTCTCGTATTTAACTTAACTTCAGAAATAAATGACTCTGGGAGAGTCTTTCGTTAGTTCGTTAGTTTAGTTCGTTCTTTAGCCATTCTTGTCGGCGTGACAGAACGGCTTACGGAGGTTCAGGGCGGCCGTCCCTGACTCCTCAGGATGATGTCTTGTTCAGAACTGGATGTGAAATCTGTGATGGTTAGTTTTTACCAAACTCTCTCAGAACCCCAATTACTCTCTCCGGAAGAAAGCTTGCTCATGCGTCAAAAAAACATGTGATGCAGTTATTGTTTGTGTTAGCTGAATATGGTGAAAAGTTATAATGGGGAAAGATAGGAGCAGTTACCCTCCCTTGCTCCATTTCTGGCATTCTACCGAGAGAACCGTAGGTCCGATTGAAATGAGACACACACTGGCTTACAGCTAACGAATATACCTTCGCTTTGAGCTATAATTCAAGACTGTACTCCAAACATTGTGGTCGTATGGTTAATTTATTTGAGAAAATTCAAATAAAAAATGTCTCTCCCCACTCTAAACTGAAAATTCCGCACTCTAACTTTTGAACTTTACATCTTCTGTGAACAACTCTTTACTACCCCCAGACCGTTTGGACTACCAAAACAAATCATAACTCAAAAAGTAGGAATTTTTGTCAGCTTTTCAGAATGGGTTTAATTTTATCTGTAAGGGTTACCGTTCTTTCGCTACAAGCCTCAGAAAGAGGAGAGACCCAGATTTTCCCTGATTGAAACCCATTTTAAAGGAACAGAGATTTTCTCCTCTGATCGGCTTCAAACAGCTAAAAGTTTCTCGTCATAGCTTCTAGACAATTCATGGTAGGCACATAAAAATGGACACAGATGACCAACAAAGCCTTCTGCCGCTCACGCTTTTTGAATTTTTCAATTCGGTGCAGTACTTTTTAAATGGTGATGAGAAGTTTGACAGGTCCAATTTCACTTCTGAAGGACAGATTTAAAGAGCAAGTAACGTCTAAAGTAACTTTTTTTTGCTGATGAACTTTATAAATGAGTGTTTAATAGTGTTTTAAATGTGTGTATTCATTATTTTAGCATTTTGGTGCATTTTCTTTAAAAATAAAAAGTTCTCCCTAAATACCACAGTACCACCTTCAGCTTAAAACATAGAATTTGACTCATTTTGAATAAATTTTAGCCAATGGCTAAAGAGTAAGATACTACGTAGACCAGTAGAGTACTACGTAGCAGCTCTGTGTCAAAGTTATAAAAGCATCTAGAGTCTCGGCCACGCCTTGTGGCGAGTTGGGAGTTGGATCTGCAAGCGAGTGTAGGACGGTTAGCCGTAGTTCAGCATTAGCGTATAGCATTAGCATATCCTAGGCTTTAGCATAGCTTTTAGTGTTATAAATACTTATTTAGTGTTAGCTTGGCTGTTGGATATTGTAGGTTAGTTAGTGTTTGGCTGTTAGTGTAATTAGGAAAGTAGTTCGGGTTTAGTGCTCCATATCGTGTTAGTATGGTGAGAAGGTGTAGTATAGTATGGTTGCGGTGGCTCTGTGGGGTTGCACTCCTTTCCGCTGGACTTAGAAATTAGGCGCCAGTGGTTGCGCGCAATCGGTGTCTGGAAAACATTCAGCTCCCGCCTGGTGCTGTAGTTTGCAACCAGCATTTTACCCGCGATTCTGCACTCCTCCTTTTGAAGAGGGAGGCTGTGCCCACCGTGGCTCTTCCACGATTTAGATGCAGCCCACCGACTCTGCTCCCCCACCACGGCGGGCTCCAGTCTGAGGTGAGTATAATGATTATAAAGATGTGTTCAGCAAAGAAGACCTTCACCCTATTCAGCTAACACAGAGTTCAGATAAACAATAACTGCATCACATGTTTTTTGACGCATGAGCAAGCTTTCTTCCGGAGAGATGTGGTTGGGGTTCTAAGAGAGTTTGGTAAAAACTAACCATCACAGATTTCACGTCCAGTTCTGAACAAGTTTAGCTTAGTTTCAGCTTCACTTCAGCTATTCAGCAGCTTCAGCAATCCGTTTCTGAATTTGGCATATGATGCTTATTTCACAGTTCAACTAAATATAAAAATTAAACTGTTAAACTAGTCCTACTCAAACAACAAGTGTTTAGACATTTTTGCTGTCCAGATTTTAAAATAATTTTCAGATTTCAGTGTCCTGCTGTTTAGGATTGTTTTCTCCATTCTTCACTTTTTGTGCTTTATTTACACATTGGTGCTTTTTGCTTCTAAATCTTTCAAAACATTCAGCTCATTTTAACAGTTTTGCTTAGTTTCAGCTTCAGCAATTAGTTTCTGAATTCAGCATCTGATGCTAATTTCACAGTTCAGCTAGATGTAAAAATTAAACTGTTAAACTAGTCCTACTGAAATAACAGGTGGTTAGACATTTTAGCTGTCCAATTTTTTAAACAGTGTTCACAGATTTGAGTTTTCTGCTATTTATGATTAGTTTTCTTGATTCTTCACTTACTTTTTGTGCTTTTTTTGCTTCTTGGTGCTTTTTGCTTTCACATCTTTCACTACATTCAGCTCATTTGACAGTTTAGCTTAGTTTCAGCTTACTTCAGCTATTCAACAACTTCAGCAATCAGTTACCAAACTGCTAATTTCACAGTTCAGCTAAATGTAAAGATTAAACTGTTAAACTTGGCAAACTGAAATAACAGGTGTTTAGACATTTTAGCTGTCCAGATTTTTATTTAATGTTCACAGATTTAAGTTTTTTTTTTTTGCTATTTAGCACTATTTTTCTCTATTCTTCACTTACTTTTTGTGCTTTATTTGTTTGTTGGTGCTTTTTGTTTCTACATCTTTCAAGACATTCAGCTCATTTTGACAGTTTTGCTTAATTTCAGCTTCAGTTCAGCTGTTCAGCAGCTTCAGCTTACAGTTTCAGCTATCCAGCATTCAAACAGCATTTGTGCAATAAATGCAATTTTTCTAGTTAATCATTATTATACCCAAAGCATAACAATCCATTTCATGTAATTAAGATACCTTTATAATGAACCAAGTGATCATGTTGTAATGATTATATTAAACAGTAAAAACAATGAGTTTATTAATTAGTATCTAATTATTATCATCGTGGCTTGAAGTGTCCTTCTTGGGACGGAACAGCAGATACTGGTGTTATGATCTTGAGCAGACATCGTGGCTCCTTGGGTTTAATCTGTGGATTCAAAGTACTGTTTGACCCAGCTTGACCCAGCTGGGCAAATGTGACCTTTGGCACAAATCAGAGAACCTTCATGCCGTTAAAAAACTCAACCAAGTAGTTACAATAAAAAGCAGCAGCAGTTCCTTGATAATTAGCATTTATCGTTAAAAAAACCCAACCTAAATTTCCCAAAATTTGCATTTTGTTTAAATTCACAAACTTTACCTTCTTGCTTGTGCTCACCCCAAAAGCCAAGAGGCAGGGTACAGGATAAACTAAGGAGTGGTCCTTTACAACACAAAACCTTAGAGTATCTAACAAACATCTAACTGGGAGAAGCCCACACATGCACGGGGGGAACTTGGACACGGATTCTATGAAGGCATGAAGAACAAAAATTGGATGTTGAGACCTTTTACATTGAGGCTGACATGGTAACATTTGGACTTCCTTGTGGTCATTTATACTTAATCAGCTGTTTTATATTTGTGACTTTATGTTTTACTGTTGGTTACTAGCAGATTAACCAGAGGATGATAAATGAGCTGGGTTAAAGCAACATGAGTCAAAGTTAACTAACTCTAACCCTAACCCACACACACTGTAATTTAATTGCCATGAGCAATTGCAATACAGTCTATTCTCTTCTATTCTATATGCACACACACATTGTCCCATGCAGACTTACACATACACAGATGTGTTTGTTCTCACTCCGACACACAATGAAGATGGCTCACAGTCAAGTCCAGACGAGGGCATGCATTTGAAACCAGGAGTGAATCCATATTACATGTGTAGTGTGCTGTCTGTCTGGGTCCTGGTCATCAATTATGAATAGAAATATACACCCTCCACAGTCCTGGCCCTGGTGTCTCACCACTTGTAAAAGATTTCTTAAAAGAGGGACAGACACACAGGTTTGTCATTTAGATGCACACCCAGGACTTATGAGGCCAAGCCTGAGCAGGGATGCTGTTCTCTAACAAGTCCTGCCTAGGGAACTTTACTGTTTTCATTTAAGCCATTCCCTATTGTTTCCAACTTGGGTTTGGCATCAGAAACCTGTTGCTTAAAGTAGTACAATCTACAAGAAGAGGTCTCAGATCAAACGTGAAAGTTTTAAAAGAGTCTTTGAGCCACTTGGTTGCAATTTTCTGTTCCTAAACGAGTCACCATGGCATTAAAATACATCAGTTATATCTAAGATCTCACCTGAAGTAACACCTGAAAGTCTAAAACGTGTTGCTTTTGATGAACAAAACAGAACAACAGCATGACGAGGTGAAAAACATTCACAGTCTCTGTTGTTTCTCCAGTGGAGAAGGCATTAATCATAACTAAACAGCTCAAAACTACAAAGATTTAAAATAAAACATCCCACTTTTGTGCAAAAAGAAACGCAACAATGCAGCAGGAATAGAATTACAGCGCATGTAGCTGGCAAAACAAATTTGCAATTCTCCTTATCTATTCTCAATCCCCCAGTGTACGGCACATGCCCTCTAGAGACAGAACAAACAGCAGTTAAGACATTTATAAGGCTTTTCTTTCTCAGATACCTGAGCAGTTGAATACCAATAGACTGCTGTTACTTTAAGGAGCTTGGTGACAAAGGTACTACACTCACAGCTAGTGGGGGGAAATGCTAACTCCTCCAGTTTCCTCAAGGGCGAAAATGTGCCTAATGCCTTTGAGTGATGTCGTATGGAGAATTTTTTTTTTTTGCATGTGCAGCTTCCTCCTAGTCAGAACGAGAACAGAGGTAAACACTAAGGGCTCCACAAGTGTGCTGCAGCGTGTGCTGGATCCACTTCGACTGGTGGGACGCATCCCGCTGATTTCTAAAAGGTCACTGTCATTATTGTTGCTTAGCAACCTCACATTCAGAGCCATAGGTGTACGCTTTACAGTAACTGTGGAGGTGTTTGCTGAGCTGCAGAAGATCAGAGGAAAATAAGATTATTGTGAGATGACCTACTTAAATTATGTTATGTAAATATTTTGTTGTGTAATCCTGATGATCAGATGCTGTTTTTGAGCAAAGCATGTTTTCATTCATCAGCTGGTAGACTGATAAGTAGTCTATTAAAGTCTGTGTGTTCCTGAAGTAGAGCTATAAATAGATGAACGTAACCACATGGATGGCCGATGTCAAGTGGGGGATCCACGATGCGGTACAGGAGTGTGGATGAGCGAGGGACAAGTTGACAAGGACCACAAGCTATAGATCTACTTGGCATAGGCTGAATATTCACAATACATCCTGGAATGTGAGTGGTCCTCCAACATTCTTCTTTGGGAGTTTTCTTTTTGTCCAACAAGTGAGTTAGCAGTAGCTTGGGCTAGCGTTAGCGGTAGCATCGGCTAATGATAGCAGTAACTCGGCCTAGCATTAGCGGTAGCTCAGGCTAGTGTTCACATTAGTTTGGCCTAGCATTAGCAGTTGCTCGGCTTAGTGTTAGCAATAGCTCAGGCTAGTGATAGCAGTAGCTCGGTCAAGCATTAGCAGTAGCTCAAGCTAGTGTACACAAAAGCTTGGCCTAGTGCTGTTTTGCGGTTAGCATTACCGCTACCGACGTTAATATATTTCTGACACAGAAGTGTGTTAGGACATGCAGAAAGTAAGTAGGTGTGGTTTGCTTATTACGTAATAAACCAGCTTTTCTCAGAATTAACATTTCTCCCTTGCCTTTACAATATTACTAATTTACCAAAGAAAGCAGGTCAGAGATTGCACAGGCTTTTGGTATGGCCCAATCTGTCTTTATCCAGCAACAAAGTAAATGTGGTTATTCTCCTGCTCCTGACCAATTTTTTGCATCAAAAAGTTTCCACTTTATTCAACTGTTCTTGTTAAAAGTTGAAAAAATGAGTTTAAAATCGGATCATTCAAATTTGTAAACATATTTTAACAGCTTATGTGCAGCTGATTTGAAAAATGCAATCCATATGTAAAACGGGAAAAAATAGCAATGAGCAGCCAAAACAAGTTTTTAATCTAAAAACAAATATGCTTCTGCTAAAAAAAAATCGTTTTTCTACCTAATTTACTTAAGTTTTGGTTTTGTTTGTATCTCACTCATTATTGGCTGTCACTCTATTATCACTTTCTTTCCAAGCTTCTGAAACAGATCAAAGTTATTGATCTTCTTGTGGCCCTGCTGTAGGAATAAGGATGCAACCAAAGTGTTTTAAACAATTTTACTCCCCAACATTGAAACTATGAGTTTTGCAGAACTTCTAAAAAGCTCTGGTGCACAGCAAATATCATGGTGATTCCTGTAATGAGAAGGCACAACAAAACCCTTTATAATGCTTATATTCTGTAACTACTTTGATACTGACGTAAATATTTCTAAATAATACTTTAAAAGAGTTAGTCTTCATTGTGCAGAATTCAGATGTGACGTCTTCAGTGGACTTCTTAGCATCTTATTACAACAAAAGGTTGCGCGCAAGCTGGTGTGAGCCACAGTGCAACGTTAAAACCAGTGCGAGGTCTTCACAGTGGCCAACACAGAGGCAGAGTGCTCTCTGAGTCATGTCCCATTTGTGGAGGTTGATGGATTTCCCCTTGCTCTGCTCCCTCAGCTCAGTGGGGAGAAGGCAAGGCTGATAAGGTGATTTATCTACACCTTTCCACCTCCTGTAATGGATGGCACATCCACCTTTCCCTGAAACTTCATCATCTCACAGCAGCACCCCCCCTCACACAAAGAAGTGTAGGAGAGAGAAATGTGGCAGACACTTTAGAGAGGAAAAAGTGAAAACAGACAAACTGAAATGCGACTTTGTCTCCACACTTTCCCATTAAGGCTGAAAGAGTGTGGGAACTTGACACTTAGCACTGTGAAGCCACTAAATCATTCTCTAGTGTCAAAAAGAAGCACATTGTTGGATGAATCCTAGTTTTAGCTCATTGCTACGACTCTGACTGATTCCTCGCCCCTTTCATCTGGACGGCCTCCTTTGGGGTTCTGTGTGAAGTGTGTTTATGGTCCCTGAATAAGCAAACGATCCTAAACTCTTCTGATTAAACATTCAAAGATCAATCAGGTTGATATTTCATATTTATATGGAATCATCACATCTTATTGTTCATAATTAAATATGCAGGTGTTACGCTATAAAGCCTGACACTACATCTGTTTCTATGGTGCTGCTGTAAGGGCTGGACACAATGAGGAACATCTATCAATGCATGCATTTGATGTATGCATGTCTAATATTAGCTACCTTAAAACAATCTGTGACACTTCAAGTATATGTTATCATTGAACAGGCAACAAGTTTCCCATTCATTTGTTTTCAAACACTTATACAAAGTCAGGTTGCTGAGGTGGCAGATCCAGGAGGGAAACCCAAACATCTGACTTCCCAATGACATTCTCCAGCTCCTGCAGAGGGATTCTTAGTTGTCCCAATCAAGAGTGGGCATAATTGATATAACTATGGATCTGCCCCAGGGTCTCCTAACAATGAGGCAAGACCAAAAACACTTTCAAAGCAAGACAACCAGGAAGCATCCCAATGAGATTCCCAAAGCAGCTCAACTGATTCCTTATGAGAAGCAGTGGCTTTGTTCTGGGTTTCCCACATATGATGGAGCTCCTCACCTTATCGCTAAGGTGTAACCACCCTACAGAAGAAGCCCATTTCATCTTATGGGATAATGGTTGGACAGAAGACAAACCAGGAAAATAAAAAGATTTGCCTTTTAACTCAAGCCTTTTCTATGTCACCCCGTGTCACTCTTCCAACTCTGAAGATAAATGGTTTGACAAAAAAATTGTAACAGAACATTTTCATCTTAAATAAATAGGTAAGTTCAGTTTTTTTAGATAACACCCATTACAGAGAAAACCACAAAGGGCTTCACATAGATATCTAAATAAAAGTATAAATAAAAGACAAAAAAAAAGATAATTAAAAACAAGTGAAAAAATACACAAAATTTTGAGCAAAAACAACAAAACATAGGGCCTCGGGATCATTTGTCTTGAGAGGCGCTATAAAAAATTGTTTCTTTGTCTTCTACTCACAGCCCTCACCCTAAAGGAGTCCTGCTATCTATAGGTACAGCTACATTAGATTTTGTTTTTATTTTTTTGCTTCTGTCATATTTTAATCTTAATAAACTTATTTTTGAGAAATGTTATAGCTGATTGTTCAACAGCTCCACCTAATTTGTGTTACTTAATATTTTCAAAGCCACCCATTGAATCTGCTTGCTTGGCAGGGAATATTAAAGGTGTGGTTCACTGAAGAGCATTTTTTATTGATTATAATCAGCCACTGTGAGTTTTTCATGCAGGCTGATCATGAAAAGAGTCTCCTACACCTATCTCAGGCCTTAACCTCTGCTAAAAAATAGATGATGGAACTCTAGGATTTGAAAAACCTGACAGATCTATGTCACACTGCCACTGAACATTCATGGACTCACCCTTCTACACTCAGAGAACGTCCTGCTAGTAGAAGCAAACTGTTAGCATTAGCAACTCCACCACACATAAGAACTCCTTCAGTCTTGTGTTGATCGTGGAAAGAAAACATCAACAATGCAAAGCAAATAGAGTCCAAGGCATTCATTCCTACTGGAGACCTCTGCAAATGTTGTGATTAAACAATTGATCCATATTTAAAAAAAACAGTAAAGTTATTAAAGGACTTTAAAATATTTATTGTTAGAATAAATGTTATAATATTGACTTACATTTGCAGTTTGCCACAGATCTGCCTTACAGTACTGATATCTGGGCAGTTTAGAGTTATTAAACATTTATTTTCTCAGATTTTTGCCACATTTTGTGAACTCTCCAACACTTATTATTTTGAAAATACAAATCTAAGAATGCTGCGTATAATAAACACAAACCGATGGGACTCACCTGAGACTTTATCAGTATTCAGCTCTGTAAACAGCTCCTCAGCTCGCCTTAAACATAATTATAATTTTTACACCTCAGAGAGGATATCAATTAACCTCAGTGGTCAGCATAAGAAATCCAGCAGCACGCCTGCTGCTTTCTGCTTCAGAGCCTCAGGCAGTTCACTGACTCACCTATGCTTTAACGGCAGCAGGGAAAAAGGAGGCGGAGGGATAAGGAGAAGGAGGGAGACAATCAATAGCAGATCAAAGTGTTTTAGTTTACCTTGGGCTGCAGAGGGTAAGGAGTTGTAATCAGCAAAGACACTGTTTACTTGCCAAGCCTTCCCAAGGTGGAGAGGAGGACTTCAGGCACTGGATAAACTACCTGATATTTTCTATCTAGAATTTGAGAGGGAAATAAAGAAAAATCACGAATAACAACAAACCACTTCATGTCACAGCAAACAAAAGGTCAGCTACTGTATGTGACCTTGCAAATGTCTTGGGACCAGAATTAGAGTAGATTAAAAAAATACTCAGTTACAAACAGAACACCACATTAAAATGTATCCTGAAGTTATTCTGTGTTCTGGGTAATAGGACAAGGACAACTTCTGGATTTGTTAAATTTAGACATTTACTACATTCGAAATGTGTGCATGGCATAAACGCACAAGATAGTAATGTATCAAATGTTTATGATTAATTTACAGAGCAAAATTACATACATATATATCTAGAGCAGTGGCTCCCAAACTGGGGCCTATGACCCCCCAAGGGGGTCCCCACAAGACTGCATTTTTCTCTGTGACAAGGTAAAAATGTTACCAAGAACACATTGGTAAAAATGTAATTTTTAAAATCCCAATAGTATGATCAAAACTCTGTATGAGTTATAAATCATACAGAGTTTGACAGAGTATGATATATAAATCATACATCGGCACAATCTTCTAGCTTCTTGTCCTTTGTTTGGTGACCTGAGCGCCACTTCTGCTTTCCCGCCAGGCAGCGTTGCAGCGCGGTTCATCCGTGCAAGTTTTTTAAGGTCGGTTTATCCTTATTCCTCAGTGGTTTCTCCTCCTGTTCCCTCCATAAGTGGTTTTTATAAACACCGTGGATCTAACCCCGCTAATTTACGTCCACTAACTCCAGCTGTTTCTGTAGTTTCTGATTCCTCCACCTCACTCAGCATGGCTCTATTGAACACCTGCACTGTTAACAATAAGTCCTTCCTGCTCAATGATCTAATTCTCTCTAAAAACCTGGATTTTCTGTTTCTGACTGAAGTTTGGCAGCAAACATCTGATTATTCTGGTCTGATTGAACTCTGCCCGAGTGGTTATTCTTTTCTTAGCCAGCCCCAGGGTTCTGGTCATGGTGGAGGCATAGCTGTTGTTTTCAGAGACCATCTTCCATGTAGCTCTACAACCTCTGGTCACTTTGCTTCCATTGAACTGCAGCTGATTAAAGTCGGGCATAAGGACCCGTTCTACTGCGCTGTGGTTTATCGTCCACCTGGTCCAAACAGTTCTTTCCTTCAGGAGTTTAGTGACTTTCTACCCTCCACTGTGAAGCTGTCCAGACTGGTGATTGTTGGTGACTTTAACATCCAAGTTGATGATCCCTCTGATCACTTTGCCATGAATTTCTCCAGCCTTATGGACTCCTTCAGCTTTACCCAGCATTTTTCTGGCCCCACCCACACCAGGGGACACACTCTAGACCTTGTTTTTACCCTGAGTCTAAATGCTGACAGTGTTTGTCCTGAACATGTTTATATTTCAGATCACCATTACATTTTCCTTAACTTGTCAGTTTCTGCGTCCTCACCACCTACTGCATTCCGTATGGTTAGTTCTCGTTTTCTTAATGAGAGCACAGCTAGCAATTTTTCTGCTGCTTTTGATCCACCCTGTTCTTCTGATAACGACCCAGGTTCCTTAACTTCTCAGTTTAACGAGCACTGCCTCTCCATTCTGGACAACATCTGTCCTGTCAGAACCAGATCAGTTCCTGCAGTGAACCCTACTCCCTGGTTTAATGACAGCCTTCGCAGCCTGAAGCGCCAATGCAGAAAACTTTAGTGTTTGTGGAGGAAAACCCATCTCCACGTCCATCTGCTGCACCTAAAGGATCTTCTGACATCCTTTAACTCTGCAGTCAGAGATGCAAGGGTTTCCTATTTCTCCAACCTGGTGTCCCAGAGCAAAGGGAACCCCAAGGTGCTGTTTAACACCATCAGCAGCATCGTCTCTCCTGCCTCTCCTACAGCCTCCATCCACTCTGTTGCAGACTGTGAGAACTTTCTGTCTTTCTTTGTGGACAAAGTCAATAAGGTTAGATCTAGCATGTCTCCTTCAGCCTTTTCGCTGCCTCTCCCGACTCCAACCAGGCCCATCATCCTAGATAGCTTTGCTCCTGTTTCTTTGCCTGAGTTAACCAAACTAGTTAACTCTATGAAGACGTCTGCATGCCCCTTCGACATCTGACCCTCATCTTTGTTTAAAAGTGCTTTTCAGTCCATCGGTCCCAGCGTGCTCTCTAGAATTAATGCTTCTCTGGTCTCTGGTCAGGTCCCTGCTTACTTTAAGAATGTTGTAACCCACCCGCTTCTTAAAAAACCGAGTCTTGACCCCTCTCTCCATAGCAGCTTCAGACCCATCTCTAAACTTCCGTTCATCTCCAAGATCTTGGAAAAGGTTGTGGCTAAACAACTCACAGCTGCTCTTGATGAACATAACATCTATGATAGCTTCCAGTCAGGTTTTCGAAGAGCTCATCTACTGAAACAGCTCTTCTTAGGGTCTCTAATGACCTTCTGAGTGATGCAGGGGACTGTTCTGTTCTGGTCTTGCTGAACCTGACTGCAGCCTTTGACACTGTTGACCATCACCTGCTACTGGAGAGGCTGAGAGACTGGGTAGGCCTATCAGGATCTGCTCTGGAGTGGTTCTCCTCTTATCCTCTGAGCTCTCCTTTTCTGTGGCCGTCTCCAAGTTTAGGTCCTCCACCACCTCTCTTACCCATGGTGTCCCACAAGGTTCTGTGCTGGGGCCTCTGCTCTTCCTCCTCTATCTGCTTCCTCTTCAGCACATCCTGAGCTCCTTCAAAGGAATCTCCTACCATCTTTATGCAGATGACATCCAACTGTACATCTCCTTCAAGCCCCATGAGATGTCTAAGCTGTAGCTGTTACACACCTGCTTAGACTTTATTAAAACCTGGATGGCTGGGAACTTTCTTCAGCTGAATGAAGATAAGACTGAGATCCTCATCTGTGCCCCAGACAAGCTGGTTCCCAAAGTCAGAGACTCTCTTGATCAGCTGATAAGCTTCTCACACCAAACCTTCTGTCAGGAATCTTGGCGTGACCTTTGACCCAGCTCTCACCCTGGATTCTCATGTCAGTTCTCTTGTTCGCTCTTCCTTCTTTCATCTCAGGAACATTGCTAAGCTGAGTCCCATTCTGTCCCGCTCTGAACTTGAGACAGTTATCCACTCCTTCATCTCCTCACGCTTAGACTACTGCAACTCTCTTTTCACGTGTCTGAGCAGAACCTCCCTGACCTGTCTACAGGTGGTTCATAAGGCCTGTGCTCAGCTTCTGACCAAGTCCTCCAAACATACCCACATCACCCTGCTTCTCCTCCAGTTTCACTGGCTGCCAGTCAACTTCAGGGTTCATTTCAAGATCCTGGTTCTGGTCTATAGGGCCTTACATGGACAAGCACCATGTTACATTGGTGATCTTCTTAGTCCCCATTTTTTTTAAATCACAATTGTCTATTTTTGCTCATTTTAAATATATTTTAAAACATTTTCTAAATGCTTTTTGATATTTTTACATTTTTGTTTTTGTGAAGCGCCTCGTGTTTTTTATCTAGAGAGGTGCTATAGAAATGATATTTTCTTCTTCTTCTTCTTCTTCTTCTTCTTCTTCTTTCTAAATCAGTATGTCAGTATAAGTTTGGATTTGAAAGTCATCACAGTCTCCAGTCTCCCAGAGGTCTCTGTGCTCCGGGGGAGACTTCTAGATCTCTGGGGCTTGGAACTCCTCCATCTTCCATGGGTCTTTGGGGCAGGTTTGTGGCCCGTCATGCTCATCCTTGAACACTCCTATCGAGAAACCTTACATACACAAGTGTGTATACACATACGGGTTGTCACATGATGCTCTCACAAGTTTGGACTCAGACATTTTTAACACATAACCAATGGTTGTGGTTGGCACTAAATGCACTATAAATTATTACAATGTGCTTTCAGTAAAACTTGTTACTGTGATATATCCTCATGCAGTTGGCACAGTGATATTTTGGTTCTGTTGTATTTTTATGCTTCCCCTTTTTCTCTCTCTTTTTCTGCAGGTCTAGGAAAAACAAGTTCATCACAATAACAGGATGGATCAGCGAGACGGTGTTAAGCCTAACCCCCTCCACAGAACCACGATCCTTACAACCAAACACAGTTTCATTTCAATTTTTATGCCAACATCAATATGTGGTGTGTTAAAGGTGGGAAGGCTTTTTGGTAAATTTCAGAGTATCTTTAACTTATCCACACAAGATGCAGATGTTTTTCTTCACATGCAGCATGTTTAGATCAAACAGTTTACTGTAAATGTAATTTAGGCATCAGACCAGGTTAACAGTGACCAACATTCCAGTTAAAACAGATTATTTAGAATGGCCTGATAAAATAACATGCATGATTTTGATCTGGACAGGGATGCTGCTGCAAACAACAAGACTCCATTATTCCCAGAAGATCAATATATTCAAAATCAGAGCCCCTTCCTCTGAACTAACACTGTACACCATCTCTCTCCCACACAACTGGCCATAATTTGTTAACTTGAGGGCAATGTTTGGATTAACCTCAATACAGCTTGATTTTTTTCCCTGACTCTGACTCAAGGGAGTCTGAAGGAGTTGGATCAATGAAGCATTAAGGCCCTTCAGAGAAAGTGACTCAGTGGGTTATTTTAAATGATCTGAAGGTCAAAACTCCACCAACAGTTGTAATAATAACACAAACACTGATGTTTCTGTGTGGATTTTGTTCATAAAAGATCAATTAGCAAAGATTAAGCTGGGCAAGAATGAAAAAAACAAATCTTATTAGAAAAACGCACAAAGTGTACATTTAATGTTGGAATTCAAAAAAATCTTATCACTTACAACATGTATCCTACTGACAACAAACACTGATTCAAACAGATAAAATACAAATGATATAATTAAATGTTATTTTGTGCAGAGTGTGTATTTTTCTAAATGCTTTCAGATCGAGAGATTTCTAATAATGATGTATAAATAATGAACGACCCGCACTTGTATAGCATCTTTCAGAGTCAGAGGACTCCAAAGTGCTTTACACTATCATTTATCCATTCTCACACACATTCAGACACTGATGGTGATGAGCTACTTTGTAGCCACAGCTGCCCTGGAGCACATTGATGGAGGCAAGGCTTCTAAGCTCAGGCGCCACTGGTCTCTTTGACCACCACCAACAGTCATGGAAGGTTGAGTGTCTCGCCCAAGGACACAACAGCAGAATTTTCTGTTGTGAGCTGGGATTGAACCTGCAACCTTCTGATTACTGGACAAACCGCTCAACCTAAAGACATTCTCTAAAATTTTGGGGATTAAAAACAACTTTATCTTGTTCATTAACCCTCTGGTGGCAGGCGTTGCAGATTTGCAGCAGTTAAAACCTACCTACCTGGTTACTCCACACACGTATTTCATGAGCATTTTTCAACTCAGAAGTACCCCTGAAGGACTTAGTTGTTCGTCCTTTTATCAAAACTTATTTTGAGCCTGAGAGGGCTAAGACACATTTTAGATACAACCCAATGCATCACAATCTATTATTTATGTAAATGTGAACTATGACATCACATTACTGAAGATGAAAAGCTCAAATGAAATCAATTTTATTTAGAAAAAAAATTCCTTGAAAAAGCATGTTTTTTTCTAAATAAACGCTGAAGTATTGTGATGGGGCTGAACTAATAGTTTTATTTAACCACCTGAACTAGTTAGCTTGTTCTCTTCATATTTCTTTGGTCGAGGTAGATAGTTTATCGTAAACATGGCATGACTGGAGGAAGGGAAGGAAGAATCTCATCTGAATGATCCACATCCCTTAAGTAGACAGCTGGCTGAGTGACATTGACCCATGACACCAACCTCCTTTCACTGCCACATCCTGCAAGCTGTAAAAAGCATGTCTGAATCAAGATGGGTGGGTGGAGGGGGTTAGTGGAGTGAAATGGAAGAGAGGTAGAGGGGGGGAGGAGGGGTGTTATGCCGGGTGTCCATGGAGAAAACACTAAAGTGCTAATATTTGTGAATGAATTTAGGGGCTGATTCTCCTGTAGGTGGGTTTTATCACATAAGGAGGCTCATTTCCTTTTATATTTTTGTACCCTTTCATCCTTGACCTTCATTTCCTTCTGGTCATCGGGGGGGTTGGAGTGGACCTTCTGCTGTGTGTCTCTCTCTGTCTCCAAGCTGAAGTGACCACACACCACACGTGTCACGGGCCAACCAGACGGGGGAACCAGCAGTGATTTAGCAAACAAGCACTCAATCAATGGTGCAGTGAGGCATGTAACACATGCCAGTCAAAACCGATTACGTTCAAACAGCCCTCTTCAACTTCCACTTCAGTGGTCTGACCCTTGGGCTGCTAGTCAGGGAAACTGGCCAGAGGACAGCGACATCGTTGGCAAGTCGAAGATGGAGAAAAAAAATGTTTACTTCATTGTAAAGAATTGTCAAATTGTCTGCTGTTTTCATTTATTACACAAAAGTAACAATTTACCACAAAATCATAGATAATTAAATAATTTACAATTCTTTTTAAATCTCATGATGGGGAACTTTTAGATACTATCAGATTTAATCTGTGAACTAATTGTAATTTATTCATGAGTGTGACCCCTAAACAGCTTTTTTACACTCTCAAAAGATCTTTGGTTACTTTGAGCAACCTTGTGCTACCTTAAATGTTTTCAGGGTAAAGACTGGCAGCTGTATCTGAGGCAGCTATGAACCAAACGTCCTGAAGTCTGAATTTCCAGGATTATTTCTTAAGATCTGTTGATTCTGATTTGGCTTAAATTGCTTTAGTTCTATTTGATAACTTTGCTTTATTTAGTCTTTACATTTATACTTCATATTATAGTTGCTTCTCTGTCATTGACCAGTTGGTTTTATTTTTTAAAGACTGTTCTTTTGTTCTTTTCAGGAATGTTTGTGTTTTGCTTTGTCTTCAGAACCTTCTCAGTTTCTGATATACCCCAATTCCCCTCTTTAACTAATTCCCTCAGTGTTTTCAGACTCTCATTGTCATTAGTCATCTTTTTTTCTGCTTTCAAACTTTAGTTGGCTCTGCAGCAGTGGAGCCCCTAAGGGTTGGCTAGAGGGGGCCACATCACCACTTCACCTCGAAAATTGCTACCCACCCCCAGAAAGACACCCTCTCCCTTTATTCAATCTTATTCATGTTTACTTTGTAAGGTTATGAAGTTCATTATTTTCAACTCCACACAGCTGCCCCCTGTGCACAATAACACCCATGTAGAAAAACCAAGGTCGGGTGTTCCTCAGACTGTTTACATTCCAGGAGAAGAGTCCGAAGGAGGAGAAGAAGCTTTACTTAATCAAAGTACTTTATTTGTGATTAAAATTATTAAGCAAAACAGATGTTGATCAACAATAATCAAGTGAATGATCTGTGAAATAAATATGTCATGAGTTATGTTTAATGAAAACAGGACTACTGCACAGACATACTGATCCTCATCTCCATAGAAACGCATGACACATTGTTCCAACCAATCAGAGCTTTCGGCTGCCGCAGGAGAATCTGGTGTTGACTTAAAGTGTCCAATCCACTTTACTACAACTTATCAACAATTCAGAGATATAAAACAAGGCAACGCCATTTTAAGTTCAGTTCCATTTTGACTTCAGTTCTAGTCACCGTCATCCTAAAGAAAAGCACAGCCTGGCCAGATGTGTTTTCGTCTTTAAACTAAGAACTGTGAAGTTGGAGATTTTCGTCGTTTAACAACCAGACGATGTCCTTTCAAAATAAGAGCACCTGCTGACGCCGCCGAACGGTACCGGGGTCGACCCTCCAGACGGGCTTTGAAACGTTGCGACCGCTGCACCGACAGCTCCAGCGTACTTCCGAGGTTCTTGGACCTGGCATTTCCTGATCTACCTGGGAGGCCCCCACTGGGTACGTACACGGCAAAATAGCGGCTCATGTCATCACTTTATAAGCCTCGTGATATCTAGTCATAAAAAAGACTACCAGATTCAATGACGTCATCCTAAAGAGTCTGAACCAACCACACACACACACACGCACCAACACAACATCCAAATCCATTTTCATCCATCACAGAGTTAGGCCTGGTAGATTGTTTAGAATTTATAATTACGAAATTAAAGATTCTCAAACGATCCCATCTCTCTCTCTTTTCTTGTCTCAAAGTCAATACAGAGTGTTTAATTAAACTCCCTGATGATAAAAACAGCCTATTCTTCTGTTTATAAAAAGTGATCTACTTACAGTGTATTAAAATACAACTCTAGATAGTCACATCACTTCAATTCCGTTACAACTTTAACAATAAATTAAAATGGGAAAACCAATACGTACATTTATTATTGTTGAGCAAATAAATTTGAATTTAAATATTGATTATTCATTGAATTTGTTGAGGCTCAACATTGTTTTTCAACATTTTTTTGTGGATGATTTGAGGATATCAGCAGGCAGATTACACTTTTCTGCAATTTAAAAACAACACATTTGAAGCAAAATTTAAAGTACCTATTTTGCAATTATATCTTCGTCTGAAATGTTGTAAATGTAGTAAATACCTATACATTTTTACTCTACCTGGACACACCTATAAAGGGTTTTGGGGTGCCACTGCTCTGCAGTGCTTATGGTTTTCTTTATATAAAATAGTATTTATTTTTCCAAGCAGCTGATAATATAACATAAACCTTTATTATTCCTGCAAACTGAGATTTCTATCCCTAACCCTAAGGTGGCAGAATGCAACAAATGATCATCACATGAGTGAAGAAGCCGTACTCTACAACAGGGGAACCCAAACCGCATACACGGCTCAATTTATGTACGATGGTTTATTATATGTATTGTATATAGAAATAACATAAATATTTAACAAGATCATAATTAAATATGCGTATGTAGATCAACGGTTATGTATGCAATCACATGATTTCATGAAAAACAAAAGAAAAAGTTTAGGGACCACTGCCTTACAGCATGTTTTCTTTTTTATGAATTTTCTAATAATAAAAACAATAATAACAATATTTCTATTAATTAAAATTTTACAAGTTCAAAGAATAAACATAGATTTTATGCAACTGAATTATTGATTGATTCCATTTTTAGCCCAAATATCTGAATTATATTTGAACAAATTTGTGTTTGTGTAAACTTGCAACCAGTTCTGTCCTATTTTTTACTTTAATACATTTGTTTCAAAATAACTAGGTTGATGATGGGGTCTCTCTGGGCTGAGAGATTATTTTTTTTCTCCCACTGAATCAATCAAGTGAAAAATAATAATTAGCAAATTAATTATATTTGAGTTTCAGGCTGAGATGCTGAGCTCCACCTCAATAAATTACTACAGGAAACTATTTATCATTATGTTTACATTACAAACACACTATTATGATATAAATGCATTAGCCCAGATTGTTGGTTTTGCTTTAGTTTAAGTAAAATCTCAAAATACATCTAAAATCAGCAATATTTATACTAATAGCACCAATCTAGAGTTGCACATTTATTCCAAATATTAGTATAAATGATCCAATTCATTAAAGAGCAGTTAATTTGGATTTAATAGGAATCAGTCTTTAATCGCAAAAGTGTGTGGTTCAATATGAGTTGTAATTCAATGCAAAACAATCGTATAAAGCAAAGGAATTATTTTATCGGTCAACCAATCTGTTTGTACTAATTTGCAATACATAATAAAAAGCACTACTAAAAATATCCAGGGTAAAAAATTTGACCCACAGTTAGCAAACACGAGGTCTACTGCAAAACTACAAAAATGATTGAATTGAGAGAATGAAATTACAAAAAAACATCTGAGGAGTTTTGATCAATGCGAATTTTCTCAAACCTCACAGTCAAAATTACTCTGACATTCAAAGATGCATGTCACTGAGAGGGCTTGAGCTGAGCTGTCATTGGACAGAAAGAATTAGACAATCCATCAAATTGCCATCCTGAAAACACATAAGGCATGCACAAACTCCTCAGGTTGGTTTAAGCTAATGTACTGAACATGTTTACATTGTGAAAGGATGCTGGAGGATCTAGAGAAAAGCCAGTTGAAGGAAACTCAGCTAGGCTACAGAACTTAATTGGTTTGCAGCAATAGTACTAATAACCAATGTGATTATGTAAAACAGCTCCAAGCAAGCAAAATAATGGATGTATTTACACAGCAACTAAGGAAATATACAGAGAGTTTCCACATTTATACAAACAGATGTGGCTTCACATAAAAGAACTGTTATCTTTTTTGACAGTCTGATGTTGGTTTTATGTAGTTTCACATTCTTTACAAAACAAAGATAACATGGTGTTTTATTAACAAATTACAGTTATAAAAAACATTTAGGTAGTAACAAACAAGAATTTATTAACAAAACTGCTGATGTCTTTCCAAAACTTATGTGTGAAAGCCGAGTGGATTTTCTGTAATGTGACGTCATCATCTGGCAGCCCGCGCAGACCTGGTATCGACATCGGAAAAGTATAGCATCACAACTTATGCCCTATATAAATATCATCAAGCTGCACCTTGAATAAAACAGCAGAGCCTGGGCTACAATACCCTATAAACCTTTTTTACATACTCCAAACACTACATTAGAGGAATCATGACAAATTGCTCTTCAAGTAGATAGAAATGAAGAAAAAAATCAACTTTAATACCATATGTTGTAGGTGGTAGGAAGCAGGCGGGCAGTAACTTTATCCATATAAACTTTATTACATCAAAAGGGACAAGCATACACAGCATTTATCTTGTAACCCTCAGCAGAACTTCCCTTGAACTTTACGCTACACCTCTATGTATATTAGCAGTGCTCTGCTGCCACCTAGTGTTCAGTTCAGTACACAACATTTATAATGTTCTATGTTCATCAGTAACACATATACTAATATTTATAGTGTGTCTTCCAAGTTAAACACGTTTAAGCCCTTATATTGTAACAGATCTAAACTTTATATTTATCATTCAAAATAAGGAAGATATTTGATAAAAAAAAGGTGCTTTACTGTTCCAACTAGACTCTCCTAGCGTATCCGTCTAAAAACAGGCTTCTTGCTGGAAACTGGAAGTGACGTAGTTCAATGAAAACATTCCTGACTCTGCTCGGGAAAAAAAGGATTTGCAGCAGCAGCACGAAGCTCCAGATTCTGAATACGAATATACATGTATGTTGAATACTGAAGGTGCACAGCCATACTATTTTGAGTCAGCAGCAAGACCTGATGGGAACAGGCTAAATGGGGATAATTCATTTAAACGGTGAAAGAAGAGCTGCTGAAGCGTGGGAACTTAAAATGCACACAGACTTGAAAACACTAACTGGTAAAAGCATTTTTTGTTTAAATATATTTCGACAGAAACCTGTCCCCTGACATATTACATTAAACACATTTCCATAAAAATATTTTGTGTTCTCTAATTAAGGTAATTAAATTATAATCGCTGCTTCTATCTTACTCCAAATTCACCACTAAGTTTGCTTCCTGTTTAATAAATGCGAGCATGGCATTGGTCTAAAACGATCATGTGAGAGTCGTTTTACTACTTTCTCATTATACTCAAAAGAAAGTAGTCCCACCTTCAAACAGCAATCAGAATAAAAAGTGGGTCTACTTTAGACGCAGAGATGTACTTTTGAAATCAATACAAATGTACTATTTTTATGAAACAAACAGCTAGTTGCCACAAGAATTGAGAACAAGTTGAAACGAAAACGAAATATGTAGAGGCGATTGAGTGCTGGAGTGTAACCACTTTGGTGCCATATTGGATGGGCCCCTCACTCCAAAACCTAATCGTGGTGAACGCTAAGTGAGCAACTGTGCCTGTTTTTGTGCAGTCTATGGTTCCAACAATAGAAAACAGATTATGTGGGATTACTATTGACTTTTCTAGCCCAATGAATAAACTGGGGGCGACTGGTGACCCAGCCAACATACACCAGCGCCGATAGAAAGCCCCAGCCCATGTCGCCTCTACGTTTAAATGATCTCATCTCTATGCTTTTCATGTTCATTTTCTGTTGTGGAAATTGATGAACATGATGTCCAGACAAACTGGAGTTTGTACCACCCCAAGAGACGCAAACGTTAACCATTGTTAAACTAGTTGAATCTGTGTTATCTCAGCGACTAAAAATATCTGGAGTCAAGCAAATCTTCCTCTTAGTTTTCCTTGAGGTACGTAGTGAGTCATGGAACTCCAAAACCACACATTTTTTAGGGAAGCCTGCCCACTTCCCATGATTTATTATTTTCAAACACCTGCTAGTTATATGAAAACCTGAAAGGATAACCAAAGTAACTTTTTAACCTTAGATGATGTTTTTCTATCATTTTAAAGAACATTGAAGATTCTCTTTAAACATCCCAACAAATTTCACAATGATGTTCTTCATAATGAGACCAAAGTAATCAAATACACAATGTAGTAACAGAATTATACTCCATAAAGCCATACTATGCAAATTTTTCAT
This sequence comes from Nothobranchius furzeri, assembly GCF_043380555.1. NCBI lineage: Eukaryota > Metazoa > Chordata > Actinopteri > Cyprinodontiformes > Nothobranchiidae > Nothobranchius > Nothobranchius furzeri. The sequence continues at coordinate 10,467,829 of NC_091744.1, read as the reverse complement.
GTGTTTAAATAATGTTTTTGAACCAGTCTGTGCTAAAATGACCCTCTACAATGTTAATGAAATGTCACTCAGATTCCCATCACCCCCTGTGGCCAGAATACCAGATTTGCAACATCAGCCTGGCGGGGCACTCGTTAGAAATTTAGCTGACATACCTGGCCCCTTGCAGTCTGGTTCGAGCATGTTGCCTGCATTTTTGAAATCATGAACACAGCTGATTTGTTTAATTTAGTGATGAATCACTCATGTTGAAACCAATAAAGGCTGAGGAGACATTTCAGCAGTTAGATTAAGGTGTTAAAACAATGAGGAGATAAGTTTTGCTTTTGGTTTGACCACAAGAATTAACAACGGACATCAGGGGGTGCTAAAAGCAAGCAAAACTGTCAAGTGTATCTTTAAATTGAGGTTATGCCATCTGTACGTTACTAATAGGGTTGTCACGGTAACCGGTATAGCGGTAAACCCCGGTAAAAAAGTTGACAATAAAAATAACCGTCCAGTTTTTAAAAAACTAAATTATCTCGGTGGGTTTACCGTGGCCGCGGTTTCAGCGCGGTGACCCTTACCAGCCACCGTCGCTTCAGCTGAAGTTCCCGCGGCGCACACACGCACTTTTTAGTTTGCAACAGCACCAAAACTTTGAAGCTGAAATAATGGCCGAAGGAGGAGATGGCAGCGCCCAGGACATCCATCAGCCCTCAAAGAAGACTAAATCGGAAGTATGGGCATATTTTGGATTTCTGAAAAATGCTGAGGGACAGTTAATAGAAGACTGCTATCCCGTTTGCAGAACGTGCAGGAAACAAGTGTCTGCAAAAGGCAGCAACACTTCGAATCTAATGGCACATCTGCGTGACCATCACCCACGTCTCTACAGCCAGTGCAAGGTAAGTTAACATTAGCATTTTAGCTTAAATGCATGACGTGAGGACTTTTGGTTGAGGGAGAATGCAACGAGTCACTATATACTGCAGCGGCAGCGTCCTCTGCCAGCATTTAAACCGTGTCACGGACACCCTGTTGCTGGATGAAGCATCTTATTTGTTGATGATGAAGAGAAATATACAATTAGTTCCTTGTCATTGATTTGTTTACTTATTCAATGCCATTTATACTTGAACATTTGGATTTGATTACATAGTGTAGTAGTTATTTTAGTAATTTGTTTAAAGTGGCTATTTATTTTAAATACATATTTTTTAAGGTTGACTTGTACAGAGCTCAAGTCAAGTGTGGACTGGAGTTTTGGATTTTCATTTTGATAATGAAGAAAACAAGTATATGAGAAAACAAGTGGTGTTTCTTTGATTTGTTTACATATTGTTTATGTTTTGAATGTTTGGATTTGTATAATTTAAACCTGCACTGACTACTGTAACATGTTCCAGAAAAATAAGCTATTTGTTCCTTTACTTGTGAAAAGTTGCACTTTTGCCAAGGCTTTGTGTTATTTTAGGTTTAATAAACACTGTTAAACCTTTTCAAAACTATTTCAGTTTGTGTAGAACAGGACTATCAATGCTTTCTGAACATATGCAACACCGTTTAAAAAATACCGCCATAATACCGAAAACCGTGATAATTTTGGTCACAATAACCGTGAGGTTAAATTTTCATACCGTGACAACCCTAGTTACTAACATCATTATTTATAAAATAATAAATTGCTTGTATGTCAATTATCTTGAAAGATTAAAATGTGATTAATCAAGACTAATTAATTACAAAGCCTCTAATTTTTTATAGTTTTTGAATTTTAATAGTTGTCAAAACAAGATAATAATAACAACAACAACAACAATAACTATAATAATAATAATAATAATAATAATAATAATAACAATAATAACAATAATAATAATAATAGTAATAATAATAATAATAATAATAATAATAATAATAATAATAATAACAACAATAACAATAATAACAACAATAATAATAATAATAATAATAATAGTCTTTCCATCTTTCTGAAATAAAAACATCTGCATTTTCCTAATACCTGCACACTTATGTGTGAGGATGTACTCATCTCCAATCTTCATCTCACGTCACTGCTGCTTTACAGCAGTCAGAGTAGATCATTTTCAGACATTTTTCACACAAATGAATTTGTACATGCGTTTGTGTGGGGAGAAAAAAATACTACACACATGCAGACACACACGCCCACACACAGATGTGAAATGCATCCACTGAAACACACAGAGACACACATAAGAGGTAGGTTGTGAGCAAGCTGGATTTTTGTGTAGCACCACATGCGAATGAGGCTAAAAGAAGTGAAATGAACCCTTTGAGTCAAAGAGGAGCTTGGGGCGTGCTGCAGGCGGAGAGCTCAGTCAGAGAGGGAGCTTGGCAGGCAAATGCGCCTTCTGTTGACAGCTTCCACTGAACATCTAATGGCAAGAGATGGGGGCCCACAACCGCCTTCTTCCGTGCCATTGGTTTCCCATTTTATCACATTTAGTAGGGCGCCTCTCAGAACATTTGTAAATATGACAAGTCACAATTCATATTTTACACTTAATAGCATTGTTTAATTTTTTTTCCAGCAATGTTGTTTTTCTTCTTTTTCTTTCGAAAAAAAGTTCTTTGTTTCAGCTCTTTCTGTTCAGAGTTGGAGAACAGGGCTCAGCACATATTGCCTTGGAGACTGGTAAGTTTTTTTTCCAGTTTTTTTGAGAAAGGGGTTTATGTATTCTTTATGATGTGATTTACAGCCCGAGAGAGGGAACACAGGGTAAGAACATACCAATGCCAGGCTACATTCGCAGCATGATATAAGGATGAAAATGATATGAGACTATTTCTCTGCTCTCTTTTTGGCAACACCCGAGGCTGCTGTTGGAACTCAATGGCCGATCACAAATTTTATAATCTTCTACAGCAGTTTTTGGTTGGTGTATGTTGATAAAATCACATAAACCAACACAGCTTGGTCAGAAACAGAGGGCAAATGAAACACATTTAGTAAAAAAAAAGATAAAATCAGTCAGCTGTTTATTTTTCAGTTTGTGAAACCAGCACTTATGCTGGATCAATGTTTTGTTGTTGTTTTTTACAACAATACAGTCATGCAGTTTTTTGGGGAAGCCAATTTTTTCTCTTTGGCCTCAGCAGGCAGCCAAAAACAAAATAAACAAATATAAAAACAATAACAGTGAAAAACACAGCAGCAGCCCTCAGCAAGCAGCTGTTTTCACCCAAAAAATAAAAAAGACCATTGGAACATGCTCAGAGATGGTTTTCAAACAGCATTGTTTTCTTTGCTAGCTCAGCATAGATTAGAATTCACTATATAAACAAAAATATATATTTTTTCCTTTTTACTATCACTCTGGATAGAATTTGTTTTTAAACTTTATAGGTTCAGTATTAAGTATTCATGTGGGTGTCAACCACTTCTAAGACTATTAAGCCTAAACCCTGCTTCATTTCATTCTAACGGAAGTAACACGTTCAAAAATACATTTTTTTCTTTTATTTCTTCTTATAGTTTTGAGCCAGCTAAGACAGCTCAACATTGTTCTTGTTGAGGTCATCAAACTGGAAACAGGTTCATCCACTTTCACTTTATAATTAAACAAAAAGGTTTGATCTTGAAGGCCAAGAAAACTCAACAAAATATGTACACGGTGGGGATGGGACTACAATATAAACTGCAGTCAGCCACTAGGGGGTGTCTGTTTTACTTCCACTTGAGGGGAAATGTCTCTAGTACTAATGAATGCCTTGTGAGACGATCTCTGTGGGGGGAAAGCTCTGGCGCTCCTCTTTCAGGAATTGATGGGTCAGAAGAGAGGTTAGCAGAAAACAGCAGGATTTGGGGTCTTATTTCCTTATTACTCAGAAATCTCTCTTCTAATTGGCTAACAGGAACATGACTCTACCACAGACTCAGTTTGCTCTGCAACATTGATGTTTTAGCTCCACAACTAACACCAGCCTTAAGGAGTTCTGCTGTACTGCGCAGTTGCTAATGCTAACGGTTAGCTTTTATTAGCAGAGACATGATCCGGAGCCGAGACATGATCTGGTCTCTTCTGGACCAACAACAGCCTTCCTTGTCACAAGCCATGTTGGGTGAGTCCTTGGTTGCTAATTTTCAGTGTGACATGAGTTTCTCTGGCTTTCTAATACAAGTGTTTCCCCGCTTAGTTTCTATTGGCAGCTAATACAGGAAATTGGGATAGAAGATTATTTATTATTCAGCCTGCATGTGAAACTCAGAGTGACAGATCATATCTCAAATATAACAAGTAAAAAACTGTTTCTCATTGAACTTGGTATTTAAGTCTATTTGAGTTCGCAGAATAGAACGACATGACTTTGAGGCTCCTCACATCCACACTCTTCAGTCCATCAACCTTCAGATCAGAGGCCACATCTTTGGCTATTTTCATGAATATTTCCACCTCTATGCTGGGTAAGCATATATCACACTGATGTAGTTGCTGCTTTAAATGCACAGAAAAAAAATTAAGCAGGAAAGTACTTTACTTGATATTTGAAAATGATAAACATGTTGCTCCTTGCCTATCTAATTTGCTGTGATGGCATTAATCAGCCCTCCACAGCAGGCGATGGTGAAGCGGAAAAGGACAAAATGAACCAGAACATTAGTCAATGAGAAAAATGATGCATTACCTGCTCACCCATAAAGTCACTGAGTGGGGAAATTAGGGAAAGCACAGTGTTCATTTGGCTCATTCTTCTGGTGTTAGTATCCAAATAAAGCTCAAAACCTAAACCTAAAGTAAAGTTTATAAAATGAACTTATCAGAGTCATACATATAATTAGTCCATTACTCATGTTTATACTTTGTGGACAAAATTGGAAATCAAGATAAAAAAAAACAACAACAGTGTTGTCCCTTCAGAAGACAACATGATCAATGCTTCAAAGTCAACAATTTTGTTTTAAACTGCTGCATTTATGAGAAAAACAGTAGCGATGAAAGCAAAGGAAGTTATTTTGGATGTTCTTCTTCATGAAATGAAAACAATAATAAAAAGGCTTGTCTTAATTGTCCCATAGTATTTTATACATCATAGGGTTGAATGTTGACAATACATTTTATTGTATTGGCACTTATAAATAAATGATTTTGGCATACATTTTTGGCATACAGCTCATGAAAACGTTGGTTACGTGTTGTAACCCCAGATTCTATGAGTCTAGTCACAGCCCTTAAGCTAGCTGCTATTGGAAGGATGATCTCCGCATCAGCCAATCATGAAGAGCTAAAATGTACGCCAACCAATAGTGCGCCCCCTCGTGGTATATAACCGCAGTGACCCCACTGCTCACCTCCAATGGCTCTTATTCCCATCATAACCAGTGGGGCCAGTGGCTTAAGGGCTGCGACTAGACTCATAGAATCTGGGGTTACAATACGTAACCAACGTTCTATTTCGTCTAGTCTTAGCCCTTAAGCTAGCTGCTATTGGAATAAAGCGCAGCTGGATGGGTTTACGCCCCACTGGTTAACACAACCAATGGACACACCCAATCAAATCTCCTCTAGTGGGGGACGTTCAGCCTCAGACCAGGTTTAAAGACTGAGGCAGCCACGATAAAAGAGGGGCCCCCACTAAAAAACATCATCCACAAAAGGATGAAATCCATCTCAGCAAGGCCAATGAGGTGCCATAAGCATTCATTTAGTCTGCTGGGGTCCAAGCACTGAACGAGTGATGGAACCTGAAGACACATCTCGTAAATAATAACGAGTAAAGGAACAGGGTGAAGCCCATGAAGCAGCCTGACAAATGTCTTCCATTGATACACCACTGAGGAGCGCCATAGAAGAGGAAATCCCTCTGGCTGAGTGAGCCCTGAGTGCCTCAGGGGGATCCTGCCCTGATGATGTGTAAGCGAGGGAAATGGCGTCACACAGCCAGTGTGAAAGACGCTGGGCCGACAGCGCCTGACCAAGGGAAGACTCCCTGTAGTGCACAAACAGGTTTTGTGAGCGACGAATCCCTGAAGTGCGTGACACATATCGTGCAAGCGCGCGCACCGGGCAGAGAAGGTGCGAAGCCGCCTCCTCCTCAGAATTATGGGGAGGAGGAAAAAGTCCAGCCAATGAAATTGACCTGGATTTGAAGGAAGCATTAATGCTTTTGGGCAAAAAAGGCTGGGTTGGGGCATAAAACAGCAGACCCGCCATCCTCCCTGATCCTGAGGCATGCGGGAGCCACTGAGAGGGCGGTCAGGTCACTCACTCTCTTAACTGATGCTAGCGCCAGCAGCAATGCAGTTTTAAGCGACAGGAACTTGAGTGAGACCTGGTCCAAGGGTTCAAATGGGGCTCCAGATAAGCCACACAGAACCACCGTTAGATCCCATTGGGGAAAAAGCGGGCAGGACACAGGTCTGTTCCTCCTGACACCTTTTAGAAAACGTTTTGTGAGGGGATGATTGAAAACAGATCTATCTCCAAAACCCCGATGACAGGATGAGATAGCTGCAGCATATGTCTTAGTGCTAAATGCGAGGCCCCTGTCCATCAGTATCTGCAGAAACGATAGGACATCCGCCAGCTGGCAGGAGAGCGCTTGAACATTTCGCTCTGTGCACCATTTCTGGAAAGCCGCCAGTTTAGCAGCGTAAGACGCAATGGTAGAGGGCGCCCGCGCACTCTGAATCGTGGCGACCACATCATGCGGCAGCCCAGAAGCCTCTAAGCGTGACCGCTCAGCGGCCAAACCCACAGCCGTTGGCCTATTTCCGGAGGATGTTTGATTATCCCATCCGCCTGGAGAAGGGCGTCCGCCCTCCACGGGAGCCTCCACGGGGAGCCGGACACTAGCGCTTGCAGGTCCGGAAACCATGACGCGGACAAGCGTATGGGAGCCACCAGAATCACCGAGAGCTGTTCCAACCGAATTCGGTCCAGGAGACGGGGAATCAGAGGGACTGGTGGAAACGCATAAAGGAGCGTTCGAGGCCAGGGCTGGTGTGAGAAGGCGTCCGCCCCGAGCGGGGGTCCATCCTGGGGACTCAGGGAAAACCACAGGCGACACTGAGTGTTTTCGCGAGCCGCGAACAGATCCACAGACGGTTCCCCGAACCTGATCCAGATCTGTGATATCAGTGCAGGATGCAGACGCCAGTCGGAGTCGCGGGGTCCCCCTCTCGACAGGATGTCTGCCGCTACATTCAGTACCCCCGGAATGTAGATGGCTCTGATGGACAGCAGATGGACATGTGTCCAACACAGTAAATCTGTGGCGACACGCAACAGTGGGAGGGATCGAACTCCCCCTTGGCGATTTATGTAGGCTGCCGCCACCTGGTTGTCTGTGTGAACTTCGACATGACGGCCCTCGAGAAGGGCGGCGAAGTGTCTGATCACATTCCTCACTGTCATGAGCTCCAACACATTTATGTGCTCGTGCGTGTGGGAGGGCCAGCGATCTGCCACCGTATGGGACAAGCACGTGCTCCCCCACCCCGACAGTGACGCATCCGTAAACACAGATACGTGTGACGCAGGACGTCCGATGGGAACCCCGCGTGAGAGGATGCAGGGGTTCCCCCAGTGAGCGAGGTCCTCGCCCACTGAAGGGGGAATCCTCAACATACGTCTCTTCTGACGTATCGGGTGTACCCGGAGGTTGATGAACCAGCGTTGCAAGCGCCTCGTGCGCAGCAAACCTAGCGGTACCACCGAATGGGCTGCGGACATCATGTCCAGGAGTTTCATGACTAACAGGGCTCTCACGATCTTGCGGGGTTGTACACGGGAGATCACCGTGGAGAGATCTGCCGCTCTTGCAGGCGACAAACGCGCTCTCATTAGGGAGGCGTTCAGCTCCACCCCGAGATACACAATCGACTGGGACGGAAGGATGGAGCTCTTCTCCCAGTTTATAGAAAACCCTAGGGCTGACAGATGCTCTGTCAACCTCCTGGTTTGCTGTGACGCCTCGTCCTTGGACCAAGCACACAGGAGAAGATCGTCCAGGTAAAATAAGACCCTCATTCCATCCGTGCGCAGTGGCTGCAGCGTGGTCTCCAGAAATTTGGAGAAGGTGCGCAGGGCTAGCGGGTAGCCGAAAGGAAGGCGATTGAACTGATATTGAACTCCCTTGAACGAAAAACGCAGAAACTTCCGATGGTTTGGAACTACTGGTATGTGGAAGTATGCGTCTTTCAGGTCGATTGACGTGAACCAATCCCCGGGGCGCACGTATTCCAGGACTTGTCTCATCGTTAACATGCGGAAATGCATTGCTGCTATGGAGCAGTTGAACAGGGACAGGTCGAGAATCGGCCTCATTCCTCCCGACTTCTTCGGTACTACAAAGTAGCAGGAGTAGAAGCCCGAGAGTTCTTGTCCACGAGGGACTCGGGAAATAGCGTCCTTGGACAGAAGTTCCCGCAGCTCCAGGCCCTGAGACTGTACTTGCGATGTGAACGTCGTCTCCATGATCCCGTTGAAGGGAGGTGGAGTGGCCTGAAAATGAAGTGTGTGACCGCAATGAATGGTGTCCGAAAACCATTTGCTCATGATACAAAGGCGGCGTCACTCGTGCGCGCGTTCCGACAGTGGACGCGTGTGCGCGGTCACGTGAACAACGTCCGAGGGTTGTGCATGCGCCCTTACCGCCGTCGCCCGTACTGGAGAACTGGGGGCGACCCATGGAGGGCTGCGCTCGAAAGGGCGAGTGCGAGACAGCTGGAACAGGCTGGTCCACACTGCGGAGCGTGGAGTCCGAGAGTGAAGGACGAGTGGGAGCCGGGCCCGTGCATGGGGGTGACAGAGTGCCAGCGGATGGAGCCGCGCACTGTGCCGCCGCGCGTGGTCGAGACAGCGACCTGACATCCCGCCCCACCCAACGGTGTGGGGAGAGCGGGAAGAGTTGGGCCTGGCCGGATGCTGGGGCCGGAGCGCAAATGGAGCGCACCCTTACGGCTGGCCGTGTATTATGACTGCCTGTACCTGCAGGAACATGTGTGCGTGCAGCAGTGCTTGGTGTGGGGAACATGTGTGAGAACTCGGCAGAGGATTCTGCGGAGGACTGTAGGATTGTGCTCTTTGAGTGACGTTTTTTGGGTTTTATTTCAAAACCAACAACAACATCAGAACAATCAGTAACACACACATTCCCCCCAAAGAGTCACTTCCGTGGCTGCTTTCGGCGAGGCTCCTGCACTTGGGACTGCCAAGACTGCGTCTGCTGGCCCTGCCGGAACCGTTGTCCGCCATCTTGCTGGTCCCGCTGATGTGGAGCCGAAGCGGGAGGCCGGCTCCGTGGAGCGGGCGGTGCAGCTGGACGTCTGAAGCTTCCGCGCCGTTCGTCCCATCCTCTGGCTGAACGGCCAGAGTGCGAGGCTGACCGAGGGTGGACCAGGTCTCCCACCGTAGCCGATAGTTCGGCCGTCTTCTGAGCCCGCTCAATGACGCCCCTAAGATGGGGACCAAACAGAACATCGGTGGTGATGGGGCCATCTAGCATCTCCCTTTGCAGATGTTCCAGAATGGAGGGCAGGGCCTTCAGCCAGATCGCTCGCTGGATGAGGGTCTGCCAGGCAGCGATGCGAGCAGAACCGGTGAGCACAGCAGCACACAGATTGAGGATAGCATCAGCAGTCTTAGTAATGACAGCTTTCGACTCCTCGGGAGCTTCCAGCTCCTCCATCATCTTTGAGACGCCGAAGGCAAGAAGGGCGATGTTATTCCCTGCAGCGCCGGTCTGAAAGGCACACTGATGTGCGCGGTCGGTGAGCCGCGTCAGCAGCTGGTCATGTTTTGAAGTGGGAACAGCTCGCGGGCCAGCGAGGTGGTTTTTGGCGCCGAACAGCGAGGCCAAGTCCGGCTCTAGCGGAGGAACAGACGGCCAGCCTTGGTCAGAAAACCCCTCGACCTTGGTGATGGGCGCATACGTGGAGACTGGCGCCTTGAGCTTGGCAGGCTCGGAGAAGGCGGCAGACCAGCAGCTCATAGCAGTGGGGAAGCGCGGCCAGATAGGGTCTGGACAGCGTGTCTGAGTCGCCCCGAAAATTCCCGCCAAATCATCCGCTTCAGGCGGGGCCGGTTCTGGCACAGCTAGCCCCTTGCGGGCTGCTGCCGCAGAAATGATGGCGGGCAGCTCCTGGAGCAGTGCTCTTACTGCTGGCAGGGAAGAGCGAGAAGCCACTGGGGCAGAAGGACCCGCTGAGCGAAGCTCGTCGACCTCCGTTATGTCTAGGAGGGATGTCGCCTCATCGTAGTTCTCGCTGTCGGTGACATCATCCAGCCGGTTGAAGCCAGCCGGCTCCTGACCAGCGTCGAAGAAATCCAAAGCCTTGTCCAGTGGGTACGAGTCAGCGACCGGAAATTCTTCGCCGGCGGCGGGAGTGAAGTACTCGACCCAGCGAATCTTCTCCGCCACGGGCAGAGCGGCACAGAACGGGCACGAGGCCTGCGGGGTCAAGGCCAGGCCAGCGTGGTGAGCCCCGAGACAGACCTCACACTTAGCGTGCAGGCCGCCGCTGGAAATGGAGCCCGTCTGGCAGGTCGGGCAGGGTCTGGCGTCGCTGGACATGGCTGGTAAGTCGTCTTCGGATAATTTTGCTCTTTTAGGATAATATTTGCTCTTTAATAAAGCTCTCAAGCTTGGCATGAAGAGAAAAAGGAGGTGAGCAGTGGGGTCACTGCGGTTATATACCACGAGGGGGCCCACTAATAGTGGGCGTACATTTCAGCTCTTCATGATTGGCTGATGGGGAGATCATCCTTCCAATAGCAGCTAGCTTAAGGGCTGAGACTAGACGAAATAGAACCCAAAATTCCTATCTCAAAAAGTTAGCATATTTCATCCGACCAATAAAAGAAACGTGTTTTTAATACCAAAAAAGTCAACCTTCAAATAATTATGTTCAGTTATGCACTCAATACTTGGTCGGGAATCCTTTTGCAGAAATGACTGCTTCAATGCACCGTGGCATGGAGGCAATTAGTCTGTGGCACTGCTGAGGTGCTATGGAGGCACCGGGTTGCTTCGATAGCGGCCTTAAGCTCATCTAGAGTGTTGGGTCTTGCGTGTTTCAACTTTCTCCACAATATCCCACATATTCTCTATGGGGTTCAGGTCAGGAGAGTTGGCAGGCCAATTGAGCACAGTAATACCATGGTCAGTAAACCATTTACCAGTGGTTTTGGCACTGTGAGCAGGTGCCAGGTCATGCTGAAAAATGAAATCTTAATCTCCATAAAGGTTTTCAGCAGATGGAAGCATGAAGTGCTCCAAAATCTCCTGATAGCTAGCTGCATTGACCCTGCCCTTGATAAAACACAGTGGACCAGCACCAGCAGCTGACATGGCACCCCAGACCATCGCTGACTGTGGGTACTTGACACTGAACTTCAGGCATTTTGTTATTTCCCTCTGCCCAGTCTTCCTCCAGACTTTAGCACCTTAATTTCTAAATGACATGCAAGATTTGCTTTCATCTGAAAAAATACTTTACCACTGAGCTACAGTCCAGTGCGACTTCTCTGTAGCCCAGGTCAGGCGCTTCTGTCGCTGTTTCTGGTTCAAAGTTGCTTGACCTGGGGAATGCAGCACCTGTAGCCCATTTCCTGTACACGCCTGTACACGGTGGCTCTGGATGTTTCTACTCCAGACTCAGTCCACTGCTTCCGCAGGTCCCCCAAGGTCTTGAATTGGTCCTTCTCCACAATCTTCCTCAGGGCCCGATCACCACTTCTTGTTGTGCAATGTTTTCTGCCACACGTTTTCCTTCCCACAGAGTTCCCACTGAGGTGCCTTGATACAGCACTCTGGGAACAGCCTATTCATTCAGAAATTTCTTTCTGTGTCTTACCCTCTTGCTTGAGGGTGTCAATGATGGCCTTCTGGACAGCAGTCAGGTCGGCAGTCTTACCCATGATTGCGGTTTTGAGTAATGAACCAGGCTGGGAGTTTTTAAAAGCCTCAGGAATCTTTTGCAGGTGTTTAGAGTTAATTATTGATTCAGATGATTAGGTTAATAGCTTAGAGAACCTTTTCATGATATGCAAATTTTTTGAGATAGGAATTTTGGGTTTTCATGAGCTGTATGCCAAAATCATCAATATTAGAAACAATAAAAGGCTTGAACTACTTCAGTTGTGTGTAATGAATCTAATATATATGAAAGTCTAATGTTTATCAGCACATTACAGACAATTAATGGACTTTATCACAATATGCTAATTTTTTGAGAAGGACCTGTATAATCAGATAGTCTGAGTAAAAAAATATACACCAGAAATTCTCAAAATCTTGTTTAAAATGAAATACTAACTCTCACCTTGCACTTTTGAATGCCAGGGTCCATAAATCACTGAAGAAAGTAGACATGATATGACAAACAAATCATTGGGAAAATAAAATATATTTTTGTTATATATATGGCATACATATAGAAAAACAAAAATCTGAATAAAAATTTTGTTGTAAAATAGAACCGTTTCACCAACACAGCTACACATGAGCATATGTTAAAAAAATAAAATCAGTACTTCAATATCTAGCAGAAAGTCAAAGGTGCAATATGTAAGAATGACATCTTGTGGTCAAATATGGTAATTGCTCACTTTCTCACTGTTGTTGCCAGTTATCAGTGAGAGCCAGAGCAAAGACAAGTCACGTTGTTTTATCTGGTGTTAGCACTGTTGAGTGTTTTACAGTATGGGGCACTTACTACACTTATTATGGTAATAAGAAGGAAGAGTGGCTGTTTGCTATCTTGCTGTTATAGTTCTGAACGACTCATTAAAGGAAGTAAAACACCACGATTGACTCATTATTAACTCATTCACTGCCAGCCGTTTCCTGATCGCTAACGGCCTTCGCTGCCAGCGTTTCTCACCGTTTTTACTGTTTTTTTAAGAGTCACAGAACGTTGCGCGCGAGGATGATGTAGATGCCAAAACAACCAAAACAAAGAGGAGACTCACCTCTTACATCAGGAAGAAGCCGCGTGTTTCGAGCGTTATCTGTTCTTTCATAATGCGTTGGTGAATTGTGATCGGCAGACGCTTTTCCGGTTCGCACCTCACTTTTTTTACAGGAACGGCCCAAAACGATCTCCAAACACATGGATGTGTTGCTTCCTGATCATGTGATCTGTGACGTATGTGGATGAAGATCGGCTTCAGGGCTGAGATGTTTGTTCTCTCAGCGCGGGGGCTCGTTCCGATGCTCAAACAGTAAAAAAATGCAAATGATGACTTTATCTATATCTATATCTATATATATCTATATCTATATATCTATATCTATCTATATGTCTATCTAGCTATCTATCTAAATATATATATATATATATATATATATATATATATATATATATATATATATATGTCGATGGTGTGGGCGAGCCAGGCCCCTAACAAGTGATTATACTGAACCCACCCTGTTTCTCTTCCTCATCTCCCCCTAGGGCTTGGGGACAAAAGAGCAGCAGGCTGGCTGTGTCTGTACGTGTGTTTATGTGGACGTACGTCTGTGTGTGTGTGTGTGTGTGTGTGTGTGTGTGTGTGTGTGTGTGTGTGTGTGTGTGTGTGTGTGTGTGTGTGTGTGTGTTTGCACCCTGCCTGTTTCAGCATATTGTGCCCTGGAACACAAAAGATGATTAGTGGGATTTTTTGTTGGCTGAACAGCATGCCTTTAAGACTGAGACAGCTGGTAAAGGATGTTCAAGATGAAACAGTCCCGGGGTCTCCTTACAGCAATTCCACTTGAAGAAAGCACAGAAAATAAAGTGTGTTTCTGGCTCACAGAGGTGCATGGCTCAATTCATGCGTTACACATTACAGCACAGTCAGCTCTTCTAAGGAGCCGAGTCTTTTAGCGGTGACAGGTAGGAGCAGCTGTAAACACGGCTTCATCTGCTTCGCCTTTTTCTGCACAAACACATTTGAATACGTATCAGACATGCTAAGGTATCCCTTTTGCCCAAAGGTTAAACAAATATATTGACTTTAATCAAACTAAACACTGAAAGCCTGGCTCATATTAAAACAAGGAGCAAATTTCTGCATTCCCTCAAAGCTCATATAAATCCAGCCAACAATATCTATTTATTCCTTTATGCAATATGCCTTTAATAAACACAGTGTCAGAGGGAAACCAAATCATCCACGGCTGAGAGCATGTAAGAAAATCAATTAAAATGAAGTCACAGAGCTGGCTGCCCAATTGTCTGTGGCAGTTATTTGATATAATATAGTTAATACTACTGGCTGGGTAAATTAACACAATTTCACCATGGTATACTATTTGTGTTCCTGTGTGTGCGTGTGTGTTTGTGTGTGTGTGTGTGTGTGTGTGTAAGGATAAGGGGGAGGATTGAAGAAGGGCACTTGGCTCCCTGGAGACGTGGAGAGTAAAACAACACTTGAGGTAAACAATAGCAGTCGCTGACCGGAGAGGACCTCAGATGCTGAAAAAAACCCTGCTGGACCTTAATTGAAGATCTTAGAGTTTTTGTTCAACACACTCGTCGCCAATTAATCACCGTCAAAGAGTCACATATTTTATGATAATTTCTTATAATAAGTGTTTTAACAAGAAGTGGGTGGGAAAGACGTTGGTCAAGGACTAAAACATGCTTCTTGTAGAAACGGTGAAAGAGTTGGTGAAGTTTGTAGAAAATACATTTTATTGAATATGAATTCATTTTCTTATTGTGTACATTGTTTAGTTTATTTTAGTTTATTTCAAACAAAGAAAACATACATAATTTTTTTTCAAAATACCACAAACAGAAAAAATACATATCATCCCTTCTTCTCTGTTTGAAAAGGAGTAGGCTGAAGTGGGAACTTATATGTCCCTACCCCTTTATACAAGTAATTTTTACTTGTTTACTAAATCTAACACAAAACCTAAATTAAAACATAGGGAGAACAAAATTCATAGTAATTAACATTTTTGTGAGGCAAAGAGGTTAGGGTTCAGATGCTGGAGGAGTTTCAAATTTCATTTTTTTTTCATTCAACCTAATATTTTTTATCACTCACACAAGTGTGCTTTTTATATAATAATATTTACTATTTTGCATGCTTGCTTTTCTAGTTAAACTTTGACACAAATATCCACAAGCCTGTCTAGTCTACTCTGGATCTTTTTCTTTATTTTTTTATTTTACAAACTGTATTGATGGCATGTAAATTTGAACTAAAGAGCTGAATTACCCATGCAGGGCCAGTTGGAGATAACAACAACAGTAAAACTACATCAACATACAAATGAAAATCATGCATATGCCAATGCCTTTTACTCTTGGTGTTGCAAAATCTGTGTGACGTACTGTAAGTTACCTGTGTAACAGTTCCAAGTCTAAAAACAAATGAACAAGCAAAATGGCTTGTATTTGTATAGCGCCTTCCTTCTAAAACACTGTAGGACATGCTATTGTAACCATATACATGAATGCATAGGCCCAATCCCAATACTTGCACTTCCACCCTTGCGCCCTTCAATTGTGCGATCCCGACCAGGGGTACGAGTGCGTGGGGTGTCTCAATTCTCAAATGCAGAAGTTGATCACGCCCCCTTTGCACCCTTGATCCGCCCTTCACCGAAGTGCATTACCCACAATCCATTGCTGCGGAGAGAAAAGGCTTAAAAGCCTTTTTTGAAAATATGTATTTTCTAATGAAAGTTGTTAAATTTAGGACGATGAGTTGATGCTCTAAAACTTTTAGACAAAGCAGCAATGAATGTAAATTTATTTCAAATAATTGTTTGATTGTTTGAAAGTTGTTAATAAAGTTTTTTTTAAAAAAAGTATCACAGCGACCAGAATCCTGGCATGCATTGTGGTTGATGACAATGCTCCCTGTCTCAATTCTGCAATACACTCGAACCTTTACAGCGCACTTTCTCCAAGTGCCCTTTGCTGAAGACCGCAGGGCGCAGTGCAGGTATTGAGATTGGGCCATAGACACTCCATTGGGTCCTGCAGAGCGTAACAACATCACCACCATATTGAGTGGGTTCCTCACTCTCCAAACACAACTGGAGTCAAAACAGGGGGAGCAGCTATGCCCATTTTTTGTGCAGCCTATAGTTGCAATAACAGGCGTACTATTAAAACAGATCACGTGGGATTACTATTCACTTTCCTAGCCTACCTGTTGGGAATTTTAACTTTTGTCAATTTTGTTTAATTTTATTTATATTTTAATTATATCATACTAGGTGATATGGTGAAGATGTGACATGGTGAAGAAGCATAATAAAATGTGATTTTTGGTTGGGTGAACACCTTCCTCAGTAGAAACAAATGCACTGGGGGCGAATGGGGACCCAACCAAAATGGCGGCCCAATGATACACCAGCTCCAGTAGGCAGCACCAGTCCACAGAGTGTTTACATAAATGATGCCTGTGATTGTAACACACCCAGGTGGCCAAATCATGAGGTCAGGACTAGAATGTGAAACTTTCGATGTTGGAATTCTGAAGGTTGTTCTGGCAAATTTTTTTAGACTTGAAATCTGTACAAATGGAAAGTTCCCATACATTTCAATTGATTTTTATTCAACTTGTCAAAAGCATTTACATTTTCCTGTTGATTTTTAATGTTTTCAGCTCACAGCTGGAGTTTAATAATGAACGAATCACTATAAAGTAAGCTGAACATGAACGAAAACCAAAAAGGGGCTCTGTTGCTTTTGTGCTAGCACAGACAGCAACAGTAAGTATGAGCAAAAACAAAAGTGGATGTGGATGTAAGTAGCAAACGCTTCAGAAAAATGCCCATTCTTTAGAAATCTCTGATAATGTAGCAAACTATGTGCTAACCTAGATGCAAAAACAAACTTCCAACTGCAATGTCTTACTTTGAAAACCCCACCAATTAATAAGAAACTGTTTTTGTTCTTTAGCGCCAATCAGTTAGTTTGTCTGTGACCATTTAACAAAATTTTCAGACTGAAAAGTCAGGACTTGGCAGTTTCTGGTAAAAAAAAAGATTAAAAGAAACAAAAAATAATAGTCTATGACACTTGATAATTTTGAATTTTAGTAAAATTACACAATTTTTGCTCTACAAATACTTTTTTTTACTACACTGACTTCATTCAGAAAAATCCTTTGTGCATGTTTTCACTCAGCATTAAAACGTTCAGCCATTCTGTTTCCTGTTTGGCCACCAACCCCCCCCTCTTCTTCCTCCTCCACTTTGCTTCATTTACCCGTAATAACTCTCCATCTTGTACGTGCGCCCTGCTCTCATCTGAACCACATGGCTGGCCATTGTTGGTGGCACACTGCTCTGTGATGCATGGGCTTCAGCGTCTCGTTTGTATGGTGTCGCAGAGCGATTGATTCTGGTGTTGGTGGTGGTAGTGGGCGGTAGTGGAGGGGGTGGCCAGGCCCCCCGCAGTCTGCTGGGAGAAGGAGTGGAAGCCAGGCGCTGAGCTGGAGGGCGGTACTCAGGGTCACAACACATTGTTTCCCCCTCTCAATCCTTCTGGAACCTGCCAAACATTTGTAATGGATAGTAAATGAAGGGCTGTGAAGAAACGAAAAGGGGAGGAAGTGGAGAAAAAGAGCAGTTAGAGATATGAGTGCGATAAATGAAGGATCAAACAGTCCCGCATCTGTTTCACACACTGATTTTGTTTTATTTTTAGTTACTTATTATTTTTAAATGAAATCTTTTCTAATCAAATTTCAAATACTCTTTAATCCTGTTACAGAAAAGTTTTTATTCATGTTTTATTTTCACCAACTCTTTTATAGATCACGTTTTAACTCCTCAGAGCTAAAGACTTTAACACTATAACAGCACAACAATACTGATATTTAGTATTCATTTTTCATTTTTTGGCCATCCTAGACAAATGTTTCGCCACGAACAGAACTGTGACAAAAATGATGAACATGAGGATCATTTGCATGTCTGTGGCCGCCCAGTAACTGGCTCAGCAGCAGCTTTATGAGCATCCTCATAACCAAAGTCAGCCTCCAATAGTCTTCAAGTACTACCTGAAAACCTGTGACTCCTGTGTGCAATCAACCAATGAAAATACACCCGGGGATTTGCGTGAACAGCTAGTGATGAGAGTACCATACGAGAATAGAATTAGCAACATTAGCAACAATGGAAGCTACACACAGGAACATGTGGACCACTCCTGTTGGAGTTCGGTCTAATTAAAGAAGTGCCAACAGCAGAGCTTTTTTCTCCTTTTGGCATTGTTGTTTTGGATAGCTGTTGGCTTTTAGTGATGTAAGCTTTTTGGGTGGGGCGGGGGTACGCTTGTAACATTAGCGATGGTGGCACAGGAGTTAAGTGCTCGCCCCATAATCGGAAGGTTGCAGGTTCAAGCCCCGCTCAGTTTGTCGCTGTCGTTATGTCCGTGGGCAAGACACTTAACCCCCCTTGCCTGCTGGTGGTGGTCAGAGGGACTGGTGGCGACAGTGCTCAGCAGCCTCGCCTCTGTCAGTGCACCCCAGGGCAGCTGTGGCTACATTGTAGCTCATCCCCACTAGAGCCCTGCACGGGCCTAAAATCTGAGCCCGTGTCCGGCCCGGCCCGAGGGGGTGGAGCCCCAGCCCGACCCGGCCCGAAAAGGTTTTCAGGATTCTCTGGCCCGGCCCGAGCCCGACTTTTTTTTAACCAACTAAATGAAAACAAAGTGCGTCAATCCTGACCAATGTGTTAAAAGACGTGCAGGATCCGAGCATCGCAGAAGCGCATGCGGGAAGCTTCCTCCCACTGAGTGTTTTCCAAACCCTGTCTCTCAGAGAGACTTGTCACTTAGAAAATGTTCCCTGATTATGAAACTTTGGCTGAATAGCGCTTGTTCCTGTCTCCAATGTGCGACACATCCAGTAGCCGTCTGAGGAGAGTCCCAGAATCTCACATCCTCTTCAGCTCATAAGCGCATATGATTACGCACAAGCGTGACCCAACACGGTCTCACAGTAAGACTGGGTTGGAACTGTTCAGGTTTATGCAGACAATCTTCACATAGAATTGACTTACAGATATAACATTAATTCAGTAAAATATAAAGCATTTTATTTAAATATCCATTCATTATTTTACAAGCACAGAGAGCCGTATTAGATGGATGGAAGAGCCGCGGGTTACCGATCCCTGTTCTAGTTCAAGATATCATTAAATTTCCAAAAGTGCTGAAAAGATTAAAAATGGGGCTTTCCGTGCATATACAATACATTACGTAGCCACCGGGATTCCCTGTCTTGAGCGCAACGAATCACAACACAGATTCAGAGACGCGCGAGTTTGTCATCCAAAATGCTCCGTTTTATAACTTTTGAATGGCTGATCAGATTCAAATAATTCCAACGGTTCCTAAAAGTACATAAAAGCAGCTTTCCAACAATCTATAGCATGAAGCAATCAGAGTTAGAGAAAATATCGCTACGAGGAGAAATCCTGCTGTACAGCCTGATTGAAACGGAGCGCAGCGCTGCGGTGAAAGCGGATAACCTATAAAATGACATGCTGAGGACGCAAACTCAATACATCTCATTTATTGTGAGGTAATAATTTCTCTGAGTTTTGCGGTTGCGGGCGGGAGTAGACCTGCACGCTGCAGGTGCAGGCGGGAATGTAACACATACGTTGCGGCTGCAGGCGGTAATGGTCAGAAATTCAGCGGGAGTGGGCAGGAGCGGGATGAAGAAAACAGTCCCGCGCAGGGCTCTACTGCTGCGTTTAAGTGTTTTAACTTTTTTAATGATTTCGATTAAAAATAAAGGCGCCCGGCCCGGCCCGTGTCCGAGATAATTGCACAGTCGTTGGCCCGAAGCCGGGCCGACCCGAGGGCCTAGGGCTTCAGTGCAGGGCTCTAATCCCCACCAGTGTGTGAATGGGTGAATGACTGATTGTGTTGCAAAGCACCTTGGGGGGTTCCAGGGCTCTAGAAGGCGCTATATCAAATACCGGCCATTTACCAGTTACATTTACCATTAGCATCCTGCTAGAGCCAGACGTTGTGCTGGTGTTGACTGACTGACTGCAGTTTGGCTCACTGAAATCTTGGACCGTACAATGTGCCACACTTAAGGCACACCAGTGCAAAATTAATGTTGTCTAATCTGCACCTTGATATGCCACACCTGTGAGATGGGGTGGATTATCTCAGTAAAGGAGAAGTCCTCACTGACCCAGATGTAAGCCTGGGGCACACCAGAGGTGGACGCGCCGCATTGCGCCGTCATTTTAAATAGAAGCCATTGTAGTTAATGAGAGCGGGCGCTCAGCAGCGGCACCGTAGCTGTTTACAACATTGTGGAGTATTTTACAGCAGACATTATGATGCCTAACGGCTTTACGACACTAACCCAAACGCCGGCACAAACCCAGCCACAGTTTTAATAACTTTAAGTACCATTGATCTTAAAATATTTTAATCAACAGCATACTTACCCGCTGTTAATGAATTAGAGTGTCATGAAACACAACAGCAAGTCCGGTCAAGTATAAACAATAGAGTCGCTTCCCGCTTCCTGTTCTCCTGTCCTGCCTGATGTTGCGGTGCATCTCGTGAGACAACTTGATTTCTCAAAATCGCTGGTGCAACACGACGCGTCTGCCTCCGGTGTGCCCCAGGTTTTAGACAGATTTGTGAACAATCTTTTGAAGAAATGGGTTTAATGTGTATAGAATATGTTACAGATATTTGCGTTCAGTTCATGAAAAATGGGAGCAAAATGAAAATGTTGCATTTATATTTTTGTTCAGTGTGGTATCAGTTGGCCTCACGTTAGGATTAGCTCATTGTCAGCACTAGCTACAGCAGGGTGGTTTGCAACAGCTGTAACCAGTAAAAGGAAGAGGCGGTACATTTAATAAGTGTTGCTTTAAAATTACTAGCGGATGTGGAAAATGGAGTAAGTGTTCCTAAATTATCACAGTTTGACAAATAAATGGCATGGTTGTTTCCATGGCTTGCCAAGGATGAGATATTAGTTTTCAAGTTTTGTTACTGTAAATGTAGTCTTAGTCTAAGGGTGAATTCAATATGTTAATACAACTGTTCAGTCTTTCTCCAGTGGATTAAGTGGTAATGATGGCTATGCACCTGCTGACAGGTGTGAAGGTCCTGGGAGAACAACATGTCTCATCAGCTGCCCCAAAACCAAGACACCTAACAGGACTCTGGATGACAGAACCTCCCTTGGTATGTGTACGTGTGTGTGATAATATGTGGTGCAACTTTGGCACTCTGCACCTGACACATGTAGCACACTGCAGAGCCAGGGAGTGTGTTTAATATGCAAATCATAGCAGCTACGTGAGGCCAGAGGCTGCCTGCAATCTCCTCTCAAGCAAAACAAAATCCCTTTAGCGCGGTGATTTAATAAAATATGTCAGAAGGAAATGTCAGACGTATGACATGACTAAATGAAGGGTTTCATTTATATATACAGTACATATATATATATATATATATATATATATATATATATATATATATATATATATATATATGTATACTGTGTATATATATATATATATATATATATATATATATACACAGTATACATATATATATATACACAGTATACATATATATATATATATATATAAATATATATATATATATATATATATATATATATATATATATATATATATATATATATATATATATATATATATATATAAAATCAAACAACTTTAAATGTAAGATAGCTGAATTCATTTTAATTTGTATCTCAGCCACACAATTACCTACATACTGGTTCAGTCTAATGTAAAAATAATAAATTTTTCATCACAACCAGTTAGATTCAAAATTCAATACAGTTCAGTCCAAGTTCATATTTATTTATTTATTTTTTCCATTTACACAAACTTCCATCCAAATTCAGGGTTAGCATTCTGCTAACAATTAAAGTGAGTACCTTTGAATTTGGACAGTCAAGCATTCATTTTTATTCCCACCCTCATCTCATTATATATCTTGTTTCCTAGCAACTGTGACAATGTGATTTATGGGGTATGGGAAAATCATATATATATATATATATATATATATTTCTTTTTTTACAAAAAAATAAAAAAAAGTCTGACTTGATTCTGGTGAGACTTGGACTCCGCCAAGGCCGCCCTTTTTCACCGATTCTACAACTAGTTCAGGATTTCTAGGCTCAGCCAAGGTGTTGAGGGGATCTGTTTTGATGGCCTAAAGATCGGGTCTCTGCTTTTTGCAGATGATGTGGTCCTGTTGGCTTCACCAGAACGTGATCCACGGCTCTCACTGGAGTGGTTCGCAGCCGAGTGTGAAGCAGCTGGGATGAGAATCCAAGACAATGGTCTTGAGTCAGAAAAGGGTAGAATGCCTTCTCTGTGTCAGGGATGAGGTCCTGCCCCAAGTGGAGGAGTTTAAGTATCTTGGGGTCTAGTTCACGAGTGAGGGAAAGATGGCGCGTGAGATTGACAGGTGAATTGGTGCTGCATTTGCAGTGATGCGGGCGTCGTATCGGTCTGTCGTGGTGAAGAGAGAGCTGAGCTGGAAGGCAAAGCTCTTGATTTACTGGATGATCTACGTTCCTACCCTCACCTATGGTCACGAGCTTGGGTAGTGACTGAAAAAACGAGATTGCGGATACAAGCGGCCAAAATTAGTTTTCTCCGCAGGGTGGCTGGGCTCTCTCTTAGAGACAGGGTGAGAAACTTTGTCATCTGGAAGGGGCGCGGAGTAGATTTGCTGCAAGTGCACGTCAAGTAAATAAATAAGTAAGTACATAAATTTTATTTGTATACCTTTCATCACAGAGATAGAATCACAAAGTGCTTCACATAGATTAAAATTTGAACAAATCATAAAGTCACTAAACCATAACAATCTTAAACAAAAAAGTAATAAATTAAAATCGGAAAAACAAAGTCAAAAAGTTTAAAAATATCATCAAACAAATTAAATGTTATGTCAAATTCAGAAAAAACATATTTAGGTAAAAAGCAGCTTTAAATAAAAGGGTTTTCCGCTTTTTTTAAAGGTGTCCAGACACTCAATACTACGTAAGAACTTCTAGAAGGTTCTGGTGGGTGGACCTGAGGGCTCGGGTCGGAGCATAAGGCTTTAACAGTTCAGTAATATAAGGAGGAGCTTCACCATGTGGAGCCCTGAAAGTTATAATCAGGATTCTAAAATAAACTCTAAAGTTAATGGGTAACCAGTGCAGAGACAATAGAATAGGAGTGATGTGTGCTCTTCTGTTTGCTTCAGTTAGGAGCCTTTCTGCAGAGTTCTGGACCGACTGAAGGTGGTCAAGGGCTTTTTTGTTAAAACATGTGAAAAGTGTGTTACAGTAATCTAGACAGGAGGAGAAAAAAGCACGGATGACCATTTGAAATTCAAGTGTAACGTCACGCAGGAGCTGTTCCACCGAAGGTTATTTACCCTCTCTCTCCTCAGGAAGAACTAATCTGCATGAGACTGCCTCAAGGTCATGCATTTGCTTCTAAACTGTTTCTTCCTTTCCAGCTCAAGAGAAGAATGAAGACAAAGGACTCTTTCTTTTAATAAATCAGAAGAACTATTTTTAATAAAGCTAATCAAACAAAGTGTTAGTCAAATAATAAAATGTGAACCAATCTGTGAAATGACAATGTTATGATCAGTAGTATTTTAATAAGTAATATAACTTTTAACTAGCTGCACTAGACATTCTCATCCACATAATGATTAGTCACATGACACATTTCCTTTTTCTGATCCAATCAGAACCTCCAGATCTGACGGAGGCGTGTTTTTGTTGGTGCTTGGTAAATCTGTCCTTTTTTGATTCGACCGTAAATCAAAACATCCAAATTATAAAACTATGCCCACGTCAGCTTAAACTCGAGTTCAAGGCTTTCTAGAGAAGTTGTCGAAGTGGCCAATCCGTAACTTTCCTCTTAAAGCCGAAAGAACCTAACGACAAGCTGGAATAAATCTGTTGCATGTTCTACCTGCTGCAAAGGTTCCTTTCAGAATAAAAGCTGAACCATCACGACCCCTTTTTGGGTCTTGCTAGATGCCAATAAAACTGTCGTGACCTGGAAGTATCTCAAGACTGGTCTGGTCGGCATCCGCTGCTTTTCTACCAGCTTCGGTGCCAGAGGAGGTCAAGCTGGACCTCGACATTCCTGATCTAACGGGGACTTCCGCAAAGGGTACAAAGACCGACAGAATGGCGTCTCAATGTGTGTTATAAATCTCCAAACCAAAGCTTAGAGCAAAACATCATCTTCACTCCCATAAGAACTAATCGTTTCTCTGGATTTGCTGGTTCTGACATATTCCACACATACACCATTCTCAGTCTTACTTCACCTAGTTACACCATACACTAGTGTTTAAAGTTAGTCTAGTTTAATTTGTTTAGTAAAAAATCTTTAAATTTTTCAGCCTGACTCACTCTCTTTTCTTGAAGTTAATACCAAGTGTTGCTCAATCCCTGCAATAAAAAGATCCAATCTTCTGGTTAAATTTACTCAAATATCCTTTAGGTGATATGTCATACTTAATGATATTTCACATTTTATGGTTTCTAATTAAATGTAAAGACATCTTCGCTACACAAGTTTTGACACCAACCTTTGCAGTTTGGAGATGTTTCGTAAGTGATAAAAACAGTTTTGGACCAACGTTTATGAGTGACCTTCAAGCGACATAGATGGGTCAAAAATAACATCCAAATTCTTTAAATTTGTCTTGACGGCAAAGGATAAATGACCTAGTTTTAGACTAATCAGGGGAACTATGCTCTCAGGGGCAATGATCAGACATTCAATCTTTTCAGAGTTGAACTGAAGGAAGTTTTCTTCTAGCCAGCTGGTGATAGCTGATAGTAGTTCAGTTTATGAAACTCAGAATCCTTAAAATAGCAGTACAGCTGAATGCCATCTGGATATAGGTGATATGAGACATTATGAAAATAATCAATTATCTGTCCAAGAGGGTGTATCTCTCTCTCTCTCTCTCTCTCTCTCTCTCTCTCTCTCTCTCTCTCTCTCTCTATATATATATATATATATATATATATATATATATATATACATATATAAAACAAAAGCAAGAGTGGACCCGAAACAGAGCCTTGGGGTACCCCACTAAACAGATCAGTAGAATCTGACATGGTTTGGTGTATACAGACACTGTAACTTCTGTTTGAAAGGTACGATCTAAACCAGTCAAGAATAGTTCCAGAGATCACCACCGAGTCACGAAGCCTATAATTAAGGTGATGTGGTCAACAGTGTCAAAAGCTGCAGAAAGGGCTAACAATGCTAACACTGTGAATTGTGAAAGCATTCAAGAGGAGCCAGTTGAGCTAACTCTGGCATCTGGTCAGGACACCTCCTGGACACCTTCCTGGTGAGGTTTTCTGGGTATGTCCAACTGGGAGGAGACCCAAGGGAAAACCAAGGACATGCTAGAGGGACTGTGTCTCTCAGCTGAAGGAGCTGGCCCAAGCGGCTTGGGAAACTGAAGTCTGAGCTTCTCTTCTTAGGCTACTGTCCCTGTGACCCGACCCCGGAAAAGCAGATGAAAATGGATGGATGGATAAAATTTATTTTATTGAAAAATCAAGAGACTTCCATGCTAGTCAATGAAACAAGTATGTTTTACAGTAGTTCGACCCATCATTGTTGTTGGTCGAGAACCTTGTATCTTCATCATTTATCGTTTTCATGTTTTTCCATAACATCTGATTCTCTTACCAATTCGGAATCATTCCATTGATGCCTTTGCAAAATAGTAAAATCAATCGAAGAAAAGAATCAGATGATTTGTCATAATATTTTTCTGGACTTCATTTGACTACATTTATATGATAAAACATGTTAAACAGTATTTTTACCTTTTAAGCAAATTAATCCACAATTTATCTTCTGTATTTTTGAATAACACATCCAGAACGTTTGCCAGTTCTGCCACTTGCATGGTTCTTTCTCTTGTTTTCTGGGTGCTTGAGGTTCCAAAAAAGGGGCACATAAAACAAAGGCAACGAGGCTTAATTAAGATACTTTAGTGAGCGATCACAGTGGGCAGATGGCTTTCTGTAGCTGATCCAAGCTCAACCACGGGACATTGAGAAGTTGAAAAGAAGTGCCAAAGGGGACACTGCAAGTGGGCCTCCCCTCTCACCAGACAGACAGTTGGAGGGTCAATGGATGGGTGGAGGAAAATGGCTCAAAGGCAGGAAATCAAATCCCCGGGATTTTGTTAAAGTTGGATGGCAGTTTTAAAACAGACAGGATGTGCACATTTGACACCTTTTTAAATGTAAACATCTGACCTGGGACCCAAAGATGCTGTGGGATTTTGGTTTCTAACTGACATCCATGTAGACCGTGTTCCCACTCACAGTGGCTGTCGTCACTCTGAGCCCTGTAAGACAGCAGGGCTGTCTCATTTCTATCACAGTGTGTTTGTCAATCCTCAGCTGGCCCGGCTCCAGCAGCACACGGATCAGAGGATTATGTAAGCTGGTGGAGCCTTGAGCTAAGTGTGCTGAGAGTTACTCAGAGGTGTGATTTGACAATCTACATGCCCAACCATCACCCAGCCCTCAGTACATGTAGTAGATGTTAGTGATCACATATCCAGAGGGGCAGAGCGAACAGAAAGGATGCAAACCAATAGTCTGTTCTGTTTACTCTGAACACTCGTCCTCTCATGTGTTGTTTCATTTATGTGAGGTAACAGGAGGTGGCATTGAATGAAAAATGGATAGAAGCAGGTGGAAAAAAAGCAGCTCGTTCTCTGTTAGCATACAGTACAGGAAAATAAAAAATGTGTTTTGTTTACAGTAACTTAAAACATATTAGACAGCCTATGGTTAATGTATACGTGTAAGCTAGTGATGGAATTTGTGGCTCTTTCATGGGAGCCGTTCATTCATCGGTTGTTTACCTGTAAGAGCTGTATAAAACACTGGTTCCTTTGAATAAAGTGAAGCCAAGAGACGGGTGGGGGTTTGGGGGGAGGGGGGGGGGGGGGTATAGTGTTGGGTAGCATTCCTCCTATGTCCGTCACAGCCGGTGGGGTTTAAGTGAGTGCATTTTACTGACTTCCAGAGAACTCATAAGTTAAATAATCATTAAATAATAATATGGTTGAATGAACAAATGTTATACGAATAATAATATTAATGTTTGAATAATCTGTGCCTAATTCAATGAAGTAGAAATGAATTTTAATATTACAATGAAACATTTTGATGTTATGATCAGTAATGTTTGGTTTAACAAGTGAATCATCATCTACACTCATACACAATGTTCATAAGATATAAATTAAAGTTAACATCACTGCACATAGATATTTTCTTATCCACAAATCAGAGCGTTCCATTTTTTGGTTCTTTTTTAAAACACAAGAAAGGTTTCTCTTTACCTTGCTGACAGTTTCGTTTGCGTCTGCAAACATCCTCAGAGCTGCCCGTGGATAAACGGAGTAGGAAGTGACGCCACCATCAGCGTCAGCTCTGAGGATGTTTGCAGATGCAAACAAAACTGTCAGCAAGGTAAAGAGAAACCTTTCCTGTGTTTTAAAAAAGAACCAAAAATGGAATTAGAAGCCAAACACAGAAATAATGTACCAAAGAAATCAGAGCCTCTTGTATCTGGAAAAGGCGTGTGTTCTGAGGTTTGTTTGTTAACACCTCTTAACATCTTTTGTCCTGATTGGCCAATCATAATTTGGAAATTTTAAAACAGAATCACTTGCTGAGTGATTCAGTTAGTTTTGAGCAGAACTCCGGACTGGCCACCGAGGGAAAACTCTCTAACCACCGCATCTCTTGATAAGCTGTCAAAACCTGTTGCACGCTACAGCTGATACTGCAAATGTTCCTTCAGAACAAAGCTGACACAGCTCCGACTCCCTAAGAGTCCTTCCGTAGACGCAAAACAAGTCCATCTGTTTGTTGTGACCTGGAGACGACTCTGGACTGACCTGGTTGTACAGCGGTTTCTCTACAGACTTCGGTACCGTGGGGTCCACGGACTCCCCTACATCTCGGATCCAAAAGAGAGTCTCCGATAAGGGTACGTAGACTCGACAGATTGCGTCTGATGTGGTTTTATGAACCATCAATGATAGTTTATCGCAGACCAAATTCACTCCCACTCAGAACTCAGGTTCTCCAGATACGAAGGTTCTGATAACATCCCAATAACACATCATCACACCTCACATGCCACCCACTTAGATTCATTCATCACATAAAGTGTTTCCTAGTTGTCATGTTTTAATTGTTTAGAAAACAAATGTCTTACTTTTTATAAACTTGACTCTCTCTGAATTAATACATAGTGTCTTACGATCCCTGAATAAACAAAGACTTCTAAATCTTCTGGTTAAACATTCAAAGACCAATCAGACTGGATTTCCATATTTATGTAGAAATTCACATCTTATTGGTCAAATGTAGTGTAGTATATTGAGCTTAAAAGCACCCAACATACATACGTATGCTAACCCTACACCCTATAACTGCTCTGTCTCACAGAGGAGCTAATTTGTGAGCATCTGTGTGAAACACGCATAAGAAAAAAATAACAGAAACAGAAAGAACGGCTCCCATCATTCATGTTTATGAGTCGTTTAAAAGAATCAGTGTGCTGACTGAAATCACCTGATTTAGTTGCTGAGCTGAAGAAAAACATGGCATGGAAATGACTTGTTGATGCCACAATCCCCCATCTCTGCTATCTAGCAATAAAATCAATCGAGAAACTCTAAATCCTCTATCCTGGTAAGATGTTCATCTCTGCAAGGAAAATACAAACTCTACACAGAAATGGCCCAGCCAAGATTCAAACAGGAAGTTTCCTTGCTATGAGGCAACAATAGTGACCGCTACGTCATCATGCAGCATCTAGAATGATCAATATTGTTCCTGTTGAAAATGTGTGTACGCTGGTGCACTGCTTGTCAATGCAGATGGCAGAGCAGTGACTCCAGTAAATTCCAGTAGCTTTGAAGTTTCTGCCGTGACAAGCCCCTGAGCTGCAGACGAATGGATGAACATGGGCACCGGCAGACCTGCCAGCATGATGCCCGCTCCTTTGAAACAGCCAAGGTAAACGTATGCAGCATGCTATTTTCATCCCTGCTTGACTGCCAACCTAAATCTGCCTCTCCAACTGGTCATTTTTATCACTTGCCAGAACTGCCAAACTGGTGATAAACTTTTAAGCATTTTTTTTTTGTTATTCCATTTCCCTAGAGTCAAACTGAGCAGGAGTCAGCCAGAATTTGAAATGGATTGCCCAGAGGCAAAATGTTTTGTTTTAGCTCTCACATCCAGTCATACAACAAAGAAACAAAGTGGGAAATAAAACAACAGAAGAATCACAATGAGAGGTAATAATGCATATCTATCTATCTATCTATCTATCTATCTATCTATCTATCTATCTATCTATCTATCTATCTATCTATCTATCTATCTATCTATCTATCTATCTATCTATCTATCTATCTATCATCTATCATCTATCTATCTATCTATCTATCTATCTATCTATCATCTATCTATCTATCTATCTATCTATCTATCTATCTATCTATCTATCTATCTATCTATCTATCTATCCATCCATCCATCCATCTATCATCCATCCATCCATCCATCTATCATCCATCCATCCATCCATCCATCCATCCATCCATCTATCATCCATCCATCCATCTATCATCCATCCATCCATCCATCCATCCATCCATCCATCCATCCATCCATCCATCCATCCATCCATCCATCCATCCATCCATCCATCTATCATCCATCCATCCATCTATCTATCTATCTATCTATCTATCTATCTATCTATCTATCTATCTATCTATCTATCTATCTATCTATCTATCTATCTATCTATCTATCTATCTGCAGACTCAGGGAGTGGTAATAGCTAGGCAGCACTTGTTAGAGCGGTAATATCAGGGCATAAATAAATCGTCTGTATCACAGATGGGGAAAAGAAAGAGAGTGAGCATAAAGAGAGCCATCCATCAGTCTCCCAGGGGAGTGGGACAAATTAAAGCCCATAAAAGGGCCTCATTACTGGAGGCAGCTCTCTTGTCTCAGCCTCCCCTCATCCCCCCCCCCTCCCCCCCCCCACACACACACACACACTCCAAACACCATAACCACCACTACTATCAAGGGGAAATTATACACATAAAACACTAAGGAATCCAGTTCTGCTGCTAATATGTTCACATGACAATGTCCACAGGCATTGGCTGATTCATTCCACATTATTGTGTTGGGTGCATGCATGTTTATTTTTTTTTTTTTTTTGCTTACTAGATTTTAGATGATTGTTATAGCAGTTGATGAAACCTTTTTATGGATGTTTTGATGCTTGCTCAAAGAACCTTTTTTGATCACTCAAACGTAATGGGGCTCAAGTATTGTGGAAAAGTACACCACACAAAATGACTGAACAGGGATAATTTTACTACAGTTTCTAACATTTTGGACAGAACTGAGGTTTTGATGTTGCTGTTACTTCATTAAGGTTTGCATTACGCTTACGTTTTTTAAAATCTCAAATAGTAATAACGTAAAATAGAGGATCATTATGTGAGTTCGTCATCAAATATGAGTTTAGAGAAAACAGGTGTCTGGTGCTCGAGAATTTATTGTTTTTATTTCTTTATAAAAACATGAAATTGAAACATGAATGCTTCTGGGATAAATCAAAATCTGAGAAATTTGACACCAAAGACTTAAATTCTCATTTTTATTCAGCTTCAAGATTACTACTTACTATTCAAAGTAAAACCTGAGGCTGTTTCACTCACAGAGCATACGTATAGCTTTGTGAACATGTGTGTATTAAAGCTGTGAATCAGTTTAATACATTTTTAGACTAAATGCATAAATTTTATAGAAAGAAAAAGGCTATTATGGGTTTTATTGAAGCTATATCAGTGGGGAGTGTGCACAAAATAGGTGATGGGAAGATCATTTAGAAGTTTATTTTTACATTTATTTGACTTATTGAATTCTTATAACTTTTATGTGTAATGATACTAACCTCAAACCTGTTAAGTCAGATTCTTTATTATGTTGAAACTGAAATTGCCGATGCGCATATTTATTTTTTACTGTTTATTGCGTTTACAATTTGTCGTCAACCAACCAACCAACCAACCAACCAACAACCAACCAACCAACCAAGCAAACCACAGTGCTTTTTAAAGCTTTTCTGCATAGAATACATACTTGGAATATGATGTATCTAAAATGTTTTAGTTCACTCTGCCTATTCTTTTATCTAAAACAAAAACAGATGTTTTGTAAAAGCCGGATATCTTTAAAGAGCAAGTCACCCCCTACCAGAGTCTTACTCCACCCACAGGACATGAATGTTTGAATGATATATTCAAACAAACATCAGCCCACACGTTGACTAATTCCTGATGGAACAAGCCAATTTCAGGAAGCGAAGCAGGTGTACCTCTGCGTCGGTGTGCACCAGATCGTTCTCCCCACCATGACTAAGCAGTTAGTTTTGAAGTTCGATTCACACTTGATGAGCAACAACGTGTCAGACAAGTAATGCTTTAATAACATGATTTATGTACACGTGTGTGTGTGCGTACGTGCGTGTGTGTGAGGGTCTTCAAGCTTGTAAATGTGTCTTAAATTCACAGTGTCACCATCTCACCGGCTGGGCTGCTGGCTTATCTCCAAATGTGCATACACCAGGGTCAGACTTTGAGACCCCTGGACCCCTCCTAGTCTCATCTTCAAGAGGAACACTGAGCAAAGAGTGCTGAATGGGCTTCCCCTCCCCTCTTGTATGCTGGATTCTGCCTCCCTGGGGGCCCATCCCCACCTTCCATGGGTCAGTAAGAAAACTACGTGTAAAGAGCTCTGACAGGAGTCTAAGTCCGTATCGAATCTGGATTGATGAATGTTTTCCGGGTGTTTAAGCTACTCAGTGCAGAGGGTGGCAAACACAACAATCACAACATTATTTGAGCTGTTTTTTCAAGAAGGAACAGACTATTCTAGGAGAAAGAGAGATTCTGGAAAGCTAAAGGATGCAATGCTGGTGAACGATCTCAGAAAGCCTAATAATCTAACACTAAGGCTTCACTGGGTTACCATCCATTCATGCCATCAGCACTGAGATAGTGTGAAGTGATCTTCTGTTTACATCCTGATACAGTCCAAGGAAGTCATGTCAGGACTGGGCACAGGGTGTGGTGGGATCATGGATGTTTATAGCAATCGCTATGGGAATGTGCTTTTGATCTAGAGATTCATTCCTAGAATGGAGTCTTGGGTGTGTTAAAAACCGCCGAGCTGATAGCTGACACGCTGCCTTCAGACTGAAATCAGGTTTTTCAAATTCGCCACAATCCATTCACATTCTGAAAGGATTTAGAAAGCAAAGCAGGGTTATAATCTAGTGAGATGAAGGCTTTATCTGCTCAATGTTTTAGGGACCATCATCAGAAATCTCAAAAGCGGCGAACAACAATGTTTATCTTTGGTTTCAACCAATAAAACCGTAGATTTTAAACTTTGAACTCTAAGGTTTTATTTTTTGCTTTGATAAAACTCTGATCATAGTTTGGAGCAAGTATCAGCTTCCAGGAACAAGTAATCCTCATAACCCAATCTCTGATTCACCTCTAAACTTGTATACCGTCGTTTTGAACATGCCAAAACTTTTGAATGGCAGCAAGTAATCTTTGAATGGAGAAAAAAAAATAGGTAGAGTTTACTTTTCAAAAGGGCTTCCAATGAGGCAGTAGGATTTTAAACCTCCAGTGTTTGTCACAGACATCAAGAGAAAGGACCAGGGTGAAGAAGAAAAGCAACAACATTTAATGAGAGTGAAAAGCTGGAAGGCTCGGGAAAGCAGCTCTGGGACCCTTTTGTAAAACTAAAGCCCCACCAGCTCCACAATACCACCAATCCTCCTGTTTTCTCTCCGAAATTAGCCTACAGACCGAGTACGGAGTTATGTGAGGCTTCTCATTTCATCAAAGACCTCGTGTAAATAAAATAAATTTGCCATCAATATGGGAGAAAGTATCTGCTCGATCGTATGAAATCCCAGACATGAATTATTGACAGTCTGATGGGACTGAAAGAATGATGCTGGAGTTGATGCCTGAGAGCAACCCTGGTGAGAAGGAGCTTTAATATAATATCTGTTTCTCTGCCTGTGTGACATGTAACAACAACCTCAACCTCCAAACAACCTCCACCATGTCCAGAGTACACAACAGCAAAGGCAGGAGAATGGAAACCGACTCACGTTGGGGTTAACGGTTGATCGGGGGTCACGCGAGGGCACAATTAAGAGCTCGAGTGAAACTCAGCGCTTGTTTACTCTGAGAAACCTTATCGAATTACACTCTGACATCTTGCTTCACGGCTCCACGAAATGAGAACGGCTGATAGGATCTAAATCAGAGAAAGCTAGATGAGATGGTACAGCTCCTGGGGGGATTCATTCCAGCGTTCGCCCCGCGGAGACGCTGGAAAGAGGCCTGTGTGAAACATCTCACTTTATTTTCCTCAACTCAATGTGAGGCCCCACTTTCTACTTTTGTCTTTCAGCTCAAATTCGCACACAAACCGCATACTCAATGATTATTTGCATTAAATTATTAATATGCCAATGGTAACTGTGCTGGGCTTTGGAGTCGGTGCAACCAGCAAATATTCTTTCAAGA
The DNA here is from genome assembly GCF_043380555.1 of Nothobranchius furzeri. NCBI lineage: Eukaryota > Metazoa > Chordata > Actinopteri > Cyprinodontiformes > Nothobranchiidae > Nothobranchius > Nothobranchius furzeri. Next base: position 10,434,138 of record NC_091744.1, on the reverse strand, counting down.
TGAACATGGCAAGAAGGAACTTCAGAGCTGGTAGCCCTCATTTAAATCAAGTAAGAAAAGAAGACACTATTGATTTCGTGCTCTCTCTAGCACATTGGTTTGGCTTGCTTTCCAAAACATTTTTTTGTGTGCAAGGAGAGTCCCTGTAGAGCTTAAAACAAAGAGGACAGACTTGTTTGAGGGTAATACTCTTGTGCACAGTATGAAGCACGCACTAACAAGAAGGAGCAGAGTAGAGGAACAAAAAAGAGATGTTCCAAACTTCTTCCGTAGTTCTGAAGCTTCTACCTATGTGGCCACACAGTAAGGGACAAGAAGAAGAATAAACAAAAAACGTTACGAGCAATTTAAACAAAAGCAGGACAGTTACATCTCAAAATGTGTCAAACATGAAAAAAAAAGTGTTTGGTTTAAAAAAAAAAGACATTTTCCACCCATCAACATGGAAGCACTTGTAATTCAGGCCCTTCAGGATTCAAGACTTTTCAAAACCAACCCATTTCATTTCTCCATCATCTCCATGATGACGTAAACAGCGAGTCTGAAGGTTCGCTACAAGACAAAGCTGAGGCTGACTCGCTCGGCTCACAATCAATAGAAAGGAGAGGAAAATAGGAAAGATGCAAACTCTGAAGTCTAATTGATGGTGCTGCTGCCCTTCACAGAACAGGAGCTTATTATTCGCTCGATGATGACTTGACACAGTTTGATCTGCGCATACCCAATCGTAGGGCTTCTGCATCGCTGTTTGTTTACGGATTGATTGATCAAAGGCTTCCTGTGCCTCTGTTTGTTTCATGTGCACATACAGAGGGACAGTTTGGCTTTTATCACCACAAAGAGAAAACTAAATTCAGAGTCCGTCTAATGAACACTGGAGAGGTTTGTTAAAACACTTTCAGTTGGAAAATCTGTTGCTTGAGAGGCCCGGCTTGAACGTCTAACATTTAACATTATGTTTTGTTCGATCTTAATATTTATAATTATTGTTTTGTCCATATCTTTTTACCAGATATAAGTTTATTTATTGTTATTTTCTTGTTATTTTCAGATTTCGTTTAAAAGACATAATGCTCTGTGATCATTTAAAAGAAAGACTTTTTTTTGAATCTCCAAATCCCTATTTAGTAATAACTCAATATTTAGTATTACACCAAGTAATATTTCATATTTTTAGGTATGTACTTTTTTTTTATATTGAGACAATCACAAATTTGCAGTTCTGCAAGCTGACCTTAATTAAAGGAAGTCCAATAAACTTGATTAAATTTATACATTTATGTTAAAATCCTACAAATTCACAGCAAAAATGAACTAAGCTGCAGATATAGAATGATTATATTTGGCACTTTTGGCAATATTTGGTATTTTTGTGATCAGTTGATAATATACTTACTTTTGTTCATTGTAATTGGGACAACCACTTGAAAAGGCAGCTTAGCCTATATTAAACATATTTAATAATCAAACTCATTATGTGTAACTGCTTCACTCAGTTCCTGGCTAAACCCTGATAAATAAATTAATAATTCTAGATCAAATTTATGAATGTAAAATTCCTAGATTGCTTCAGTGTAAAAATTGTCATCTTATTTAGTATTTTTCTTTGTGTGTATAAAAACTTACTGATTACCAACATAAGACAAAATGCTACCGAACTGGACAAGCCAGATAGTTTTTCTGAGAGCGCTTTCACATTTTAACGTCTAAACTGATTCTCAAACCAGATTGTTGTTTTTGTGCCCCACACAATGATGCAAAAATGTTTTTGAGTTTATTTCAAACCAGATTAACACCAGATAGTTCTTCCACTTTTTTTAAAGTTTAGCTTAGAAATCTAAGCTGCAGAGAGAGAAAAAAAGGAGGAATTATTGTATCAGAAAGCGCCAGTGTCTTCTATGTCCCTCAGAAAAATTTGCATTCATGGACTTACTCAGCTTGGCTTGTAACCGTAAATTTACTGTGTTGATTTTCCTGCCAGGAGAGAGCAACGTGTGTCTCAGCGAACTGTTAGCATTAGCAAGTCTACAATATGGTGGAACTACTTCAGGCTTGTGCTATTTGTGAAAAAAAAATCCAGTGAAGCATTTTTTTTTTACCAAAGAATCAAGAGTGGATGGAAGCAGCGTAAGAGTTGCATTGCTGTTAGCCAGTCATATAAATCATGGATATTAATGAGCAAGACTCCAAATCCTGTTATTTTCAACCCCACACTCCTCTGACTGACTTCTACTTCCTGAAACAGGAGCACCAATGCATCCTTTCATAGAAAATGGCTCACAAGGCTTTTCATTTATATGAAAATTTATTGAAAAAATGAGTGTATGAGAGCTTTAACATAACTCTAGCATTCAATGTAAACAACCATGCAATGCAACCAATTAAAATTCTTTAAAATCGTGCTCACAATAACTGATAAGAAAGTTTGAAAACTTAAGTTGTTTTGAAATAGCAGCAGTCAGAAGGGCTGAACTCATGTTCCTTTATGCTTGCAAAGAGCTGACTACAGCACTTCACTGCTGCATGGTGGCGCAGTGGTTAGCACTGTTGCCTCGCAGAAAGAAGGTTGCAGGTTCGAAACTCGGCTGTGGCCTTTCTGCGTGGAGTTGCGTGTTCTCCCCATGCATGCGTGGGTTTCCTCCGGGTACTCCGGTTTCCCCTACAGATCACAACATGCCCTATAGGTCATAAATTGTAAGTCGCTTTGGATAAAAGCGTCTGCTAAATGAATAAACATAAACATATAGTCAGTCTCACTGTGCCTGTCACTCACTGGTAGGTTAAAAAAATATTGTTTAAAGTAGACATCAAACTTCTATTTTTTACTGTCAGAAAAATCAGTGTTTTATTTGTATTTATTGCCATTATGAGCCGCAAGGCCTCTGCACTTGTTTGAACAGGAATCCAGTAAAGTTAAATAAAGCTAAACTGATGAATTAAATTTATCAGATGAAATTTTAGTTTTTCAAGTTTAAGGCAGCATGAAAAACCATCACATTTTGTATTTCTATTAAAAACTAAGCCTTCTTTCTCCCAGAAGCAAAGAGCTCTCTGAGAGACACTGAGCAGACAGTCGTGCTGGTGCAGCATGAATACTGCATGTACAGTATGTTTAAAACACATACAGTTTACGGAGGATCACAACATACAGATGCTTCCTGCTGGCAGGGCTTCGGGACCCGCCATATTACACGAGCAACACTTCATAAAGCATTTACCAGCCTGCATGTGAGTGAGCTGTATATTACCAGCACAGCTCATAGACAGACAGAAGGGTTAGAGCATGATTAAGGAGCAGAGGGCGAATCATTCTGACAGTCTGTGTGCAGCTGGTTTACATGTGTGGGCTGGCATACGGGTATGCGTGTACTTTTAAGGATATGGACCACCATGTGTGTGTGTGTGTGTGTGTGTGTGTGTGTATGTGTGTGCACGGTCTGAGGTAGGTCATTAGCAGAAACTTGCTGTGCCCTGATTTGTGCATTCACAGTGTGTGAACGCAGCAAGGCATCGATTAGTACTTTGTGTGACATTTCACACAGGTCTCATCTTTTTACCTTCATTTCCTACTGCCACTGGATCATCAAGAACAAATCTACAATATACTGTATGCCGATGTGTGCCCTTGGGTGTGTGTGTGTGTGTGTGTGTGTGTGTGTGTGTGTGTGTGTGTGTGTGTGTGTGTGTGTGTGTGTGTGTGTAGTGCAAAGAGAGAGAGAGGGAGACTAAAGGAGTGACCTTTTCTGCATTATGAGAGTGTTAAAAACAAGTTGAGAGCCCACAAGCTGACAGAAATAATTGTTATTTTTTTCTCTCATATGGTCAAAATATGAATTTTCTTAAGTGTGATGGTAAAATGAAACATCACTGTCATGTGGATGTAATCAATTTGTTTTTAGTCTGCTAAATGGTTTCATGAAGAATCTTATTTGTATTTCACCAAGAATTGTTTGGGTTTGTTGACACTCTACAGCCATTCCCTGTGGTCACATGATTCCTCCTCTCAGGATCGAAGTCACAATATGCCAGGAACTCTGTGTCAATAGTAAAGTGGCTAGCTGACATGCTAGCGCTGGTGTCTGCTTTCATCAAATTTCCTGCATGTTTTAGATCGCGAACACAGATGATTTGTTTGATTTAGTGATGAATCACTCCTGTAGAAACTACTGAAGGCTGAGGAGTATGGTGACCAGATCCCAACTTGCCAAATGTTGGACTGCATCAATGTGGGCTAACGTGAAGTTCCAATGTTATGAGAAAAAGAAAAAAAAAACTAACATATATTCTGCCTTATAGCCCTAACATCAATGTCTGTACATGAAATTTTTATTCTTATCATATATTTCTTGTATATATATATATTTGAATTCAACATGAACAAGCATACAGCAAAAGCTTTACTAGTTCACAGTTCCTCTCAAGTTACCACAACATAACTCAGGCTCTTTGGGCCTTCTGTAGTGGCTCTGATCATTTTAATAATACAGATAGGCCCACAATAATAAAAAAAAAATGCACGTTCAAGCAGCTTTTCAGAGTTTTCATTGAATGTTTTCCACAACAGAATGACAGTAAAATTACCAGTAATATTTTTTAGACCTATTTATGTTTGTTTTTAATTATTTTCCACTAAAATAAGCATCTCATAGAAAAAATATCCATACTTTTTTCATAATTCAATCAATCAATCAATCAATCAATAAATCAATCAATCAATCAATCAATCAATCAATCAAATCAGTCAAAGACACTTTATTAATCCCAGAGGGAAATTAGAAACTTTTTTTTTAACATGACAACAACTCTCTTCTAGATTTGAAGTGAGAGAAATAAACATCAGATTCCAATCTCTAAAAAATTCAGATATAATCTGAATAGTTTCTTAGTTACTTTTTGCTTCAAATTTCTGAGAATAAGTGATCAAAGCTTCCATTCAGGCCCTGTCCACACGTAGCTGGGGATCTGCCAAAACGTAGATATTTTTCTATGTTTTGGCCTGTCATCCACACGAAAACTGAGTTTTTTCACACGAAAGCGGATCTTTTTAAAAACTCCGGCCAAAGTGAAGATCTGCGTTTTCTCCGTTTTGGGTGTCTGCGTGCGGACAGACAAAACCGGAGTTTTAAGGTCCGCAACGTCATTTTCCGCAACAAAAAATGCTGACATCACGTGTGCGACCTGTGTTTACACTAGCCGACATCATGGACGCCCTCAGAGCTGCGCTCGCTTTATCAATTGTCCAAGCGCTTGTTGCTTGTTTGTTTTTGCAAGCGGAATTACTGCTCTTTGCGGAAGACCACAGACGAAGGACGAGGTTAAGAACGGGGGAAGTACTGCTGCCTACAGGTCTGGCATGTCCTTAACAACGTATTTATCCGGGTACATGTGGACAGTTTTTTTTTTAAAACGAGGTGGTGTGGAAGCAAGTTTTTGGAGGGGCGGATATTCGTTTTTAAAAAACCCGGCTACGTGTGGACTAGGCCTTATTCTCTCGTTATTTCTTCACTGGGCTTTAAGGGGCTCAGCACACACGCAGGTATCTGAAACAGCAGCATCTTGTCTGTGCTAGAGCCTCCATTGTGTTTATCATGGACCTGTCTAATTACTGGAAACCCTGCTTTTGACCTCTTCATACCAGACTCTGCGCCGAGACATGAAAAAATGACTCAGAAACAACAAAGACTGTCGAGTATCTCTGAACACGTTTAATTCACAAGTTTACAGCATTTTCTCCTCTGTGCTCACTCACGCTTGTTTTGGTGGTTCGGGTGCGCTCAGCACACGCTTTATCTGCGATAAAGTACCGCCTCCGTTTGATTGACAGCAACAGGCAGATTTCTCCACAGTTTCTTAAGATTGAAACTGTCAATGATACGGGACATGAGTCTTAATTTGCGGGACACGTAATGAAAATGCGGGACTGTCCCGCACAAAACAGGACATCTGGTCACGCTACTGAGGAGACATTTCCACCATTAGAAAACAAAAGTACACAGCGAGGAGGAGGGTTGAATTTTTATGAGAGTGAGTTGAAATGGACATCAAGGGATGCTACAGTAAGTGCAAGCCAAAACTGCTGAATGCTCATTTAAAGACCAAGTTCACAATTTTTTTTCCCCAATACATTTGCAGTAGTCTCTAGTATAAATGAATGCCTTCTGAGTCGACCTCTGTGGAAAAAATGTCTGGCGCTGTTTTAGGAAGTTGAAGTGAGCCAGAGGAAAGGTGAGCAGAACACGGCAGAATTTGGAGTCTTATTTTGTGATATTTGGACTTCTTGCCTCTGATTGGATAACAGCAACGCAACTCTTCCACATTTGCTCTGCAATGTTGACGTTTTATCTTTGCAAATAACACAAGCCTGAAGGAGCCATGTTGTGGACTTGCTAATGCTAACATTAGCTTCTACTAGCCAAGGCGTGCTCTGTTCTCTCCTGGACGCCAAACCAAAAACAGAGTTCCCCGTCGTGAGTCAGTATAGTTGAGTGGCAGTGGCAATTTTTCTGTGTGATGTGAAATTGTCTGGCTTTTCTTATTCAAGCATTTCCCTGTGCATACATTTGGGCACCACAACATATTTATATTTATGATTATTTAGTAGATCCTTCTTTTGCAGAAATAACAGCCTCTAAAGCAGGGGTGTCAAACTCATTTTAGCTCAGGGGCCACATTGATGGAAATCTAGTCCCAAGTGGGCCGGACCGGTAAATTAAAAACAACTTCAGATTGTTTTCTTTGTTTTAATACAATCAATATAAAACAAAGCTGGAGCCTGAGGACAGTGTATCCAAAATAGTACAAGTACAACACCTGAAGTGTACTTGAAAATTTGAATAAATAAATAAATAAAAAAGACATTCCTTAGTGATTCAAAGAGCTTACAGATCACATGGCTAGATCAGTTTAATGTAGCACTTAAAATATATTTGACTAATTTTACTTTACATCTTTTAGCTTTCACCAGCACATCAATATCAGGAGTCACATCCCGAGTGGCGGCCAACTTCAGGATGTGATTCAAGTTCTTGTGTGAGCCTTGAGCACAGCTGTGTTTTATTTATACTCATTACAGAGGAAACTTGCTCACAAAGATAAGTTTATTTTCACTCTACATTGTAAAGTATGAAAATAAAGTTTACACAACCATCTCGCGGGCCGGATTTAACCCGTTTGCAGGCCGGATCTGGCCCGCGGGCCGTATGTTTGACACCCCTGCTCTGAACGCTTCCTAAAGCTTCCAATGAGAGTCTGGATTCTGGTTGAAGGTATTTTGGACCATTCTTCTTTACTAAACATCTCTAGTTCATTCAGGTAAGTTGGCTTCTGAGCATGGACATCTCTCTTTGACTCACACCACAGATTTATAATAATATTCAGGGGACTGACTCTTTCCTCCACGCATAACATTCCTTCTTATGCCCAAATAACTCAGTTTTTGCTTCATCAGTCCACTGCACCTTATTCCAAAATGAAGCTGGCTTGTCGTGATGTGCTTTAGCAAACCTCAAGCAGTTCTGTTGGTGCTCTAGGTGGAGAAAAGGCCTCCTCTGCATCACTCTCACATACAGCACCTCCTTGTGTAAAGTGCGCCAAATAGTTGAATGATGCACAGTGACTCCATCTGCAGCAAGATGTTGTTGCAGGTCTGTGGTGCTGGTCTGTGGGTTGACTCTGCCTCTTCTCACCATTCTTCACTTCTGATTATCTGAGATTTTTCTTGGTCAGCTACTTGGAGCCTTAACTTGAACAAAGCCTGTGCTCTTCTACTTCCTCAATATGCTCCCAACTGTGGAAACAGACAGCTGAGATCTCTGAGGAAGCTTTCTGCATCCTTCTCCTAAACCATGATGGTGAACGATCTTTGTTTTCAGCTCATGTGAGAGTTGTTGTGAGACTCCCATGTTGCTACTCTTCAGAGGAGGAGGGAAACTTACAGTTGGCTCCTTTAAATACTCTTCCTCATAGCTGAATTCACCTGTGTATGGAGGTCAAGGGTCACTGAGCTTACCAAACCAGTTTAGAGTTCCAATAATTTGTTCTAAAGTTTTTGTGATCAATAAAATGACAAATTTATGCACTTGACTAATTTTGTTAAAACAATTATTACACACGTTCTGAACATCCTATGAACTTTGTTTTACTTCTCAAATATCACCGTGTGTGTCTCCTAAATGATTTATATTTAACTGAAATGTTTTATCTTAACCACCAACGGTTTATACAAGAAAATCATGAAGATTAACAAGGCTGTCCAAACATTCACCTCTCACTGTAATTAAGGGCTTTACAATTGCAGGCAACTTAACCGTTTACCATGTAACCTGAAAAACTTGCCACATAAATGTGACAACTGTATTCAAATATGATTTGAAACGCAAAGACTCCAGTCTATTTGTGTTGGTATTTGGTGTAAGACCATTTTGGCTTCAAATGGCGCACAAGCACTTAGATATTATATCATGTCTGGAGTCACAAGTTTTACTCAGATGCAACAAGTTGAGTGTTCGTTTGTTGCTGTTACATAACTTTTTTTTGCGTTTTCTTTGTCACGCCCCCTCTGTCTAGGAGCTTCAGAGGGGATAACACAGGAAGCAGAAGAAAATAAACCCAACTCCAGGAGTGTTCAACAGGACAAAAAAATATTTAAACACAAGATCACTCAAAGATGAGGTTTCAATAAATTACAAATAAAACACCGTAAAAGCAAATCAAATTGAACCAACTAGACTTAAGAAAACTCAAAATGCTGGTCAAACCCACAGCACTAATACACGCAGGAAGACTCCAACTTAACCAAAAATTCTTCTACTTCTAAGGCAGGGACATACACTCAACAAACAAAAACCAAAGCTATACTTCCAACCAACGAAGCACCATGCTTCAGACCGTCCCAACAGTCCTTAAGTGTCAAATTGTCCTTAGCTCAGTAATCCAACATCCAAGCTCCAAAAGGACTAAACCACAGGGATTATGTCAAGGCAACATGTTTGCTTTATTATAAACCACCCAAATGGGAGAAAACACAGCAGCCCAGTGTCTTTCCACCCTTCCTCCTGAATGTTTGCTGAGCTCCTCCATAAATAGTCTCAGGTGAGGCTGAGTGCAGAGTGGCTTCAGCTGCTGTCTCTACTGCTGATGGGAGGTGTGTCTCTCCAAGGTGCTGATCCTGCAGGCTGACTCCGAGGCTCTGTCCACACGTAGCTGGGGATCTGCCAAAACGTAGATATTTTTGTACGTTTTGGCCTGTCATCCACACGAAAACGGAGTTCTTTCACACGAAAACAGATCTTTTTAAAAACTCCGGCCAAAGTGAAGATCTGCGTTTTCTCCGTTTTGGGTGTCTGCGTGTGGACGGACAAAACCGGAGTTTTAAGGTCCGCAACGTCACTTTCCGCGACAAAAAATGCTGACATCACGTGTGCGACCTGTGTTTACACTAGCCGACAGCATGGATGCCCTCAGAGCTGCGCTCGCTTTATCAATTGTCCAAGCGCTTTTTGCTTGTTTGTTTTTGCAAGCGGAATTACTGCTCCTTGCGGAAGACCACAGACGAAGGACGAGGTTAAGAACGGGGGAAGTACTGCCGCCTACAGGTCTGGCATGTCCTTAACAACGTATTTATCTGGGTACGTGTGGACAGAGTTTCTTTTTAAAACGAAGTGGTGTGGAAGCAAGTTTTTGGAGGGGTGGTCCGGATATTCGTTTTTTAAAAAACCCGGCTACGTGTGGACTAGGCCTAAGGGAAGGATGGCACACAGGCATTATCCTTGGTCCTGAAAGATGGGCACTAGAGACTGTAGGTGCAGCAGCAGCAGAAAAAGGGCAGGAGGGCAGAGGAGCTACATTATGGGGACCATAACATTCTTGTATATTTTGGAGAAAGCTCATAAAAAAAATCAAGAAGTCAACCTTGTTAAAAAACATGTTTTAATGACCTGTAACAACTATCAGCACATTTGTCAGACACTTCTCAGCGTTAATCACTATGAATGACAGAGCATTGTAGACTGAGATGGCTACATTACACACGTAACAGGTAATTTAGAAGTTTCTGTGTAATTAAAGCTCACTGATCTATTTACCTATCAACATCCAAAGGCAGTGGACCCTGATGTGATGAGGGCAAAGGAGGCTGCAGGAAACACGAAGGATGGAAAACGTAAATCAGCAGCACATGCACCAAGTAAAAATGAGAAAAAAAAGAAAAAGAAAATCTGGCTGAAACTACACAAGAAACAGAACATGTCTTTTAATGAAGCAACCGTGGTCCTCGGTCATAATTTTCAAAGAAGCAGCCAAGATTAAAGTCAAAGGAGCCTCCCAATGGCTTCAAGTCTGCACTGCTTTGAAAAATACCCCCAGTGTACAAAGCACCCCCCACCCCCTTTTTTCACCCACCCCTTCTCCCTCTCTTTAACACTCCTCTTACTCTGTTTCTCTTTCTTTTCTCCTCTTTTTGTATATGTGGAGCTGCACTTTAGCCACCAATTCTCACTCCTGATCCCATCATTAAAAAGGCTAAGGCAGAACAAGGACTGCTCACGTTTGTGTGTGTGTGTGTGTGTGTGTGTGTGTGTGTGTGTGTGTGTGTGTGTGCATGAGAGAGAGAGAGAGAGATGCTGACAAACCTGGGCCTGCCAACAGCCATGGCGTTCACTCTTTAAGTGCAACAGACACCTCCTCGCCGGCTACAGAACTAACACTATGCCACGCGCGCACACAATAAGATGAATAATTGATCGGCCTGGGGCTTCACGTGTTAAGAACAGAGGAGGCGTGCCAGTAGCGTTTTCACTTCAAATTTGTATTGTCTTTAGTCTCCACAAGCCATCTACATTTCTAACACCTGCCTCAGTCAGATGTGCTCTGGTGCAGTAGCCCCGGTACCATCTTTCATCTCACACACACTGTTACTGGAAGAATAGGGAGGAACAAAAAAACACACACTTTCAAGAGATCATTATCTAGCTGGGAAACCAGGACACAAGTTCGATAGCTCCCCTCATCCCTGTGCCTGCACCGGTAGAAATCTTTGTTAGATCATTTCAACACCTTAAACATAAATAAATGGAGACTTTGCACCTGTGACTATTCTGGATCATTGGTGTAAAAATATGCTAAGTGTATTCTAGGCCTACTCAAACAGTTATTTGTCCATATATTGTCTGTTACCCTTCTAATAGCTTGTACTTAAGTTTACATGCTATTCTGATTTATTTGATTCTAGGAATAGGGAGTCTAACCTCTATTTCACACTGGAAGCATCAGCGGTCTGCAGACCGGCAGCGGAAAGGCCCACTCACGAGCTTTAATGCGGTCCAGTACACACCGGGAGAGTCCAACGGTTTTCATGCTGGACCCGCAAGATCACAAGATCCATCGAGACCCAAGTTCCCGATTTGTTCATGCAACCCACTATTAAACCAAAAAGAAGCACTCACGTTTGACATTGCTGTATGATGTTGTATATTATGTTGTTCCTCGCTACTGCCAGGATTAAAGCCATGAAAAACACACCCTTGCACTTCTGGAATGATGCAGGGAGTAAATACGCTTTTAGATCACACGCAAACTACATATAAATGAAATAGCTGCAATACTTTTATTTTGAAAAATTTAAAATGAAACTGTGTGTGAGTTCCTGTCTGGCCCAATGCTAACTGAGGGCATGTCCCAGAAGCAACTTGTGGCAAAAATAGAACCCGATCCCATCTCTAGTGGAACAATGCACCGCTTCTGAGGCGCCTGAAAATCGCGGCTGGTTTAAAAGACCCCCATAGACAACAATGGCTTTTATTTGTAACAGTGACGTTCTGCTGCCATTCCGCGCCGCTGATGCTCCCAGTGTGAAATAAGGGTTAGTCTCCTCCCTTTCCCGTCAGCTCATGGGTCCCTGGAAGAACAAATAAATGAATGCAAGTCAACGGGGCTAAGAGAGCTATTTTCTAATCTGCTTTGCCCTACGCCCCGGATCGCACATACGTTTGTTGTAGTCGAATTTAAATGAAAATTAATGATGGGTCTTTCGACCACGCCAGTCGCGCACTTTGAGATTTATCAGCTTATAAAAGTTCGTAATTAGCATGACTACAAATCAGACGTCGGCACGTCGCACATGTGACGTCACCACAGAATCCCGTCTCCCCTAGCCTAGCTGCTACTTACCACATGGCCATATTTATGGTGGTTCTTTTCCTCCATCTCTGGTTCGATGACGTCGCTTTGGTGATGTGCATTTGTAGTCCTGGACGTATTTTCACACAAAACCTTAAACTTTAAAACTTCCAACAGCTTGAAAGGATTCTTTTGATTAAACATCTGCGTGAAGTCTTGAGCCTGACAAACACAAATAATGATCTCAAAATAAAAGTTCCCTCTTCTTAAAAAGGGTAAAACCACAATACCAACACCAGAGCTGTTTGGACACAAATACAACTTATGATTACAAACTTACAACAAACAAATCTGGTTAACGTACTATATGGTGTTGATAGTGCCATTTCAACTTTGATTTATTTTCTTCTGTTTCAGTTAATTTCCAACAAACACTCATACGATACCTAATAGTTTAAATAAAGTTTAATGAAGTTGTATCTACATGCTACTTTCTGCTCAAGCTGTGGCAACATCTGAGTTTGCCAGCGCATCAAACTTTTTTTAGGCTTTAGGTGCGCTGAAGATGTTTTTAAAAGTCTGAAACAAGTTCAGCCTCAGCCTTGACGTGCCTGCCAAGCTGTTCATAACTATGTAATGTCCTCATGCATTATAAAGACCTGGCCACAGCTGAAAACAGCAGTCAAAAACAACAAGTGATCAAAGATCTTGAAGTTGACTGATGAAGAACTGAGATGGCTTGACCTTAAACACACTCGGGGTCCCCGGTGGACACCCTTACCAACCCCTTACCCCGTAAACACTACTGTAATATTAAAACACCAAAGATGTCAAAGCCCTCTAATGTTTGTTGCCCCCTCTGTGGATTGGGATGTTTTGCCCACGATTATGACATCACCGAGGACCTGAGCAGCAGACTATCAAAGGCGCTGCGGTGTTCTATCATATTCATCAATTGAAAATATTCATATGCAGATACACCCTCGCCACCCTGGAAGGGGAAGCATTGCCTTCATAAAGGCACCAATCCACTGGCAACACATGAAAAGGTACAAAACATCAAACGGCACTGGGAGAAGAAAATTAAAAATACAAAACGTTGGGGCAACTGGAAGACTTGTTAAAAGGAGAGGAAATTCTTTTTAAGAGCTAATGATTGAGCAGCCACTGATTAATCTGTGATGGCTTTCTTGGCCAGCTGCCTCACGTTACTTTTGAATTAGCATGTTGGGTGATCAATACAAAGAGCTTGAGGTGGTGTTTCTAATTAAGGTAATTCATGGTGTGGCTGATATTGGTGAATTAATGATTGCTTGTGTAAAATCTTCAATAAGCAAGAAAAACAAAACTGGTGGTTTGCTGTTATGTTGGATCCAAGAGGCTGCATGCTGTTGCATTCGGTTAGCGTTGCCTGTGTGGAGTTTGCATATGTTCACATGTTGATGTTCTTCTCCGGTTTCTTCCCACAGGTCATGCATGTCGGTTAATTGGTGAGTCTAAATTGACCTGTGTGAGCTTGCGTGCTTCTTCATCTTTATTTGTGCCCTTTGATGGACTGATGACCCGTCCAGGTTGTGCCCCGCATCTTTCCCAGTGATATGTGGAGATGGATGCCCACTCCTCGTGACCCTGTACAGGAACTACTGGGTATTAAAAATGAATGAATGAATTCTTTCTGAGCAGTGGGTCTACAGATCACAATGGAGACACTTATAATTAGCAAATTTTCTATTTATACCAGAAATTAACATTTCCATACATGTGAGTCTAGACCAGTTATACATTGGTGGACTGGTCCAGATCAACTTTAGAAAAAGCAATGGAATCTAAAAAATAAAACACATGCATAAAATGCTAAAGAAGATTAGAAATCTCTTTAGGTACAAAACATACCGGTAATCATGTTTTTTCATAGCAAGATCAGAGATTTTTGTAGTGCTACGGTAATAAATCTGCAGATCTTTGGGACATTGATGCTGAAAATCCTGATGTTAAAGGTAAACCATGCAAGATTTTACCGGTGAAATAATCACAAAACAGTCTGTTACGTGAGTCATGTTAGAAGGAAGATTGCATTGAAACAGATTTCCTTCTCAGGCAGCTGGAGGGGTTGTCAGTTTTTCTCCTTTCAAAAAAGCCAAAGAGGGATGTAGTCTGAACTTGAGACAGTTCTCCACACCTTCATCTCCTCACGCTTAGACTACTGTAACTCTCTTTTCACGTGTCTGAGCAGAACCTCCCTGAACCGTCTACAGGTGGTTCAGAATGCCTGTGCTCGGCTTCTGACCAAGTCCTCCAAACACACCCATATCACCCCGCTTCTCCTCCAGCTTCACTGGCTGCCAGTCAACTTCAGGGCTCATTTCAAGATCCTGGTTCTGGTCTATAGGGCCTTACATGGACAAGCACCATCTTACATTGGTGATCTTAGTCCCTACACGCCAGCAGGTCCCTGAGGTCCAGTGATCAAAGCCTACTGGTTGTGCAGCGCACCAGGCTAAAGACCAAAGGTGACAGATCATTTGCTGCTGTGGCCCCCAGACTCTGGAACTCTCTCCCCCTGAGCCTGAGATCAGTAGACTCAGTGGTCTGTTTCAGGATCGATTTCAAAATACTTTTAATGGTTTTTAAGTGTCTTAATGGTCTTGGGCCTTCTTATCTTTCAGAACCACTTTTACCGTATGAACCCACGTGGTCCCTGCACTTCTCTTGCAGCCGTCTCCTTGTCATCCCTAAAGTCAGGACACATATTCACGGCAAGGCGTCCTTCCAGTACCACGGTCCTCGGCTCTGGAACGAGCTGCCAGGGGACTTCAGGGCTGCTGAGAACGTTCATGTTTTTAGAAACAGGCTCAAGACTCATCTTTTTAGCTTAGCTTTTAACTGAATACTATCACTTTTTAAATTATTTAATTACTTTGGTTATTTATTTATCAATTTTTTTATTTTTTATTTAATGTATTCTTTCTTTATACGTGCTTTTTAAACAGTTTTTTTAATCATGATTTATGATCAACTTTATTTTAATATCTATATAACTTTTTATATTACAATTCTCATTTTAGCTCCTTTGATTTTATATTTTAACCTTCATTTAACCTTTTTCCAGCGCTTCCTCTGTGGAAGCCCTCTGCCCAGGCTGTGGTGGCCTGGGTGCTTTCCAGGTGTGCCTAGGTGGAGGTGGGGGTATCTGCCCTCCCTGCCCTGGACGCCCTGTGTCAGTGCCTCGGCTGCTGCTGTGGATCTGCTGCTGCCGGGGCGGATGGCTCCCCTGATGGTGTTTCCTTATCCTTATCTTAGCTGGTCTGGCTCATCTGATCTCAGTCAATAGTGTTTTTTACCATGGGGAAGGGGGCATGTATGTAGTGTGTGTGTGTGTGTGTGTGTGTGTGTGTGTGTGTGTGTGTGTGTGTGTGTGTGTGTGTGTGTGTGTGCACGTGTGTGTGTGCGTGTGTGCGCGTGTGCGCGTGTGCCGGAGGATGAGTGTTGTGAAGGAGTTTTTTTATTGTCTGACTGTTTTTAAAATTCTGGGGATGGGAGGGAGTGTGGGTATGCGGGGCCTTTTTAATTTGGTAAGCACTTTGAGTTGCATGTACTGTAGGATAAAGTGCTATATCAATAAAAGTTGATTGATTGATTGATTGATGATTGATTGATTGATTGATTGATGATTAATTGATTGATTGATTGATTGATTGATTGATTGATTGATTAAAAATCAGCTAATAACACCTGGTCAGGCTGGCTTTGGTGTGACCTTCATTACCACCCTCTCCTTGTTCTGCTCTTTCTACCAACTCCGCTTTCCCAAGATCCACTGATTTCCGTCATTCTTATTCATTCTCTTTCCCTTGGCTTACATTTTTTAATCACAATTTTGAATTTTTCAAATTTTTATGATTTTTTATTCAATATTTTTTTTTGTTAAGCGCCTCATGCATTTTTTCATGAGAGGCACCATATAAAAGATTGTTTTCTTTCTTTCTGTCTTTACAGTCAGTGAGCCAGTGGGGTTGCTGTGTTCAGGTAATGCTGCAGCACCACATGTGTAATTCGTCACCAGCCACCAAAATGCAGCAGGATGTTTTGAGGGACTTTTGAGGGGGGAGGGTGTAAAAAACCACTAAATGGTTCCTGAGTGCAGCCACTCCATTGCTCCCCATGGGGATGGGTCAAATGCAGAGATGTACTTTCACCAGTGTGTGATGTGGGACTTTAAACTAGGCTAGAGGCTAACATGCTAACGGTGAGTTAGAAAAAAATAGTCTGCTCTAAAAATATCTCCAGCTACTTTTCCATTTAACAACAACTCTATTTTACGGTGAAATGTATTTATCTACTTATCAACTTACTGTGTATGACTCGTCTTTGATCATCATCTAGAATCTTCTGGTGCTGATCCGTAAAGCTCAACAGCCAACAAACTCACAGAAGTGAGAAAGTCACTCGTTTGTTTGGAAAATGGGCTGCAGTAACCACATATAGCCACAGGATGTCATTCTTACTTCATTCTTACAAATTGTACCTTTAATGCTTGTTCCTTATGGCGCGATACCGCACCATAGTTCGTTCAGTGATGGATTATTCATAGTGGACGGACTAATGTAGAATGTAATGGAGCTCTACTGCCGATGCTCCAATTTTTCCAAAAGACAAAAACAAAGCCTCATGGCTTTATTGGTCACAGCGAGGTTCGGTTTTCTTTTTTACTTGAGAGTAATAGGTAAGTAATTAATAAGTAATAGTAGTAAGTAAGTAATAGGTAGTTTAGGTAATAAGTAAGTAATAGGTAGGTAGTAATAGTAAGTAAGTAATAGGTAGGTAGTAATAGGTAGGTTTTTATTTTGTAGCTAACATTTTTTACGCTTTTCTATTCACCCTGAAAAAAATGTTAATGTGATTTTTCTTTCTGGAAATCCTTACAGAACAACTGTTTAGGGTGAGAAGGTCATCCGTGTCATTTACTGTCAGCATGAGCTGACAGCTGTAAAGCTGATAAAGCTTTACACAAGTTCAACCATGAAGCAGTCGCACATTAATTCAAAGCGCCTTTCTTAGTCCACTGCCACTCCACAAGAAAATGTTGTCAATGAAATAACTGCTTATGTTGCTGCTTATGCATAATCTTAGGGCTTCTTCTTCCTCTTTTTACCATGGGCCTCCAAGCAACTATTAAACCTGGAGACTTTATAAGGCTGTGATGTAGTGCAAGGCATCAAAAACAAGGTGCCACATTTTCAAACACAGAGGTAGGTTAAGTGGCAAGAAACGCCAGGGAACGACATTTCAGAGGACTCGGGGTTGCGCTGCGTGCTTATGCCAGCAGAAATGGCTTAAATACAACCCCATGAATATGCGATTTCTGTATGAAGATTTTGACAACAAAGGACCCACTGCGTGGTTTTTGATGAGGCTAGATTTTCTATGTTTGAGTGTGTGTGTGTGCGCGTGTGTGTGTGTGTGCGTGTGTGTGTGTGCGTGTGTGTGTGTGTGCGTGTGTGTGCGTGTGTGTGGCAGGGGTTTGCTATTCTGCCCTACTTCTATCTCTTATAATTCCCAATTAGAGGCGTGAGCAAAAAGGACTGGTGGTTAGAACAGATGTTTTAATTACATGATGCCAAGAACTTTGGAAAATTAGTCACAAGACAACAAACTTATGTAAAAGGCAGATCCAGGTGAGAACCCCTGCTCCATAGCAGTAATGTTATAATGATTTATTATCATCACTTTGGTTATTTTTGAACATGTAAAGGGGTGTTTTTCCTTCATTGTACACGGAGTTATAGGTTTGGTGTTACCTTTGCTGACATGTTGACGTAACTAATGAACGTAATAAAGACATTTAAAGGTGTGGTTGCATTTTTTAATCAATGCATCTGCAGTGGTCTCTAGCAGGAATGAGTGCCTTGTTAAGTTTTGGAAACTAGCAGTGAGCCAGGTCAGAGTTGAGCTGAGTGCAATGGGATTTGGTGTCTTATTTCCTGATATTTGGACATCTATCTTTTGATTGGCTAACAGCAACACGCTTCTACCACTGACTCTGTTCGCTTTGCAATGTTGATGTTTTATCTCTACAAATAAAACAAGCCTGAATGAGTTCTGCTGTGTGGTGGAGTTGCTAATGATAACAGGTTCTACTAGTCGAGACGTTCTCTGCTGTTTCCTGGATGCTAAACCAACAACAGCCTTCCCCGTCACAAATCAAGATGGGTGAGTCCATGTTAAGTGACTATGTGACATGTCATGATTTTAAAATCCTAGATTTTGACTGTCTATTTTCTGTCTGAAGCTAATGCAGAATATTGGTGTAGGAGATTATTTCCATGTTCAAGCTGCATGAAAAACTCAGAATGACCTGTTATAATCAGAAATAACCATTAGAATTTTTTTTTCAGTGAACCACAAGAATAACAGAAAAAGAAAAAGAATAACAAATAAATTGATGGAAAGCTTGAGTGAGTTATTTTTAATTGGTTTTAAATAATATACATCGGTTTAAATAAAAAAAATTGAAAGAAAACAAGAAAACACACAAGTAAAAATTTTATTTAAGACATGGCTGGTGGCTTTTAAAGACCAAAGGTGACAGATCATTTGCTGCTGTGGCCAGGGGCGTAGCACCAAATTCTGGGCCCTAGGTACAAGTCTTCTAGGTGGGCCCCATGCTCAATTGTGTAATATCTCTCTTACACATTTTATGCCATGCTATAAGACAAGATAATAAATATGATCTCAGTTTAACCTCTATATTGAGCAAATACAAATGCCAGCATAATAAAAGTGAAATGCCCAGACTTCACATACAATTATTTTTATTTGCCAACAATGTGTTCAAACATTAATCCTGGAATTTATTTTCCAGTAAATGCCCACTGACGGGTCTTCATGTTAGCAAAATCACTTATGAGATCTTTAAAGCCCAATCCTTTGGCTAATTGGCTTTCAATAGAAAGAAGAGCTAGGCTGTTCAGTCTATCCTGGGACATTGTTGATCTCAAATAATTTTTCACCAGTTTCAGTTTGCTAAAAGCCCGTTCACCCCCAGCAACAGTCACAGGTAGTGTGCAAAAAATCCTCAGTCCAATACAAACTTCTCCAAAAATGCTCTGTAATTGCATCCTGTAGATGGAATTAAGCAGCTCAAGAGGAGACATGGGATGCAGTACAGAGCCTTTGCACTTTCACTGTAAATAAGCCAGTCTCTTCTTATCTTCTCATGCCCATTGGCTGACTTAGCATATTGAAGATAATTTGGAAATGGCTTGCCCTCCATATCTTTGGGTGTTATTTTGTCGATTCCTGGTGTTTGATCACTTTTATTCGCCAGTCTTCTGACAACTGTATCTCTCTGTTGACCAGTGAGCTTCTCTGGCCATAGTCCTGGATCCTCTGGCAGACACTCATCTGTGTTGCTCAGCCTCTCACTTTCTTCTTCTTCTGGCCTCTCCTCATCATCCTCACTACCTTCAGAGCAACCATCCCCTTCCCTATCTTCACTTACATCATCCTCTTTCACATATTCTATCTCTTTCTCTGCTGCAAGGGGGACAGACACCACACAAGCAAAATGGATCATGAATTAGGTCAGCAAAATATAACCTAACATGTCCTTTCAGATAAATCTGTTGCTAATGATTGCTTGTAAATTGAATAACTTAATTGTATCGTGAGCTCAGGGGCGGATTTAGGACTGAAGAAGATCCGGGGCTTAACACACAAACACGTGCGCACACACACGTGACACGCACTAGTCAACATCATATATATTTGTCTTGTACCACATAATTTTTTAATCTAAAGCTACATATTAAGCATATTCAGGGCAGAATATTGTTCCTGTTAGTGTTTAGTGTGAGATGAAAGTAAATATTCACTTTCCAGCAACTTTACCTGATAAGCTAACTTTAGGCAAACCAGCAACACAACAAATATTTTCAAATAAGACTCACAAACCTGAGTCAACACCAGTCTCATCAAAGCTGGGGTTCTGTCATTGTACTTTTTGTCTAAAAAAAAGTCCTTATGTCCATCTTCACTCATGCATTTCAGGCAGAGACTGCAGAAGAAGCTGGCTGCTGAAGGGCTTCTTCTTCAGTGGTGGAGGCTCAGGCAGGCTGTATACAAACTACTGCCAGCTGCTCCCTCTCTGTTGGACTTTGTTACTGCATGTTACTTCCACGTTTCAGATCCGGGGCTTTTCATAAAACATCCGGGGCTTCAGCCCAAGTAGCTGGGCCTAACGCCGCCCCTGAGTGAGCTCACCTTGTCTCATCTCCTCAGTGCTTTCTGGAGACAATGAGGGCCCTGCTGCTGCTGCTACTGCGTCTAAAGGGCCATGTGGTTCATGATGTTAAGCTTTGCTAATACTGATATATATTGATATATTAAATACATATGACATGAAATAAACCAGGTTCTCTCTGTGAATGTAATGTACTCTAAATTTTATAATCCCTGCATTATCAGCCAAATTATAAGGTTGTCCGTTTTCAAGATCAAATATAAAGAAATTTAAAATAGGCTTAAAATATCTAACCAAGTCAATAACAATCCTCTAACACCAGTGTCATCATGCTATACGAAAAACAGTGGCAGCTTCCCATTCCTGAGATTACCACGAATCCATCGATACCAAGTTTGTCCTGGTCCATGACTGGGAAGGAGCTGAAATATCCACACAGAGTGAACCTGTTTTTACTGTGAGGTCCGCAAATTAATTGGCGGCAGCCGCCCGCGATAATAATTCTGATTAATATATATATATATTAATTAGTGTTATCACTGATAACACTAATTAATTTATATTTGATCTTGATGGTGAAACTAAAGGCGTTTAACACTTTCTTTCTTCTTTCTTTCGGTCTTTATTTTGGTTTATAGCATTAACATAAAATTTTTCTTTTCAAACAAAACAATATTAACAATTTGAATTTAAACCAAAGAAGGAATAGGCAGAAGCAATGCTTATTTTAGCCTACCCCATTTTCCACCTAATATACATAACCAATATACATTTCTTTTATTTTCCCCAACATATATATCCACAATGAAAATTCATTAATGTCTATACATACTTTTCGTACCCTGTAAATATGTGACACTTTACACCTGCTTTAAACTTTAGTAAAGAAGTACATTTCTTCAAATCATCATCTAACTCATTCCACAATTTCACACCAACAACAGAAACACATCTTGATTTCACATTAGTTCTGGCTTTTACACATTCAAACATAAATACACCTCTGAGATTATAATGATCATCTCTTGGTTTGAAATAAACTTTTATGCAATTTGGGATATTATTATTAACTACTTTATGAAGAATCTCTAAGATTTTTACTTTAATAATGTCTCCTAATTTTAGCGTTTTCGTTTGACTAAATAGATAATGGGTTGGTTCGAGGTATCCCAATTTATTAACTATTTTAATCGCCTTTTTTTGTTATTTAAATACAGTCTCAACACACGTTTTACCTGCATTTCCCCAAACCTCTGCACAGTAAGACAAATAAGGCATAACTAAAGAGCTATAAATCAAAAACAAGGCTTTTTTATTTAGTATATCAATAGTTTTATAAAGTATAGCAATAGATTTAGACACTTGCTGTTTGATATATTCAATGTGTGGTTTCCAACTGAGTTTACTATCAATAGTCACACCTAGGAATTTAGTTTCATGTACTTGTTCAATTGGGACTCCATTTAAATACAGCTTAGCACCGTCATTGTCCCTTTTCCCTGAAAATATCATAAATTTGGTTTTATTTTCATTTAGTGATAGCTTGTTGTAATCAAACCATTTTTTAACCCTTTGATACATAATGGTCACTACAGTGGACAGGTACTCAAATTTGTTATTTCTTTATTTTTGCTATTAAGCACAGCTGTTGAAGACTTTATTGCATTTGAGCCCCTCCATTTGGACTTCAGTAAGTCAAGCCAACATATTCCATGTTCAGAATGCACGCTGTCCACTGAGATGGACATGTAATAAATTATTTGTAAATTAACAAAATGTTACAAAAAATATTTGTTGAAATTTGTTTCATTCACACCTAAAGATGAATGAAAAAAATTGTTTAAAAAATCTTGGTTGAAGATTTCATAATCCATGCATCAGAGGGTTAATTGAATCCAATTCGTTTTCAACCTCTTGTAATAATTTACTCATATCTTTTCCCATACAAATGAAATTTGTATCATCTGCAAACATAATAAATTTTAACCGAGACGATACAGAAAAGATGTCGTTCAGGTATAGGTTGAATAATTTCGGTCCTAGCACCGAGCCTTGCGGTACACCACATATTACCCTTTCAAGCTGTGAATCTATATCATTAACATTTACATATTGAAATCTACTGCTTAAATAACTTTCAAGCCATTGATTGGTTTTACCACGAAGACCATAGTATTCACATTTCTTGAGCAGGTATATGTGATCAATTGTATCAAATGCCTTACTCAAGTCAATCAAGACAGCCACTACATGAAGTTTTTGATCCACTGCTGTTGCAATCTGCTCTACCAAATCCATAACTGCTAATGAGGTTGAACGATTCTTCCTAAACCCATACTGATGGTCATTTAAAAGATCAAACTTGTTGGTAAATGCTTCAAATCTAATTACAAAAAGTTTCTCAAGTATATTTGAAAACTGTGGCAGTAAAGAGATAGGTCTATAGTTACAAGCTAATAATTTATCACCACTTTAATAAATAGGAATAACTCTGGCTATTTTCATTTTTTCAGGGACTGTGCCACTTGAAAATGATTTATTACAAATATAAGTAAAAGGTTCAATAATGCAATGGATAACCTCCTTCATGAGAGACATATCTATCCCATGAAAATCTAAGGACTTTTTACTTTTGAAACTATGTACCGCTTGGATCACATCACTTTGGCTTACACTGCTCAAAAACATTGTATTATTATTTTTATTTATTTCATGGTTAATGTCAACTTCTGGCAGCTTTTTAGCTAGATTAGGGCCAACATTCACAAAATATTTATTAAACTCATTTGCAATGTTCTTTCCATTTTTATTGTGAATATCTATACCTGCTTCTTTTGTATTTCTTATTAATTTATTTAACACATTCCATGTACCTTTAATATTATTTTTGTGTTTTAGGAAAAGCTGATCATAATATTCCTTTTTTTTGCTTCCTTATTATTGTAGTTAATTTGTTTTTATATTCCTTATACCTTTTTTCTTTTTCCTTTGTTGGATTTTTTATAAAATCCAGATACAGTGATTTCTTTTTCTGGCAAGCCCTTTCCAATCCCCTAACAATCCAGGGTGGGGACCTTTTTTTTAAGTTTTGCTTATGATATTTTAGAGGACAATGTCTATCATAAGCTCCCAAAATGAACACTGAACACCTAACATGAATGCAGCTTCTGAGAGCTAGCTAATATCAGCTAAAACTGTGTTCTGCTGCTCACCTTCCTTCTTGAAGAATCTAGTCAATACTTGCTTCTGTTCGATTAACTTTTTCTCCTTCTCCTTCTTTTCTTTTCTGGAAGCCAGATTTCCCTTTCTTGGGAAAAGACATGACTGACTCTCCTGCCTCCAGCTCTGGCTGTCGGCATCTGCGATGTCTCACTAGCACATGCGGCAGTGCAGCCCTTGGCCGCTGGTGTGGACTAAACCACTTTGCACATTTTTAAGGGGTGATAGATGCCTCAGAGATTATTCAGTTATTATTTTTAAGGCGAAATTCTGTTTCTTAACCTCTTTATCCAGGTAAAGGGAAGTTTATTAAGACATTAAGTAAGTTGGGGGGAAAAAACAACAACAATAAAACATTTTTATTCAAAGCTGTCTCAGGGCCCCTCCCTGCAGTGGGCCCTGGGTAAACGGTACCCTTTCCCCCCCCAGTCCGACGCCCCTGGCTGTGGCCCCCTAGACTCTGGAACTCTCTCCCCGTGAGCCTGAGATCAGTGGACTCAGTGGTCTCCTTTAAAAAGCAGCTGAAAACTCGCCTGTTCAAGCTGGCCCTCTCCTTACTCTGCTCTCCCCACCTATCTCTCTCTCTATGCTTTTGTTCTTTTTTAAACACAGAAACAGTCAGCCTGAAGAAGCCGGCAGCTGTCGGCGAAACCGTAGCTACAAACAGGTAAACAAAACTGTTTCTGTGTTTAAAAAAGAACAAAAGCATGGATTTACAAAGACACAGCAAGAACACACCTAAGATATCTCTCTCTCTCTCCTTCTTTACATTTTTGATTACAATTGTCAATTTGAGCACATTTTAAATACATTTTTAATAATTCCCTAAAATCTTTTTTATATTTAAATATTTTTTATTTTGTGAAGCGCCTCTACTTATCTTGAGAGGTACAGTAGAAAATATATTTTCTTTCTTTCTTTCTTTCTTTCTTTCTTTCTTTCTTTCTTTCTTTCTTTCTTTCTTTCTTTCTTATTTTTTCTTTCTTTAATTCATGGTAGAAAACAACCAAACAAACGCTTTGAAGATTGAGTTATAATCAAGTTGTTATTAAATGTTCAACTGGGAAAACTCATTTACAAGATTTATATAAATCTACATCTAAATCTAAATATATTAAATAGTTCAGGTGTTTTAAATTGAGTTTCTGCTAAAAGTTCAGAAATTTATCATAGAATAGAATATCTGTTCTGCCCTCGTGCTTCACTGGGCAGACAGATAACCACCGTCTCATTAACATAGTCGAAATATCTTAAAGGACAGACAATAACAGTGTCTAATTATAAAAAAGGGGTTTGTGACTCTTATAGAGTTGGAACAATGTCCCTTTATTGTCCCACAGTAGATTTTGGTGTCACAGCAGCATTCACAACAGGAGCAAAGAAGAACAGAAATAAAGAGGAATTAGGAATAAAAGGATGTACACTGAAAAAAATTTCTTAAAAAAGACTCAATTAAATTTAGAGCATTTTAACAATAGAACTAAACGGTAAAAAAGACTATAGCAGCTCGTTATAGGGAGTTATAACATGAATGGAGAAATGTGCAACTGAGATATGATTAAGTTCAAATAGAATAACAACAGAATTGTGCAAAGAACAAAGCAGTAGAGAGGCAAAAACTGTTTACCTTTTCTGTTGGGAGCACTGGTGGTTGTACGAACAGCTGGAGGAAGGGCCTATGAGAAGTTCCTTCATGCACCGAGAATGCTACAGAAATTTGGCACATGGACCTCGAAGATCTCCAATTCAATTCAATTCAAGTTTATTCATATAGCACCAAATCACGACAAGAGTCATCTCAAGGCACTTCACATAATAAACATTCCAATTCAGGTCAGTTCATTAAGCCAATCAGAAATAATGTTTCCTATATAAGGAACCCAGCAAATTGCATCAAGTCACTGACTAGTGTCAGTGACTATACAGCAATCCTCATACTAAGCAAGCATAAAGCGACAGTGGAGAGGAAAACTCCCTTTTAACAGGATGAAACCTCCAGAGAAT
Source organism: Nothobranchius furzeri (assembly GCF_043380555.1). NCBI lineage: Eukaryota > Metazoa > Chordata > Actinopteri > Cyprinodontiformes > Nothobranchiidae > Nothobranchius > Nothobranchius furzeri. Next base: position 10,408,559 of record NC_091744.1, on the reverse strand, counting down.
CCTGGCTCAGTATAAGCAGCCATCCTCCACGACTCACTGGGGATCGAGAAGACAGAGCAGACACACACACACACACACACACACACACACACACACACACACACACACACACACACACACACACACACACACACACACACACACACACACACACACACACACGCACACAAAGACAAGTAATGTTTCTATGGTTGCTTTGTGATTTCTTAGTAAATATTCTATTTGGTGAAAGATAAAGATACATTTATTGTATTTATCCTAGTGGATCTATAATTACACGGGTAAACTAGCAGTAGCACATCCAACGTCAAGGAAAGCAAAAAGCCATTATCAGGAGAGGGAGAATGTTTTAGTGGTTAGCAGCAGTGTGCTAGTCGATGGCCCCCTCCATGAGACCACCACAGCTCAGCAGAACATCATTGTAGCTTCTTCTGGGGAGAAAAACACTTACGCCGGGGACACACTGGCCACGGAAGCGCCGCAAAGCGCCGCAAAAATGGGACCACCTTCATTCGGCGCCCTTGTTAAGCTATTCTATAGACCACATGGGCCGCCGAAGCGCCGCAAATCGCCTCGCGCCGGCGCTCCGGCTCGCGCCGTGCAGCGATCATTTCGGCGTTGGCTCTATTTTTTTCGCGAGCCGCGGGTGAATCGCGCCAATTCTGGTAGGAAGTCAAACCTAGACATAAGAGGCAGGCCGGTAAAGTTAACAAAATAAAGCATTTCAAAATAAAATTACGCAATCAAATGTGTTCGTAATCAGACACTGCAAGAAAACCACACGAACACACATACATACACACATCGAACTTGTGTGCGTGTGTGACCGCGTGAAGGGGTGTGTGGTTTTGGGTGTCTTTTCGCAGAGCAAACAGGACAGAGAGGCAGAAAGTCTGAGGCAAGCAGTTAAGATGGATGACTTTAAATTAATTATGGAAGTTGAGAAACACAAGGAGCTGTACGACCCCCGAAAAACATGGTTATTTACGTACCCATTTCGGAAGAAACTGCTAGGATACAGCTGCAGAATTGGAGTGGGTTCCAAGAGATTCAACTGGCAGAAACATAGGTTCACACACACACACACACACACACACACACACACACACACACACACACACACACACACAAACACACACACACACACACACACACACACACACACACACACACACACACACACACACACACACACACACACACACACACAAGGTGTGTCCACGTTCAAGGAAAATTTTTATTTATAATATTATTTCACACACACACGTACGCGCGCGCGCACAAACACTCAAACGTAGAGGAAAAGAGCTGAGAAAAGGCATAGAGGAAATGGAGGACACCAAATGTTTAAAAGAAAAACTACAGCAGAGCCGAGGCGCGCCTCGACTGGGTCGCGTCTGATCTGAACTGAGGAGCGGCGAGCAGCGGCCGAATTTCGTGAGCGATTCGCTTCTCGGCGCTTCGCTGCGCTTCCGCGGCCGGTGTGTCCCCGGCGTTAGAGAGAAAATAAAGTACTGAATTAATTGTAAATTGGGGTGTCTGATCATTTTAAAAGTTTTTAAACAAGTTTGGGACCAGAAGTCCTGGTCAAAGCTAACTGATAGATCCACCTCCCATTTTTCAATAGGGATTGCAATTTTATCGTCTATTTTGGACAGTGTCTTATATACTTTAGACAGTAGTTTGGGGGGTTTGAGATTATAAAAGTCTAATACCCTTGGTGGTGTTTGTAATTCTATTTTATTGAGCTTAAATTTTTGTTTGACTACAGATTTAATTTGGTGATATTCTAAAAAGCTATTCTTATCCATTCCAAATTGGGAGACTATTTGATTAAATGGGATGAAGTCCAATCCTTCATATATGTGTTCCAGGTATAGGATTCCTTTATTTTTCCAGTCCGGAAGGTTCATCATTTTGTTGTTTTGCAAAATGTCAGGATTGTTCCAGATAGGTGTGCGTCTGCATGGTACTAGTGAAGACTCTGTCATTTTAAGATACTCCCACCATGCCAATTAATTCAGTACAAAATTCTACACAGAGTACACTATACAGGTCATCGGATGTTCAAGATGGGGTTTGTGTCATCTGACACCTGTACACACTGCACAAACAACATTTCTGACAATTACATTCATGCACTGTGGTCCTGCCCACCTGTCCAGGAATTTTGGGGTAGAGTATGTGAGGATCTGTCAAAATGTCTGAAATGTCATATCCCAACTTCCCCCTCTCTTTGTTTACTGGGACAGCTGCACGATGTCCCGATTGCAACATCTTTGGTTCACGTGGTTCTGACTGCCATATGCATCGCTAAGAAAACTATCCTCTTGAATTGGAAAAATAGAGAAAATCTCTGCATTAACCAGTATAGAAATCTTTTGTTAGATCATATTGCACTTGATATAGCCTCTGCCTCCACTTCAGATGAATCTCTCTGGGCTCCTTTGATCGGTTCCATCACATAGCGAGGGTGGGGGGACATTGATGTTGTCCTGCGGGATGGTGTGGGTGGGGGGGTGTGGGGTCTGAGTTTGGAGTATCCGGATGTTCCCTGGAGGTGGGTTCACTGGGGGTGTCTGGGACTGGGGGGCTGTTGCCCCCCTCTGGAGGTGCTTGGGTTGCCTCGGGGGGGTGGACTGCTGGCGGTTGTCAGTGGGGCCCCTTGGGGATCTTGGCGGCGGCCATGGGTCACTGCCTGGAGGCTGCAATACCCCTGGGCGGGTCTGGGTGGGGGCCTGGGGGCTCGGGGTTTGGGGGTGGCCGGCCCCGTGTGGGGATCTGGGCGGGGCCTTGGGGGTCGGGTCCTGACATGTATGCTGCCGGGAAGAAGGCAGGAACACTCAGCAGTGCCTGGCCCGGGTTCGGGGGCCTCAGGTAGACCTTGGCTCCTCTGCCGTTCCATCACAGGGGAGGGGGAGGTCCAGGACGGGGAGGACCAAACCTTACCTGGATGTCCCATGTCTTATATATTCTGGAAGTTGTGCAAATGCAGGGGTGGGCATAGATATTCTGCTGGGATGGGGCTGGGTTGGTGCCCTCGGACTCCGTGAGGCTCTGTAATGCTGCTGCTTTGGGCCCTGGCAGGATGGGCTGGGGTCTCCATGCCCTGGGTGGCAGTTTGACAACAGAGGTGCCTATTGAGGCCAGTAGGGGAGCTGGCTCCCTGGAGGGCTAAGCCCAACCAGCCATTCCTCCCCATCCCCGCATATTTCTCTCCTCCTGCTCCCTCACATCATCACACAAACATACACATAGGACCTTGGGGGGTGGGCAAGTCAGGGAGTGCGGGTATGGACCCCATTTCCACATTCCTGTGGCAACCTGCCCCCCAATTT